>NW_026692799.1:0-353414 GCF_021218885.2 Marmota monax | reverse complement strand
TTTGTAATAGATATTTAATAAATTTTAGCTGTTTTTAGCATAAACTAGTAGGAAAATCTATTGCTTCCTTCTTTCTTCCCAGACACAGACACAATTAGTTCATGCATTTTCTAGTTTTCTACATCTTGTACAACTTTGTCTTGGCCTATTATAGCTAGGAACACTCACCAACCCCTCAGCACCAGAGTAAATAGAATGAATACTTGAACAAACAATTCAGCAGAGATAATAGCTTTCTGTTATTTCAATTGCCAAAGTCACTGAGAATAAACTTAAATTCCACTGTGAAACACCATTTGCCATCTCTGTCTGTTTTTTTCTGCTTTTTGTAATGCTATCTATCAAATAATCACGTGTCAACACAAGGTGTGTTGTACAGGTAGTCAGTCAATCCTCAGCAGCAGGCTTGGTGATATGATAGGAATTGAAAAGTCTAATCTAGATATTTTTACCCTTTTTAAGACAACATAGCATGAAAAAATGTATGGGATCTAGGTTGCTGTAGCAGCTTAAGCAATTATCTAATTTAAAAATATTTTGTATTGAGCAATCCTATATCAATAATGTCACTCCCATATCACCTCAAAAAATAAAAATCTCAGGCTAAAATACAGATAAAATAGGTGTAGTATAAACTAAACGTCTACTACTTTACTGCTGCCTTGGAATGAGAAATGTACTACACTATTCCAAGCAGTTGGGAGAAAATTTTAAAAAAGTGTTGGTTTAACTCTTTATATATTGTGAAAAAAATGCACTGTGATGGTTTCATTCTTCTGGCTACTTATTTTCCACTGTTGACTGAGAAAAAAAGGGGGGATTCCCATTAGTATAATGTAGATATTATCTGTAGAAAATAGAGATAAGATTGAAATTGCATCCACTTATTTTAGGGAACTAAGAATCAGTTCAGAGAGATCAGATGACATGGAACTCAGGAGCTTATGCTCTGGAGATGAAGCATCATGATTCAGATCCTGGCTGTGCCACTCACAATCTATGTGATAGCAGGCAAATCACCTCTGTGCCCCAGGATACTCTCTTGCATGTTGATAATAAAATCTGAGTTGTTTTTATGTCATACGTAATCATGTCTGTTACATATTTAGCACTGTGTTTGCTAATATTTTTTAGTGATAGTTTATTATTACTCCATTTTCTTTAGCAAAGAAGTAAAGGTGGTTTACAAATTCAGACTGAGTTTCTACTCCTGATGAATCGATCCAGTAGATGAGCTCTGCTGTGTTCCTTGTTGTCTTTTGTCTCTACCATGGAACACTTCAGTGACTACCCACATCTGTCACTCAGCAGAGCTGTGGCAAGTTATTATTTACCTAAGAACTGGGGAATAGTTTATCAAGGACTATTGCATGCCATTTTATATACCAAAGACTTCATCCATGTTCTTAAAGTCTTTCTGCCATTCTTACTTGTAACATGACAATTCATTCCACCCTTATGATGATTACCTGATTCTCCTAATTGTTTTCCATTTTGTTTTTCCCCAACCTCCTTCAAAGTCTTCATCTACTGTTTTTTTAGATCCTTTTGGAAACTCTAAATTTCTCAATTGTGAAAATGAATGTTATTTTTGTGTCAGTGTTCTGATTCCAGGCCATGTCCTATGGGAAATATTTTAGGAGCCAATTAGCAGCTTAATGTGTTTTTCTGAGTTAATATTAGAAGATAATTGCTTTAGAGAGAGAGGGTATTAAGATTTATTGAGCATCTATTTTGTTTTCAGGGGTATTTTTAGTTTAAATAAAATAAAAATTAAAAAAAAGTTACAGGGTGTGTCATTTTGGGAAACAAATAATATTGCAGAAATACGCCACTAGAAGCTATGGGGTCCAGAATCTAGACACATGTTCCATATACCACAATATATTGAAATGGCCCTTTACAATTTTGAAATCCAGAACTTCTTTTTTTCTCATATTACATATACATGTGCTTTATCTAATTATTCAGATACATATTAATCTTGCCTATACAAGTGAATGAATTCAATTTAACTCAATAACAATATTTCTTGAATCCATCCAAGAGAAAAATAAATATATTCATTGGCTGCAGAGTGTCTTTTACCTTTTGTGTTGTTATTGTTTTATTTGAAGTTTTAAACTACATTAGTGTCTGGGAAAAGCAAAAACTATTAACTTACAAAATTGGAATAGAAATGATCTTTGCCAGGAGATTCTTGGAAGCACAGTCAGCTACAAAATTTGAGGTGTCCACTGAAAAATGGGATGAAAAACTCTAACTAATGACAGAAAGTCAGTCTCCCTTTCCCCAAAACTTACCACACCAAACCTTAGCAGCCAGGAAGTCACCAGGGATTGCAAATTCTATGTAGGAATAAGCTCAGTATATGGGTGGTTAATTAAGCAAGAGGCCCGACCAAATCCTCTTTGAAGGCATCATGGATCTGCCCACTTAAGTCAGGGATGGTTGTCACCCCCATACCTGTTCTCCAGATTCAGAAGGAAACTCTCTTACATCTGATCCTACCCATTTCCAGCCCACAAAACAAAAGTTCTCAGTAATTACTACAGAATGTTAAACCCCAGCTGTGGGGTATTTGAGTCCTGGACCCCATGCAGCTTCACTGCTCATATTGCAAAGAAGCCAGCCTAATTAGAGAAATTTATAGAGAATTTAAATTCTGGTTCTCAGAAAAATTAAAATGTTTTAAACACCTTCCCTGACTCTTGCTTATGAAAATAAACACCTCTACATATTTTTCTAGGGTAAGAGCCCATTTTAAGACTAGGGCACAGATTATGGGAGAGCACTTAGAAACTTTTTGTGAAGCAAGATGTTGAAATTAGAACACAGGGGAATACAAAAATGATTGACAGATTTAGCAAAATAAAATTGAGCCAGGCATGGTAGCACAAACCTGTAATTCCAGAGGCTCAGGAGGCTCAGGCAGGAGGATCACAAGTTCAAAGACAGCCTCAGCCATTTAGTGAGGCCCTAAGCAACTTACTAGGACTCTGTCTCAAAATAAAAAAAATAAGAAGGGATGGGGATGTGGCTCAATGATTGAGTACCCCTGGATTCAATTCTCAGGACAAAAAAAAATGGTTAGGAGGATAGATGTCCTAATAGGTGTACTTACTGCAAAATAAAACAACAAACAAGAGACACAAAAAAGACTTTGGAGATGATGGGTATGTCTATTACTTTCATTACGGTGATGGCTTCAGGGTGTATTCATACACCAAACTCATCAAATAATATTCATTAAATGCATGCAGCATGCAGTTTTTAAAATGTCAATTACACCTCAATAAAACTGTTTCAGTAAAGGAATATTTACATATTTTGTGGGATTAAAGAAGAAACATGAAGGATAAATGGAAAGACTGAACAATAAAGTAGGGCTAGATTGTAAATTGTTTGAATTCTTAGAAGAATAATAAAACTCAAAAGTGATCCATTAATGGATGATGATATGGCCCGAGACTGATTGGTTGACGCATGCTTTAATTTTCTTGACAAAATTGCATTGCCTCATGATGGTTTTGTATTAACTTAAAAGAACTTTACATGTTCACAAAATGTATTAGTTAAATTTCAAAGTGTCAAGAGAGATTTTGACATTGTAACATAAAGTAAGTTATGGACTTGAATATTAATCTTTAGAGCATCCAAGTAGAAATAAACCTCATAAAGGGGGAATTGCACAGAACAACAACTTAGAGGAGGAGAAAAATTTCAAATCCACCTAAAAGGCAAACCACTTTTAAGAGCAGGCAAACAGAAAATGAAAAAAAATCATTTTCAACCTTAGGGAATAATGTCCTATAATGTCATAGACATAACTGAAAACTTTGAGCAAAGACTGACTGTGAAGTGTACTTCGCCTGACCAGACAGACTTCATGATTATAGAACCTCCTACTCTGACAAGGAAATTTTATGGTAAGGGATACCCTAAACATGAGGAGTGAAAACTGAAGGCAAAGGCAAGGTAGAGCCATAGGAAAAATAGATGATTTTTAACTAAGATTACTTAGTAGTTTGCCAAAATAAAAACCGCACACAAGGTTATAGCACATGCAGACATAGACACACATAGCAATGGATAGCAGATGCTTTTCACTGGTATTCCCACCAGGTATTCAATGTGTTCAACTCAAAATTGGAGCTGAGAGGCAACTTCCACAATAGAACATCACTATTTGAATGGAATGTTGTGCTCCTCCAGTGTGGTGCAATGTCCAATGCATCTTCATGATATTCCTAGAATATAACAAAACAAGAGTCAAATAAGATGCTGAAGTTTGTACTCTCACGCAACAAGTTCTAGTACAACATGTATCAATAAAGATACATAATTGTGGAATTCAAAATTGATCAAATTGATATCCATTTGCATACCTATATCTATCTATCTAAATTATCTATCAGATATCCAAATAACTCAATCTCTATCAGTATCAAAGCTTGGACTGGGAACCAGATGTAGAGGTTATTGTCCATCTTTCAATCTTGTCTTTAGAGCATAACAGATACTGGTATTGGGGAGGTAATACAAAAATATAAAACTAAACGTGTAGAAGAATCTTAGGCCAAGTTTATAACAGGATTTAAGGAAGACATATATTTTATCAAACTACTCAAATACAAGAAATGAGATGCTATGAAAGGTACAATGATTGTATCACTTGGCATACCTAAGAAGAAGTACCAAGAAACATGTAAGAAAAATAGTTCAGAGATGATTCATATAAATTTTTTCTTAAGAATTCTATTAGTGTATATGCATCTTCATATTTTCAAATGTATTATTAGAGTCTTGATCTTGCTGTGAATAAAGTAACAACCTTATCTTTTTCCCAACAAAAATTCATTTTCAGTATTCACATATATTTTTAATTTAACTTCCTTTACCTCTCAGCTAAGCTTCAGCACCCTGATTTCTTATTCATTTATCCTTTCTTTACATACCTTGAAACACTTTTACTCCTGACCATTAAAAATGTGATGACTATGGCAATTATTTCTTCTTACAAGCAACAACTGAATAAATGTAAAAGTATTAGCCTATATAATTTTGGGGGGAACTTTAAAATTAACTCTTTTAACAGATTTGGTACCTAAAGATTTAGGTTAATTTTTCCCCAAATTTTTCAGCTTGACAAGAAAATGAGTCATTCACTAAATATTCCCACCTGACACTTGTCCAAAATGTACTTTATTTAGGATATATTATAACCTTTTTTCACAGGCAATTTTATTTTATTATGGATTAGGATGTACCTTAAGATGAGGGCAGAAGTTCTTTTAAAATCATTTAACAAAGAGAAACAATGGAAAATTATCATATGGTAAATATCAAGTTTTAGTAGCTTGACATGAAAGCTGGGGCTTCCTTAGAAAATATTAAGTCTCTTCAGAGGCCATATTTAATGATGTTGAAAATACTAGGATTCAACCACCTGGTGTATTTACTAGTGAATTATGATCCAATAGAAAACAAAATGACCTGAAGAAGCATGGCAAAAAAAAATAATAAAGAAAAAAGAAAGAAAGAAAATTATTTATAGAAGACCAAGGGTACATACATTCCCATCCTTTAGAGCAATTCTTTATCAACATTTTTTAAAGTAAATAATTCAGGTTTTGGCAAGTTGTTGCTTCATGATTTGACAAATACATACATTGTGAGAGAATTTGAGTAATTGCTTTCTTATATTTCTTTGACTATTACTCTTAACAGAGGACCAACTTTGTGGGAAAAACTATAATGTAAATAGTTACAAAACCTGCATATAAGTTTGGGATGTCTATAAACTTTAGGCAAATACCTCTTTCTCTGGAGGAAAACTTTTACGTATATGTGATGAAGAAACTAGGAAGCCTTCCTATGTAATCCTGAAGGGCACTGGCTTTGGGTTTTGGATCTGTCCTGTGAAATTGAGTTTTTCTTAGAACAGTACTCATGGTGTTTTGTCTTCTTAGCCATCCTTCCTCACCCCATTTTTAAAATTGGTTAGCTTCACTTAGACCTCTTTTTGTCACTCATGTGGTTTCATCAGGTTTCAAGTATTATAACAGAAAGACTGTAACTTTTCAAACAAAAATAGTTTAAATTCCCCAACCTGAAGTACCAAAGTTCAAGGATGTTACTTAACCATCACACCTATGTGTCCATGTTAGGCGTGAAACATTTTTTGATGAAGTTTAACTATTTCTTTTTTTCTTGTACTTGGCAAGCCTACATTATCAAAGTTGTACAGAAAGTTCAATCAAAACAAAAGAAAAATCCAAACATCTTTCCAATGCACAATATACATAAATGGAAAAAAAAACAACATGCATACTGTTTTTCTGGTGCACATGTGTGAGAAGAAATACTTTAAATCCATCCAGTTATTTGTATGTGAGGGTATGCATGTGTGGATATTGTGGTATTAACTTCCAATATATAAATTCATGTATACCAAAGAGATACTTATGTAAGAAGAGTTAGAGGACATTATTGATCATTATCTGATGGTCTTATTTCTATGATTTCAATCCTATATGATACCTCTATGACTAACTCACCTGGTTCTCTATTATTTTCTGGTTCACTAGCAGCTGAACTATTCTTCATGGCTTTGGAAACACTGTAACACTATTCACAAGTTTCCAGGATACATATTGTAATTCCTTAGAGATATGTCATTATGCATTTCATAGTACCAGCTAACAAATGAATACCAGAATTCCTATTTTTCAGGTTGTTTCAATGCTTCCTGTAGAGATCTGTTTTTTAAATTGCTTTTGAAATTTGTGAAGGCTTATAAATATTTTCTGCTTTGGTATCACTTCTATAGCTTTGTAGAAGACATTTTTTATTGCCTCTGGTCTAAAACTTCAATGCATAGTTTTAGATAAATTCTCTTCATAATAAGTAAAGTATTACATAAAACATATAATTTAGACAAATAGTTTTGCAGGTTTCTTTGGTTTTTGTCCAGATAATGAATTCATATCATTTTAGTTCTTCCTGAAACATATTACTCTAACTAACCAACTATTTTAAATGTATTCTTCCTGTTGATGGTTTATTGAAAAGTCCCCCCAAATTAATATTTAATGAAAAATAATAGGATTTTATATTGTTTATCATGTGTAAATGATAAAGTTTGTATTTGTTTCTGAAAGCAGAATAAATAATAGTAGAAAATATAAAGTTTTGAATATGACAGAGGTTTTAAACATCTGAGCTCTGATTAAATACAGAAAAACTTTAGATGAAATTTCGGATCATCATTCATCAAGTTGAATAATCATAAATAAAATGTATTCATTGGGTAAATATAAATATTAAATTAAAGGATGTACATAATATATTTAGAGACTGGCTCTGAGAAAGCAGTACATATATATTATGTGTTATTTTCATTGTCATTTTGTTTTGGTATTATTGATAATATTATTCATCTATTTTATTACATGACTGATTGATTTTAGCAATTGTATAATTAAAAATTTTGCCTAGGTTCTTTTCACCACAACAAATTCCAAGTAGAATTAATGTTATACATGTTAAATTATGAAATAATAAGATAGAAGGTATAAAATATTAATAATGTCAAGCACAGGATAGTACATTGAAATTACCAATATTCTTTCTGCCAATTATTTTTCATTGCTCTATAATATTTTAATAAATGTGATAATAATCCTAAAATAGTCTATTTTTATAATTAATCATGAAAGGATAGTAAAATCCATATTATTCTAATCTGTACATGTGTGCATTTATCCACACACACTTCATCATGATCTAATGATCGATTGACTCATAGGAATCTAATTCTATTTCCCAGGAACTATATGTGAATTAAGAGACTCATATATTGATCACTTGTACAGAGAAACCATTTAAAACCAATTTAGGGAAGCGCTGCCATCTCAGCATTCCCTCAGAAACCGAACCAAACCCATCTACTCCAAAGAGGAGAGTGAAAAACTGGTGGTAAATGTTTGTGTAGCTCTCCAGATTAATGCACGGCCTATGTTCCCAGCATTCAATTTCCTGGTCCAGAGTCTCATTGAGTCCAGCTAAATTTCTTTCCTAGAATTCTGAGAGCGAGCTCTAAATTTGTCAACCTAAGTTCCTTTTGACTATGTGTGTGCATTATAAAATATTTCCTGGCAAAGATAAAATTAAACTTTCTTAATACATCTCTAAAGGTAAATACTTAATGGACTAAGATTCAGCTGCATTAAAATATTATAAAATTTACACTTGAGAAATGTAGTCATGTTTTCCTATTGAAATCCTATAAATGGCTAAACTGAACAGTGCAAATAAAAAATTTTACCTGAAGAGAATGGATGTTCTGGCTCTTGGTCATACTAAACAATAGGCCACATTTGAGGGAAACACTTGGATTAGAGGAAGCAGGAATTTTATGCTTTACCAGAATTTTATATTCTATAAGGCTTCATGTAGGGATAAAGTATACAGGCAATTCCAGCAATGGGAGTATGAGACATCCCTGGGCACGTGTCAGGATAAAAAGTAATTGCAGACACATTCTGCCCTTCTTTTCCCTTTCCCCCAGTATTAGCACGGAAAAACAATTCTGCTAACATCACCAAGTCAAGAAGTAAAACCCAAAATGTATCGTTTAAAAATTTTAAATTAGTGTCAGTGTCAAATGAGTAACCCAGCTTCAAAAAAATGAATTTGAGGTCTGGTATGGTGACATATGCCTGTAATCCCAGGGGCTCAAGAGGCTGAGGCAAGAAGATTGCAGTTTCAAGGGGCAACCTCAATGACTAAGCAAGGTCCTAAGCAACTTAGTGGGACATTTGCCCCAAAATACATAAATAAATAAATAAATAAATGGTCCTCGGATGTGGCTCAGTGGTTAAGATCTCCTGATTACCAAAAAAAAAAAAAAAAAAGAATTTGAGGAGCTGTCTTCTTGGGGGAGCACCATGAGAAACTACGACTCATGTCACAGTTCTCATCTTTAAATTGGAACACAGCAGGGAGATATGGCAGATATAACCAGCAGAGAGTCCTTGGGCTTGGTAGAGCGGATTTCTTTGTGGGGAGAATCAGCAGTAATACTGATGTCAGAGAGTGGAGAAAGACTTTTTTTTAATGTATATTTTTGGAACTAATGTATTCTACTACTAACCCTTCCTCTTCTATAGGATTCTGACCCATAAGCATTGAATGAATGGGCAACTAGATAATGGAATACAAATAATCAGCTTTAGTTGATATTGATGACAATTTTTCTGGGGAAAATGTAGATAGAGAACATGGTAAAGGTAGAAGAGAAGTTTTCTTCTTTTTGCTTCAAATTTAAATTTGGTAGTATCCTCCCATTCCCACCTTCCCAGAACTTTGTGTCAACTTAACCCTCCAGCCTCCTCCTATAACAGCTAAATATTGAGTCCTCTTAAAATAGAACTTCTTCACCCTCAGCACCCCTATAGTTACAAAGCAGCAACGTTATTCTTACGCAATGCAGTAATATATAAAGCAGAAACTAAAAAAAATGCAGATTCTTTCCTACAGTATAATTCAGTACCAATGACACATTCCCTGATCAAAATTATAAGTCAATGTCTTTATGCTCTTTCTCATAATTTTATGTTGTTCAGATTTTATATAAACTGGGCATTGGTGAAACTTCACTGTTTCCAAAATAATTTGATTCTTTTCTTGGCTATTATAGTCCTAAATAGGCATTTCATCAGAAAGAGGAAAAATATTTGGGAAAGTAATTTAGATTTTCATTTATTGATATTTAACTTTTCCAAAGAAATTTTGCACAATAAACTTACTGAACCTTACCTACCATTTAGTGCCAAAGCCAGTGTGAGGTAAGTTGGATTTGAGGTTCTTACTTGGTTCTAGAAAGGGCCTCAAACTCTCAAATAAAACTTGGAAATATGTGGAGAAACCAAGTCCCTTGTTAATTCTAATTCTGCCTGCAGAGCCTCTCCTCATCTCAGGAAAGTCATCTATGTACCATAAAAAAGATCTTTGCCCTATGAGGTTCTAGCTGATCAATCACATTTTGATTCCCATATGAATTTCTTTACCTTTTAAAACTTTTTGTGATCTTGTGCTCGGGAACAATAGTCAAAACTATGTCAGTAGTTCACTTGTGTATACTAAATCTGGGCAAGGGGAGAGATTATAATGTATGAAATTTGATCAACACGGTTTTCTTCTTCTCACATGATATGGAGGTAGCAAATATTGAAGGTAATGTGCATGCTTAGCCGTAGCATCTCTGAGTTAAGGGTTTGGGTTTGTTATTTGTTTATGCTCTTTGTCTTTCAGGATTTATACAGTGCGTAGCATGTGCACACACACACAAATATGCACACATTTGTATGTGTGTATAAACATATATATGTGTTTAATTTGAGTAACCATCAATAAATCATCAATAAAAGATTCTTCTGCAGAATCTGTAGTGAAAAATACATAGACTTAAATGTATGTCACAGACTTAAAGGGGGTCTAACTCTTCCCTAAATAAGAATAAAAGTTGTGCATTCACAAACTTTCAAGCCACTTAGTAGAACCTATGAAAAAAGAAGATAACAGACCTGAAATAAAATTCAGTACCCAGACATGGATTATTTGTGATTATTCCAAGAGAACAGGAAGTAAAGGAGAATCACTTAACAGAACCATGGAAGGAAGATCAACTTTGGAAATTTTGGTCTCTGTACGCAAAGTCTGATCAAAATTATAGATCAATGTCTAAATGCCACTTTTTCTGCCATGAACTTGTATCAGATGATCTCTCTGATGACTGCAACTCAGAAATTGTTCTAACAGATTATACTTACATAGGAACAATTGGAAAAATTGGTAAATTCTCATTAATGTTTATTAATCAGAGGTTAAAAAACAATCTTAGATCTTTTAAAATAAAAAACTAAGATTTTTAAATTTTTGGATATTTAATTTTTAAATTTTAAAATATTTAATATTTTAAAAATTGAGAATCCATGAGCCTATGTATTTTAAAGATAAATGCTCAGATCTTAGGAAAGTTTGCTTCATTCAAGGGTAAGGAAACAAAATTAAAAGTAACAAGTCACAAAGAGAGGCTAAACAAAGATTACCAGTGTTAAAGCATGACCAAGTCAGAGATAGGCTCATGTTCGGTGGAGCTTTGTGCTTGGTTGATAATTGTTACAATTAACCTGTCTGTTGTACTGGCTTCCTTTTTTATTCTTTCTTATATTTTATAATTTTCTGTTGTTGGTGGTTATCTCATAATTTCCAAGAAGTCATTTAATAATATTTCATTATCAGAGGGTCATTATTGGTAAAATGCTTACATTTTAAAAACAGTTTTTATTGTACCCTCAGAGGTATGATGCTTTGTTAAATCTAGGTTTTTACTGTCCAATTGGGATATAGGCATTAACCTCTACCATTCCATTAGATACTAAGTATGATGTCAATCAGATTTTATTTATTTATTCATGGCAAAAATTTTATGTTTTTTATGTTTATTATGAGTGCAGATGTTTATTCTGTCTAGAAATTTATAATATTGCTTTTCTCCTTTTTAACTTTTAAAATAACTTATTCAAGATGCTTATTGAATTTACAACTTTATTTGATATAATAAAAATAACTATATAACATTTTGTGTGACACAGAGAATTAAAAATAAATATTTGTATGCCCATCAACTATTTTTAACACAGAAATTTCTGATATTGATACAGTCCCAAGTGTCCTTGCTCTAACCACAGCCTCTCTTGTTCCTCCCAGGAGACTTCACTACTCTAAATTTCATTTTCACATTTTGCCACTTTCTTTGTTATTTTAGAATTTCATTACATATATGTGAATTCTTTAAAATTTCCTTTTAAAAGTTCTTGGTTTTGACATTTATGTAAGTGGTATCATATCAATGTATTTCTCTGTTAGCTTTTTATTGCTATGAACAAAATACCTGACAAGAATAACTTTTACAGGAGGAAAGGTTTGTTTAGGGCTCATGGTTTCAGAGGTCTTAGTCTCTGGTTAGCTGATTCCTTTGCTCTGGACCTGAGGAGATGGTGAAGAGTGTGACAGAGGAGAACTCATGGCAGAGAAGGAGAAAAGAACCAGAGACAAGATGTAGTCTCCAATGGCATGCTCCCAGTGACCTCTTTCCTCAAGCAACACCCCATTTGCTTATAATTATCACTCAGTAGTCCTTTCAAATAATTAAACTGTCAAGTGAAATAATTCATGATGGGGTTACAGCTCTCATAAACCAATATTTTTCACCTCTGAACATGTCTGCATGACCTAACACATGAACTTTTCAGGTGACATCTTTAGATCCAAACCATGGATGTTAATCCATGATACTCAAAAAATTTTTGCTTCTTAGTGTTTTCTGAGTTATCTGTATTTTTCTTGTTAACTGGTGCACTGATATATTCCATCACACAATATTTCATTACTTTTTCATTGTAGTATTAAAAGCCATTGGGGTCTCCTTCCTCTGCTTTATTCCCACAACATTGGTAAGATTATTCTTGTACTTATCTCATGATGACTATGTCCAAAGTTTTCTCAAGCATACATATCTACTTGTAAATTGGAGGATCTCAAAATGTACATATTTTTAAATTTAAATACATAATGCTAAATTATTTTCCTAATGAACAGAACCAAATGACTGTCTAACCAGTGAATGGTACAGTTGATTCTACCTTCCTTGTCAATTCTTACTGTCAGGCTTTCAATGTTTCACCTCTGGTGTTTATGAATTGGTATCACGGTTATATGATACATGCCATTCCCAGCTTAGTGAAAGTAAGCATCTATTTCAAATTATTGGGCCTTCATATTCTCTCTTCTGAAAAATGCCTCTTTAAGTATATACCCATTTATCTTCTGGTTGCTTGTATTTGTGGGGGACGGTACCAGCAAATGAACTCAGGGGCACTCAGTCACTGAACCACATATCCCTAAACCTAATTTGTATTTTATTTAGAGACAGGGTCTCACTGAATTGCTTAGCACCTCCTGTTGCTGAGGCTGGCTTTGAATGCTCAGTCCTCCTATCTCAGCCTTTGGAGCTTCTGGGATTACAGGCATTTGACACTGCACCCACCTGGTTGTTTTGTTTCTCTTGTGGATTTATAGGAATTTTGTATATAATCTCAATTCTAAAATTTGTGCCACATATGGTGAGAGCATCATTGATTTGTTATAACTCTCATATCATGCTGCCAGTATCACGGCATCTTTAAAAATAATACTTGATAACCATGTGGCAGACATATATCTTTTTCTTTAGGAACTACTTGACTATTTTTATCTTTTTACTGCGTCACTCAAAGTTCATTAATATGGTCATCAATTTCTGTCAGAATCTATTGGAATTTTGATAAGAATTACACTGAATTTATATTACACTTTTGAGAAATATGGCATCATAGGATGTTGTTTTCTAATTCATGATTTCAATTGTTAATATCTTTTTTGATGTATGTCAGTAAATTTTATGAGTAAGATGATTAATGAACTTTATTTTATATACAAGTTAATTGCTTTAATTTTGTAATTTTCTAATCCTAAAAAACTTTATAATACTAAAAACCTGAGATAAAATCATATTTTAGTGCATATTATCTTTATTCATTCTTGACTTAGTTGAGAATATTTGGATTAAGGAGTGTTCACCAATGTTTATGTTGTGAGATTTTCTCAAAATTTGACATTCTATTATTATTCTTAATAGAGTTGGTCACAAAATTAAGGGAATATGGTTAAAATTATCTGCCTATCTTTCATTTTTATTCTTTCAAATAATTTACATTAAATTTTAATTATTTTTTTTCTTTTATAGCTAGTAGGTAAAACTGCTGGGCCTGACTTTTTGATAGATGATGTATAGAAAATATATATATTTTTGTAGTGGTTCAAGCATTATTTAGGATTGAGTAAGTTGTGCTATTATATCTTCTCAGAAGGCATAAGATTTCAAAATTATTGTATAAAGTTTTTACAATTTACATCTATTATTTAAAATATTGGTGTCCTCTATTTTTATTTTTTGTTTTCATACAATGAATATTCTTCCTTCTTTTATTTTTATTGGTCATTTTTTAGCTTGTAATTTAAAAAAGCTTAGGAAAACTATTTTCTCCATAGAAACTCACTTTAGTTGATTCTATTTTCTGTTTATTTCTAATTTTTGTATTTCCTTTTTGTCTTTTTAATATTGATGGCATTGCAATATGATTTTTCTAATTTTCTAAGTTCGTTTATAGAAAATTTTCAAATACAATTTTAATTAGACCTACAAATTTTATTTTTTTTCAATTTTAAAATTAAAATGTCTTTAGTATTTGGATTATATGCAAATATTTATTAGTTTCCAAAAATTTGTCATCTCCCTAAAATACATGTCATATTGATTTTCAACTTACTTAATTTGTGGCTAAATATTTTTCTGTTTTAAGAAAATATATCAGTGACAAATCCTCTGAAATGGAAATGAGGACAACCACTCCATTCACAATATCTTCAAAAAAAATAAAATACTTGGGAATCAACCTAACAAAAGAGGTGAAAGATTTATACAATGAAAACTACAGAACCCTAAAGAGAGAAATAGAAGAAGATCTTAGAAGATGGAAAAATATACCCTGTTCATGGATAGGCAGAACTAACATCATCAAAATGGTGATATTACCAAAAGTTCTCTATAGGTTTAATGCAATGCCAATCAAAATTCCAAAGGCATTTCTTGTAGAAATAGAGAAAGCAATCATGAAATTCATATGGAAAAATAAAAGACCCAGAATAGCAAAAACAATGCTAAGCAGGAAGTGTGAATCAGGTGGTATAGCGATACCAGACTTCAACCTATACTACAGAGCAATAGTAACAAAAACAGTATGGTACTGGTACCAAAACAGGCGGGTGGACCAATGGTACAGAATAGAGGACACAGAAACCAATCCACAAAACTACAACTATCTTATATTTGATAAAGGGGCTAAAAGTATGCAATGGAGGAATGATAGCATCTTCAACAAATGGTGCTGGGAAAACTGGAAATCCATATGCAACAAAATGAAACTGAATCCCTTTCTCTCGCCATGCACAAAAGTTAATTCAAAATGGATCAAGGAGCTTGATATCAAATCACAGACAGGCCATCTGATAGAAGAAAAAGTTGGCTACGATCTACATACTGTGGGGTCGGGCTCCAAATTCCTCAATAGGACACCCATAGCACAAAAGTTAATAACTAGAATCAACAAATGGGACTTACTCAAACTAAAAAGTTTTTTTTTTTTCTCAGCAAAAGAAACAATAAGAGAGGTAAATAGGGAGCCTACATCCTGGGAACAAATCTTTACTCCTCACACTTCAGATAGAGCCCTAATATCCAGAGTATACAAAGAACTCAAAAAATTAGACAATAAGAGAACAAACAACCCAATCAACAAATGGGCCAAGGACCTGAACAGACACTTCTCAGAGGAGGACATACAATCAATCAACAAGTACATGAAAAAATGCTCACCATCTCTAGCAGTCAGAGAAATGCAAATCAAAACCACCCTAAGATACCATCTCACTCCAGTAAGATTGGCAGCCATTAGGAAGTCAAACAACAACAAGTGCTGGCGAGGATGTGGGGAAAAGGGTACACTTGTACATTGCTGGTGGGACTGCAAATTGGTGCAGCCAATTTGGAAAGCAGTATGGAGATTTCTTGGAAAGCTGGGAATGGAACCACCATTTTACCCAGCTATTCCCCTTCTCGGTCTATTCCCTAAAGACCTAAAAAGAGCATGCTACAGGGACACTGCTACATCGATGTTCATAGCAGCACAATTCACAATAGCAAGACTGTGGAACCAACCTAGATGCACTTCAATAGACGAATGGATAAAAAAAATGTGGCATTTATACACAATGGAGTATTACTCTGCATTAAAAAATGACAAAATCATAGAATTTACAGGGAAATGGATGGCATTAGAGCAGATTATGCTAAGTGAAGCTAGCCAATCCCTAAAAAACAAATGCCAAATGTCTTCTTTGATATAAGGAAAGTAACTAAGAACAGAGTAGGGTCGAAGAGCATGAGAAGAAGATTAACATTAAACAGGGATGAGAGGTGGGAGGGAAAGGGAGAGAGAAGGGAAATTGCATGGAAATGGAAGGAGACCCTCAGAGTTATACAAAAGTACATACAAGAGGAAGTGAGAGGAAAGGGAAAAATAATACAAGGGGGACAAATGAATGTCAGTAGGGGGGGCAGAGAGAGAAGAGGGGAGGGGAGGGGAGGGGAGGGGGGATAGTAGAGGATAGGAAAGGCAACAGAACACAACCGACACTAGTATGGCAATATGTAAATCAATGGATGTGTAACTGATGTGATTCTGCAATCTGTATATCGGGTAAAAATGGGAGCTCATAACCCACTTGAATCAAAGTGTGAAATATGGTATATCAAGAACTATGTAATGTTTTGAACAACCAACAATAAAAAATTTAAAAAAAAAAAGTAAATGTATCTTTGGTCACTGCCTGCAGAACTCAAGGGATTTATCATGAGTGAGTACAAAATCCAATTAATCTCAGCTTTCTTAGCAGTCATGTCGATCATTAGGCTATTCCCTGAATGCATGTATTTACCTTTAGTTTACCAGAGGATTTTCTAGATTTTAAAAGAAACATGATGTAGTTTGATTTGAATCAAAACTAATACGTTTTAAAATGAGAACTGTATATGTTGTAATGTTTTTAAAATAATGAATACTCATATGGAATAAAAGAACAAGATGTCATCCCTTTTAAAAAGATGAATAGGCTAGGCTTATGGTTTCATTGAGAAGCTTTTTTTTCAAGATATGAGATAGAGAGCTGCATTCTTCAGAATCAATCCAAATTTTCTATCTTTGAAGAATAAACACATTCATCCAATTCTTCCTTATCAGAAACATTCTTTCCCTCTCCCTCTCTCTCTCTCTCTCTCTCTCACACACACACACACACACACACACACACACAAGCACATGCATGAACACAAACTTTACAACATTTGGACAAATAAAAAATTTAAAAAAAAGAAAACATTTAGGATTTGCCTTACATTCTGTAAATTTAATGAACTTTTCAGGTGACATCCCTTGATCCAATTTCCATATATGGACCTAGCATGCTGAAAATTAAAGGAAGAAAGAAAGAAAGGTAGGTATACATTTTCTTACAAAGTTATACATTTATCCAATATATCCACATGTTAAATATGTTAAATTTTCAAAAATCTTACTGATGTTTACAACTATAATTTCCTAACTTCTAGAATTCACAAATGAATTCAGCAAAGTAGCAGGGTATAAAATTAACATACATAAATCAATTGCATTCCTATACACCAATGATGAATCAGCTGAAAGAAAAATTAGAAGACCATTCCAATCACAATAGCCACAAACAAAATATTTGAGAATCAATCCAACTAAAGAGGTGAAAGGCCTCTACATGAAAACTTCAAAAAACTAAAGAAAGAAATTTAAAAAGACTTTAGAGGATGGAACAATCTTTGATGTTTGTGGATAGGTAGAATTAATATTGTCAAAATCTCCATACTACCAAAACCAATTCTGATTTGATGCAATTTCTATTAATATCTGATGATGTTCTTCATAGAAATAGAAAAAGCAGTCAAGAAAATCATTTGAAAAAATAAGATGCCCAGAATTGCCAAAGCAATCCTCAGCAAGAAAAGTAAAGCAAGCAGCATCACAATACCAGATTTTAAATTATACTACAGAGCTATAGTAATATAAACAGTATGGTATTAGCACCAAAACAGACATGAAGACCAATGGTATAGGATAGAAGATAAAGAGACAAACACACATAAATACAGTTATCTCATACTTGACAAAAGTCATAAACATACATTGGAGAAAAGATAGCCTCTTCAACAAATGGAGCAGGAAAAACTGGAAACCCATCTGTAATAAAATGAAATTAGAACACAATTTCTGACCCTGCACAAAACTCAACTACAAGTGGATCAAGAACCTAGGCATTAGACCAGAGACCCTGTGCCTACTAGAAGAAAAAATAGGCCTAAATCTCCATCATGTTGGAACCAAATTCCTTAACAAGCCTCCTAAAGTGCAAGAAGTAAAATAAAAAATCAATAAATGGGATTGTATCAAATTAAAAAGCTTCTTAACAGCAAGGGAAACAATCAAGAATACAAAGAGAGAGTTTACAGAATGGGAGATGAGAGAAACTCTTTGTCATCTGCCTCAGAGTATTAATCTCCAGGCTATATAAAGAACTCAAAAACTTAACACCAAAAAACAAATAACCCAATCAGTAAATGAGCAAAAGACCTAAACAGACACTTCACAGAAGAAGAAATATGATCAGTCGAAAAAATGTTCGACAGCACTACCATTAGAGAAATGCAAATTAAAACCACACTGAGGTTTCATATTACTCTAATCAGAATGGCAATTATGAAAAATACAAGTAACAATAAATGTTGGCAAGGATTTAGCAAAAACTGAACACTCTTACATTGCTGGTGGCACTGCAAATTGGTACAACCACTCTGGAAAGCAGTATGAAATTACTAGAAAAACTTGGAATGGAAACACTATTTGACCCAGTTATCCCACTCCTTGGCATATATCCAAAGGATTTAAAATTTGCATACTATGTTGACACAGCCAAATCAATGTTCTTAGCAGCTCAATTCACAATAGCTAAGCTATGGAACCAACCTAAGTGCCTTTCAATAGATCAATGGATAAAGCAAATGTGGTACATATACACAATGGGATATTACTCAGCCATAAAGAAGAATGAAATTATGGCACTTGCCAGTTAATGGATGGAACTGGAGGATATCATACTAAATGAAATAAGCTAATGCACAAAAACCAAAGGCTGAATGTTCTCTCTGATATTCAGATGCTGTCTCACAATAGGTGGGAAAGAGTGGAGTTTCACTGGATTGAATGGGGGTTGGGGTGGGGATGAGGGTAAGTGGGTAGTCGGGATGGGACTGGGAAAGAGAGTGGAATGAATTGGACATAACTTTCCTATATTCATATATGAATAGATGACCAGGGTAACCCCACATCATGTTTAACTACAAGAATGGGAAGTTATACTCCATATGTGTATGATATGTCAAAATACATTCTACTGTCATGAATAACTAAAAAGAACAAGTAAAAAAAAAAAAAAAACTATCATTTCCTGAGAGAGGTGCATTAAATCACTCCCCCACCCCTCAAAAATGATGGATTTATGCGTGCTTTGAATTCTGTCTGTTTTGTTTCATGGGCATTGAAATGCTAATATTAAGTACATTTAAGATTGTGATCATTGTATTTTCCTGATAAATTAGAGCATACATTACTAGTGGTGATTCTTCTTTTATTTCAAAGCTTTTATTTTCCCACTTAATTGCTAAGAGCCACAGCCAAGTAATATGATGCATGGCATTTTTGGTTGAAAGGTGACACCAGCAAGCCATTGAGATGAAATGATTATGTTAAGATCTGCATTCATATGGATATTGGACTCCTGCTGTCCACCTCAGCCTGCTACAGGACTCCTGGAGAGTTCCCATTGGTTGAGGAAGTGCGGTAGGAGGGAATTCCAAAGGAGGGACTTCCTGTTTGGGTCCCGGAGAACACTGCATGAGTTGGTTGGCAATCTTCCCGGAAGCATACAGGGCATTGGCGGCAGTTTCAAAAATAAAGTTTGTTCCTGCTTGAGTGGCTTGTGATTTTGTGCCCAGCCAGACTGCGGCACTTAATTATTATTATAATTTGGAAATGAGGTGTGCCCCAAAAGCTCCTATGTAGGAATGTTCAGAGGTGAAATGATTGGATGATGGGAGCTGTACCTAATCAGTCCATCCTGGTTTGATGCACTAACTGGGTGGTAAATTGAAGGCGGGTGTGGAGTGCCTGGAAGGTGGATCTTTGAGTTTATGCCCTGGAATAGTTCTCTTCCCAGTGGCCGCTGCTCCTTACTCCCCCCCATGCTTCCCACCACCTGAGCAGCTTTCCTTCACCACCACCTTTGCACCATGATGTTTTGCCTCATCCAGGGCCCAAAGTGATGGAGCTCACTGGCCATGGACTAAACCTCTGAAACTTTGAAACCCAAATAAACTTTTCCTCCTTTAAGTTGTTCTTTTCAGATAGTTTGGTCACATTGATGAAAAGCCAACCAACACAGTGATTCTTTTGATTTATTATCTAATATCAATGCCAATAAAATTTCAGACTTCCCCTACAATGTTTAAAATCTGTTCTTTTTATGCTGTCAGTTTTCCTTGATATTGAAGATTGCTATATAGGATACTTATTGTTTAGCCCAATGGGTAACATTTCCACTAAATAATGTATAAATATACCTCTTTTTATTATTTTTAGAATATTTGTTTACATCAAAATTACAAATAGTAACCATAGAGAAAAATAAAATGTGCTATGGAGATACAGATGTATCTTTCTCAATCTCTGGGAGTCCTAGGTCCTAATTTTGGTAGATAGGATAAACAACCAAAAGGACTTTGATATGTATATTTAAAGATTGTCAGATTTCCCGGTTTGACAGCTTTCCCCAAATACTCTTAAAACCCAAGAGTCTTAAGAAAAATAGCCATGTTTAAAAACATGTTGTCATTCAACTTGCCACATCATAGAAATACCTAAGGAAGTAAATGGAGAGTACTGAAACGCAGATGGTGTTGTTCTGAATAGTATATTTTAATTTCGAGAAGTGGCTGTCTGCTCCATAAGTGTTTACTAGCCTACTAGAAATTTATCTAGAAAAGTTTCTAATGCCAGGTTTTTGCTCCAGGTTTAGGAATCAATTTAAAGACACTCAATATTTTACATATCATTCTATTTCTTGAGCAAAGCTTCCAAGAAAGCCCCATAAAATTTTAACATGGCAGTTTTAAAATACACACATGTACACATAAAGTTTATATTTTATATGGATTAACCTAAATTACCAAATGCTTTTTAAATCATGTTTATTATTTATAGGTAGGGTTTACTGCAGGAAATTTGTTTTTTGAGATTTATTTCCTGTAATTTAATATCCTGACTTCTGAAGTTCTTCCCAATGCCCTCAAATGCATAATACTTAATCTGGGAAAACAATCAAAATTCATGAAAAACATTTAATTTAAAAAGATTAAAACCATGTGATCATAGTAAATATGTCTTCAGATAATATAATATGAAGAAAACTACATTTCCTTAAATTTGTACTGGAATATGACAGTCTTTGTGTCCTCCCAGTTCAATTTTGACCTGTAATGATTTCAAAATGCTGTTTTAAAATAAGCTAAATTCCATTATCTTTTCTTAAATAATAGCAACTAGATTCAAATAAAACAGAAAGAGACAACTTGTTGGTATTTAAAGTTTAGCAAATACAGAATCTTGGGTCTTCAAGTTCTAAAGTGCTAGGAAAGCTTATAAGATAACTGGCAATTTGAAACTTTTCTTTTTTTTTTCTTTGTCAGAAATAATGTGTTTATACTGTTTCATAATTTGCAGTTTTTAACATGGTAATCATGAAGGATTAAAATAAATCTCTTACCTGTCATCATTTTGTATAACTGGCATTTGTATTATATATTACTATGGATTAAAATATCACACCACAATGTAAGATTGATTTTGGTCTATATTATTTGCCCTTTGTTTAAAATATGTGTTTCAGTTTATTATTGAGTTTTAAAATTATGCAGTTTAACTTTTGGGGAAATTAGAATATATTCCAATACTTTTATGTTACCAAGAAAAACCGTAAGCTAGTAATAACTAAATTCCTGCCAGAAAAGTCTTAGACATAAATCTCAGTCTCTAATTATAAGTTAGCAGCCATAATTTCCTCCCATTTAGAATATTTCAACAATCAGTAAGCAAGATTTTACATGGATTTATAATTATATGCCACTTGACATAAAATTCTTTGTTCTTTGAAATCTTTTTTTGTACTTTTGTAGATTTTAGTGTGACTATTTCTAAAAGTATAAAATGCCGTAGTAAAACAATGTAGAAACTATTTTCTTGTTATTAACATTCACTACTGAACTTTCAGAAATCATACATGAAGCAGTATTTTCTAGTGGTCTTTATGAAATTTGTATTCACTATGATGTGGTTTACATGAAATTCTGTCAGATGTCTTTGTTGTTCTATTCAGATCTTAGAAGAATGCACAATAATGCAAACTGATTAATGGAAAATGTAAGGGAAAAAGTAGGAATAGCACAAACACCTCTTGATTATATACGTATGTATATGTATACACACATATGTACAGATACATATGTATGAAGTTACAGAAGAAACATGAGATATTCAAGAAGGTATTGAATTACCTAGAGCTAATTCTTTAATAATATCTTGGGTAGATAAATAAATGGATCTTTTTTCTGTTTTGTATAGTGTTCTAGAATCAGTGCTATTTGGGTATGAAATGGTATTCCTCTATACTGCTTTGACTTCAAGGTTTTATGTTTTACTTCTCATCCCTCCTTCATCATTCCATAATGATTGAGTGAGGATTCAAATGCAGATGTTCAGCTTCCATAGTTGTTCAGTATAGCACGTTAGCACAAATGCAAACTACATAAATCATGAAGCACAATGCAATAATTCCTGAGCAGACACAGTAAATGCTACAGGGAGGGAGAATCATATTTGCAGGACTCTTTCTCTGAGAATGCTGGGGGTGAGTTCAGCAGTTACCTTTTTTAACCAATTCTGAATTAGGATCTTTATATACATGATACAATTCTATTTCATTTTAACATGACTGCGTATGTTTGCAGGTAAATAAACACAGGCTGTGAGGAAACAGGTTTAAGCATTACAGAAAACTTTCGAAATATTCTGGAATGCTGCAAACCTGTAATCCAATGTTGGTGGCAAAGAAATTCATATTTAGACTCAGATTATAGATTCACACTAGATGATTCAAACTTGTTCATGTTACTTAACTCTCTAATATTTAGTTAAATGAAAATAACGCATTAATATTTTTGTGAAGATTAAGTGACAATACTAAGAGACTATTTACCAAACAGCAGTGAGTGAATAATAATTGATTTGCTGCTGCCTGCTATTTCAACTTTAAGGACTTTTTTGGAAGATGACTTTTAAAATATTATTATAATATTAACATATTTTTGAATTTTGTTTTTGCTTTAAAAATATTTTCCTGATTATGAAGTAATTTGTGTAGGACTCCTCACTTGGTGCAGCATGACTAATTTGACATATGACTACCAAATTTCCCAACCATTTTCAGTGATTGCTATTTGTTGTTTTCATCAATGGTTCTTAATTCCTCATGAAAGATTGGATAAGTTGACATCAATTAATGGTATTTATCTTAAGTGTATCTGTTAGATTTTTTAATTTAGTAATTTTCTTTATTTTATTATTGTTCATGTTTCGGATATGGAATCAGAATTACAGGTTTAAAAGCAGAGTTCATTCATCCTTCTATTATTCAATTGAAAAAAAAACAGGCTTTTTAAATTAAAAAAATTATAATTAGGGGGGTAATGAGGATTGAATCCAAGGGTGTTTACTACTGAGTTACACCCCCAGTTCTTTTTATTTTTATTTTGAGAAAGGGTCTTTTTAAGGTGCTAAGGATCTTGCTAAGCTGCTAAGGCTCACCTCAAACTTGAGATCCTCCTGCCTCAGGTTTGCAGCATTCCAGAATTGTGGAGATTACAAGATTGAGCCTGGCAGTAAACAGGCTTTTACACTAATTTACAATATCATGTTTGTTCATACTTCCAGATGTGAGGCAGTGTTGGTTTTGGTATGTAATGGTACCAAGTTTTTAATAATTCATACTAACTTTAACATTGAATCTATGTAGAAGAAATATTTTATTATTTTACCATAAAATATAATAGTGTATGGTATAAAATATGAGAAGTGGGAGTATCAAATTATATAATATAATAGGCTCTATTATTTTTATTTTTTTCTCTGTTTGATATAATTCCCATTGAAAAGCTTGAGTCATTTAATTAGTGCTTGGCCTAATTGAGAGAACTCATGAATTTCTTTTCTTTTAGAAAATGTAATTATATAAGCAATTAAAGTGGCTGGAAAAAAAAGAAGAATCAGTTCTCTTTCATCAATGGGGGACAAATTCAGATATTTAATAATAAAATTTAGATTAAATAATATCACCACTACCTCTGGTTTCATTAATCCCTGATTTTTTCATGCAAATAAGTTCACTATATTAAATTTGCTTCTGTAGTTCCAAAAGTTAGTCACTTTCCAAATCAAAAAACTGAATTATTATTTAAAGATATTTCTCTTCACAAAAAGTGATTCATAGTTTACAAAGATTGGAAGAAGTCTATTTTGGTGAGATTTGAATGTACAAAGAACAAGAATCATATAAGGTATAACTGATAAGCAAACACATACTATCTTCCCATTGAACATTATTGAAATTCAGCAAAATAAATGAAATTCAGTACATACCACAGACCTTGAATAATGAAACAATGCAGCCCTCATTGCCAAAATTCAGTTGTGCTTCCAGAATGACCTTTATAAATTTCCTTTCTCGGTGATCTTTTCTTTCTGTTTTCCATGCTCACAATCTCAATTTTCTCTATGCTGTTTAGAATCTTCTTATGACATTTTCTAAATGATAGAGCAGTGTGGAGACATGATTAATGTTTATGGCTAGGAATAAACTCAGATCCAGTGTTAATGAAAGGCAAATTTATATTTACAGCACTCCAGCTATATTTCCAAAATTAGAACTTGATGTGGTGTCCGTGGGCTATTAACTGTTAGATCTCTCTTCCTTAGTCTTGTCTAACAGCAGGGTTTGTAAAATAAAGGCATTATGTAATTTAAAGAAAAAATGAAATTGTTAATTTTAGGACTTAGAAATTCAAAGCATTCAGTATTAATCTATTTTATGCCAATAATTATTCTACTTTATAAATTGTTATATGTATAATGCAATCACTATATATACAAATCACTGATTCAACATTATGGACCAATAAACATATTACATGTATATTTTTAAATTAAGGGCTTTATATTAACATATCCACGAGTGGTGAATATTTAGTAAACATTTACTTATTTTTTTGTGTCTGAATAGTGTTCCATTAAAGATATACACTGTGTTGGTTTTACCCATTCATCCATTGATGGACACTTACGTGTTTCCATAATAAGATGGCTATTGTTGACAATGCTGCAATTAAGATGGGAGTATAGACATCACCAAAACATACTGATTTTAAATCCTTTGTGTGTGTGTGTATATATATCATGCAGTAGAAGTGCTGTGTTACATGGTAAGGAATGACAAAAAAAAAAGGTGATCTTCAGTAAAAGGGACAAAGCTAGAGACATCCCACTACCAGATTGCACAGTATATTACTAATCTATAGTAATTAACACAGCATGGTACTTTTATAAAAAATAGACACATCAACCATGGAAAAGAATGGAGAGCTTATAAATTAACCTTTGACATTGTAATAGATCAATTTTTGACAGAATTGCTAAAAATACACAATGTTTTCAAGAAAGGGTATTCTTTCCAATAAAGATATTGGGAAAACTGGATATCCATATACAGAAGAATGAAATTGAACTCTTGTGCCAACCATATGTTATATTACAGACCGGAAATTATAAAACTATTAGAGGAAAAAGAAGGGGCAAAACTATATGACATTGATCTGGGGAAATTTTTTTTTTATTAATTCCAAATATTCACACAACAAAATCAAAAACAGACAAAATTCCGTAAAACTAACAAACCTCTATATAGCTGAGGAAAAAACACAGTGAAGACACAATATACAGAGAGAAAATATTTGCATTCCATATATTTAATGACAGTTTAATATTCAAAATGTATAAGGAACTCACTTCCATAGCAAGGAAATGGATTAACCCATTTGAAAGAGTAAAGGACCTGAATAAACTTTTCAAAAAAGAAGACATAGAATTGACAACTAATATATCAAATAATGTTCAACATCACTAATTGTTAGGGAAATGCAAATTAAAACCACAGTGAGATATCACTTTTCACCTGTAAGAATAACTATTATCAAAATGGTAAAATATAACAAGTGATGATAGCAAGGATGAGGAGAAAAGGAAAACCTCTTTCTGGGAATGTAAATTAAGATAGTCACCACAGAATTAACGTGTTGGTTGATCACAAAACTGAAAATTGATTTGCCAATATGGTAGAGCTTACAAATCTTTAATAAAATTAGTCACCTTGCATTTTCAGACTATTTATAACCTGGTAATTGCTCAAGTAATGTTAGCTTGAAAATATGTGCATTCTTAATTGTTGGATTACTTTAAATATGTCAATAGTACCTATTTGTTAACTCCTTTGCTAAAATTCTTTATTTTTTCTATGATTTTTTTTTCCTGCATCAGTGTGCTAAAAATCATTATCATCACCCAAAAGCTACAGTGTAATATAAGGTAGATATTTTACAATATTGATTCTATTTGGATAAATATCAGCCACTAGTATTGGATGCACACTTGTTTATAATTTTTGGCTTTCTGAATTTTTTTCTTTTATCATTATTTTGATCCTCTTTGTAACTAATGCAACAGTTTCTGTGACTTTATACTATTTTGTCTGACAATTATGTTTTCCAGTATTTAGATTTTTTGGTTACATATTCTTTTATCTTTTAACCTCAACTTTTCTATACATTTTCTGTTTTTACCATCATTGTAGGTTTGTTTTTTCTATTAAAAAAGTAAATCAGGGACTGCGGATGTGGCTCTGTGGCAGAGCTCTTGGCTACCATGTGTGAGGCACTAGGTTCGATCCTCAATACCACATAAAATAAATAAACAAAGTAAAGGCATTGTGCCCATCTAACAAATAAAAAAGATATTTAAAAAGTCACAGCACAAGTTTTCATTTTAGTCAATTTGAAAATTTTTTACTTTATATTTTAAAATTTGGCTTAAATTCAATATTATTGTTATGCACTTGAATTTATTATTTCTAGAATATTTTGTACTTTTCTTTTTATATCTTCTTAATCTTTTTCCAATTTTAAAATTTATATGCATAAATATAAGTAAATGTCATAATGTGTTATAATAAATACAGCCATCTTGAAAAATATTTCACCAGCACTGAGAAGTACCAGGTATCCCTCTGTTATTGCCATTTCTTTTCACATCTGGATGCAGACTTTGTAGGAACATGTATGATTCTCTCAAAATGCTAAATGGGGTTCCAAATGAGTTTGCTTTGACTCTACTTATAGATATAACACCTTTAAAATATTGCAATATAATATATAAATGTGGTATATTTCTTCATTTTTTAGGATGTCCTCATTTTCTCTCAAAATTTTGTAGTTTCTATTATAGTGAATTTTTACACCATTATGTTAATCCCTTCTCTTGTGGTATTTTTATTTCTTAAGAATTTATATGAAAGATGCAATTATATATATTAACTGTGTACCACATTATTTTTAAATTTATATATACACCTTGTGGCATTGTCAAACTTAGCTACTTCACATATTCTTTATTTCACAGCTCTCATTTTCTGATAAGAACTCTTTACATCAACTTGGTATTTTCCAAGGATACAACATATCCTCATTGTCTGTGATCACCCCTTTGTTCAATGGATCTCATGAACTCATTCCTTCTAACTATTATTTTGTATTTTTGGTGGATTCTAGAACCTATCTCCCCAACTTCCCCAGTATTTGATGTTTTTGATGCTACTGGAGATGTTACAGAGCATTTTAGCTTGTACTTGTCTGTTGCTTATTTCTCTCTACACACATCTCTCAATATATTTTTCCCACATTAATGTTGTATCCAATAATCCCAGTTACTCACTTTTTACAATAATATACAGATTATTTAAGTTTTTTTTTAAATCATGCACTACTGTGGTTCATAAATATTTAAATATATTTCATTTTCTCTAATTTTATATGGTTTTGATTTCCCCCTTTTTTCTTTATGTTCTGAATATGACCTCCAATCAGTACACTGTTGAACATTAATGATGTGAAAGGTATTCTTGTTTTAATCTATGAATCTGACATTAAGGAGCAATTTACTCTGCTCTGCAGGGCTTCTTTTGCTTCTTCATTTTTTTTTGTTATTTTCTACATATACATTAAGGTGAAATTCCTTTTGGTACATTATATACATGTAACATGATTTTGTTAAATTCTTTTCATATTTTTCCCCTTACCCATCTTTCTTCCTTCTTTCCTACCCTATACTTTCTACTTTATCTGATCCACTCCCACCTCTGCCACCACCTTCTTTTTCTTATTTTGCACTAGCTTCCAAGTTAGAGGAAATGTTCAACTCTTGATTATGTCAGTCTGGCTTATTTCATTTAGCGTGATATACAGCATTTCCATCCATTTACTGGCAAATGTCATTGTTCTATTCTTCTTTAAATCTAAGTAAAACTCCATTGTGTATACATACCTCATTTTCTTGATCCATTTTTCTATCAATGGGTATATAGTCTGATTCCATAATTTATTTATTCTGAATTGTGCTGCTATAAACATTGAAGTATCTTTATCACTATAGTATGCTGATTTTAGTTCTTTTGAATACACATCAAGAAGTGAGATAGCTGGGTCATACAGCAGTTCCGTTCTTGTTTTTGTTTTTGAGGAATCACCAAATGCTTTCCAGAGTGGATGTACTAATGTTCAATCTCACCAATAATATATGAGTGTACCATCTTACCCACATCCTTGCCAGCATTTATTACCATTTCTGTTCTTGATAATTGCTATTCTGACTACAGTGAGATTAAATCTTAGTGTAGTTTTTATTTACATTTCCCTAATTGCTGGAGATGTCAAACATTTTTTTCAAATATTTGTTGGTCATTTGTGTTTCTTCTTTTGAGAAATGTCTGTTTAGTTCTTTTGCCCATTTATTGATTGGGTTAGGTGTTTTTTTGACATTGAGTTTTTTGTTTGTTTTTAGTTCTTTATAAATTCTGAGTATCAATTCCCTATCAGAGAAACACCTGAAAAAGATTTTTTTCCTGTTCTGTAAGCTCTCTCTTCACCCTCTTAATCATTTCCTTTGCTGTGCAGAAGCTTTTTATTCTGAAGGGATCCCTACTTATTAATTCTGTCTTATTTCTTGAGCTTTAGTATCATTGTTGAGGAACCTGATGCCACACCTATATAATTGAGTGCTGAGCCTATGTTTTCTTGTAAGATTTCACAGTTACTGGTCTAATTTCTAAGTATTTGATCCATTTTTATTTGGCTTTTGCGTATTTCTTCTCTACATAAGCATATCCAGTTTTCCCAGCAACATTTATTTTAAAAATTATTTTTCCAACATATACTTTTGGCACCTTTGTCAAGTACCAAATGGTTGTTAAGTGTATAAGTTTATCTCTGTGTTTTTTAGTTCATTGGTCTTCTTGTCTATTTTTATGCCAATACTTTGCTGTTTTTGCTACTATAGCTAGGTAGGATAATTTCAGATTGGCTATTTTGATGCCTTCTGCATCATTCTTCTTGCTTAGAATTGCTTTGATTATTTCTAGGTCTCTTATTTCTCTAAATAAATTTAAAGAGTGTTTTTCCCCCGAGTTCTGTAAAGAATGTCATTGGTATTTTGATAAGAATTATATTGAATCTGTCTTTACATTGTTTTTGATAGTATGGCCATTCTGACCTAATTAATTCTGCCTATCCAAGGATGTTAGGTCTTTGCATTTTCTATGGTCTTCCTCGGTTTCTTTCTTCAATGTTCTATAGTTTTCATTGTTTAGATCTTTCATCTCTTTGATTAGATTAATTACCAGGTATTCTTTTGAAGTTATTCTGAAAGGGATGGTTTCCCTGATTTCTTCCTCAAATGAATTGCTATTTAGTATTGGAAAATTATTAATTTATGAGTGCTTGTCTTGTATCCTGCTACTTAACTGAACTTATTTATCAGCTCTAGAAGTCTTCTGGTGGAATTTTTAGGGTATTTTATTTAGATTCAAGATCATGTTATCAGGAAACAGAGATATTTTGAATTTTTCTATTCCTATTTATATCCTTTTAATTTCCTTCTCTGGTCTGTTATGGCTAGAAAGGCTATATTGAATACACATTTTGAGAGTGGACATCATGGTCTCATTCAGATTTTAGAGGAAATGCTCTCCAATTTTTCCCATTCAATATGATGTGGGCTTTGCAATTCTGATATCTAAACTTTATAATGTTGAAGTTCCATCTATTGCTTGTTTCTTTGAAGATTTTAACATAAATGGGTACTGTACTTTATCAAAGTCCTTTTCTGTATCTATTGAGATTATGATGTGATTCTTGTACTTATTTAAGTGGTAAATTACATTTATTGTATTGCATATGTTGAACCAAATGTTCATTCCTGGGATGAAGCCAACTTGATCATGGTGTATTATCTGTATTATCTTCTTAATGTGCTTTTGAATATTGTTTGATAATTTTTTATTAAGAATTTTGGCATCTCTGTTCATCAGGAATATTGGACAATTTATATCTTTGTTTGCTGTGTCTTTGTCTGGTTTTGATATCAGGATTATAATGGCTTCTTAGAATGTATTTGGGAATGTTCCTTCCTTTTCAATTTTATAAAATAATTTAAGAAATGCTCAAATTAGAGCAGGCCACATTTGTCTAGAAGCTTATAGTTGTCTTCTAGATTTTCTACTTTATTGAAGTATTAATTTTCAAAATAGTTTCTAATTTTTCTCTGCATTGAAGAAATGTCAGTGGTGATATCTCCTTTTTCACCTCTAATTTTGTTTATTTGGTTTTCTCTTTATTTTGGTTAGTTTGGTTAAGGGCTTATAGGTCTTATTTATCTTTTCAAGGAACCAGCTCTTTGTTGCACTTGATCCTGTGAATATTGTTATTTTATTCTGAATTTTATTAACTTTGGCTCTGATCTTTATAATTTCTTGCCGTCTAATGATTTTAGTAGTTGGGATTAGTTTTTTTCTTCCTTTTCTAAGTCCAAGAGGTGGAGAATAAGCATATTCATTTGGAATTTATCTAATGTTTTAATGTTGTCACTGAATGTTTTAATTTTCCTCTTAGAACTGCTTTCATACTTTCCTAGATATTTTGATATGCTATATTTATTTTCTTATTTATTTTTAAGATTTTTTAAAATTTCTTCTATCATTCTTTGATCTTTTACTTATTTAAAAGAGTATAGTTCACGGGCTGCGGATTATAGTTCAGGGTTTGCTACCAGTTGGTAGAGTGCTTTGCCTTGCATGCACAAGGCCCTGGGTTCAATCCCCAGAACCACACACAAGAAAACAACCACAAAACTAGAATATAGTTCAATCTCCTGTGTTTATGAGATTTCTATTATCTTTTTGCTGTTGATTTCTACTTTAATTCTATTATGATCAGATAGGAGACAGAGAATTATATCATTTTTTTTAAAATTTACTAAGAAATATATTGTCTGACCTAGAAAATGTACTTTAGAAAACATTCCATGAGCTGCTGAGAAGGAGGTTAATTCAGCTGATTTGGGGTGAAATATCTTTAGATATCTATTAGGTTCATTTGATTTATGTTATTTAGTTTGGAAATCTCTTGATTGATTTTATGCTTTGATGACCTGTCTATTGGTGATAAGTGTGCATTGATCACCCTGTATAATTGTATTGGGGGGGGGGGTCCATGTGAGGTTTAATATTAAGGAATATTTTTAAAATGTTTTTTGGGCATATATATTTAGCATTAATATATCTTCTTGTTGAATTATTCCCATTTACCATGATGTAGTGACCCTCTTTGTCCATTCTGATTATTTTTTGCTTCATATCTGCTTTATCAGATATGACAATAGCTAATGCTGCTTGTTTTGTAACTCCATTTGCATGAAGTATTTTTCCAATCCTTTTACCTCCAGCCTGTGAGTGTCTTGACCTATGAGTCTCTTGCAAACAGCATATACTTGGGTCTTTTGTTGTGATCCATTCTGCTTATCTATGTTCTTAATCAGCAGGTTGAGACTATATTCAGTATTATTATGGATATATGTTTATGGCTTGCTACCATTTTTATATTTTGTTACATTTAATTCTGTCTTAATTCTTATTTATTTGGCCACTCTTATTTTTGATCTATTTAGGGGCTTTGGAATTTGTTTTGGGGTTATTCTGTATACAGTTCATCTTTTGAGTATTTTTTGTAGTGCTGATTTGGTGTTCATGCACTCTTTTAGTTTATCCTTGTCATGGAATTTTTTAATTTCTGCATAAAATTTGAAAAATAACTTTGCTGGCTATAGAAATCTTGTTTGGGAAATGTTTCCATTTAGAGACTGGAATATCTCATTCCAAACACTCTTTGATTTTAGTGTCTTAGTTGAGAAATTGGAAGTGAACTTAATTGGTTTGTCTCTTACAGCTTTTTGTATTCTTACCTATTTTCTATGTTAGGCATTCTGATCATGATGTCTTGGAGAGCTTCTTTTCTGATAATGGTCTATTTGAGGTCCTGTATGATTCTGTATGTGGATGTCTATTTCATTTTTGATATGGGGAGTTATCTGTTACTATCTCATTAAAAAAGCTTTTAATGCATTTAGGCTTTATTTATATTTTTCTTTTCTATCTCTGATTTTCTGATTTAATCTTTTGATGTTGTGCCAGAATTTTTGTGTATTCTTATGATGTTTTATCATTTTTTTTCTTTATTGCATACTCTATACTCAAGTCCATGTATCCTGTATTCAAGGTCTGAAGTTCTGTCTTCAAGTGATGAAGTTCTTTATTCTATGCAAGCTAATCTGATTGTGATGCTTTCAAGTAAATTTTTAATTTCACTGGTTGAATTGTTCATTTTCTAAAATTCTGATTGTTTTTCTTTTGATATTTCTATTTCTTTCTTGAATGTTTCATTCATTCTTTGGTCTCATGAAATTATTTTTGAAAAAAAAATTTAAAAATCTGTATATGTATAAAATTATGCTGCTTTGTCCACTTTTATGCTTATTATAGTTCATTCTTTATCATTTGAATTTCAACTTTAATTTTTCTCTGTTTTTTCACCAAGTAAGTTTATTGAGTTTTAGTCAGTGAAAATTTCCATTTATGTCTTAACAGATGTTTTTGTCACAATAAAATACCATTCCACCCACATCATTTATGCTCATGTTTTAGATTCTTATCATTTATATTTAACTTTTTGATCCATGTAGTTTTTTTGAAATAAATTTTAAGGCTGATATCAAATATCTTTTGTAAGTTGTTTTATTGATGCTCTAAACAATGTAGTAAATATTTAAATAAGTTTCTCACCACATCCTTGAATACCATTCTTAATATATGATAAATTTAATATGCATTTTATTCTCTCATTAAATATTGTGAAAGCTCCAGACAATAGTTATTTCATGGCTATTGCAAATAATGTCGCAATTAACATGAGAATGTAGAATTTTTTTTAAAAATTTCCATTTCCTTTTGATATATGGCCAGTAGTGGACGTGCTGGATCATATGGTGGTTCAGTTTTTAATTTCTTAAGGAACCACCATACTGTTTTCCATAGTCATTGTAAAACATTTACATTCCCACCAAGAGTGTAAGGGTTTTCTTTACTCTTTATCCTTGCCAGCACTTATCTTTAGTCTTTTTGATATAATAACCACTCTTACATGAGTGAGCAATATCTCATTGAGTTTAATTTGTAATTCTATTGTTTATTATTAATAGTGATATTAAGTTTTTTTTCATATATCTGTTGGCCATTTGTATGTCTTTTGAAATAGTCAATCCAATATTATAATTGGGATATAATTTGGTTTTTTCTAGTATTTTTGTTTTTTTGTTTGTTTTTTTGCTCTCAAGTTGTAGCTGTTCTTTGTATGTTTGTATATTTACTACTTAAAAAATATATGTTTTACAAATACTTCCCCCATTTTGCACTTTGATTTTTTACTCTGCACCTTTTTTTTATTTTATTTTTTTAATTACTCCCTTTTAGATATACATGACAGTAGAATATATTTTGACAGATTTTACATACAGGGAGAATAACATTGCAATTAGGATCTCATTCTTGTAGTGTACTGATGCAGAGTTTCATTATTATGTATCCATACAGGAACATGGGGAAGTTATTTCTGATTCATTCTACTGTCATTTATATTCCCATCTCCCCTCCATTCCCTTCATTCCTCTTTTCTAATCCAATGATCTTCTATTCTTCCAGCCCCCACCTTTATTGTGTGTTAGCATCCACATATCAGGGGGAATATTTGGCTTTTGGTTTTGGAGAACAGGCTTATTTCACTTACCATGATATTCTCCAGTTCTATCCATTAACCAGCAAATGCCATAATTCCAATTTTTATGGCTAAGTAATATTACATTGTGTATGTATGCCACATTTTCTTTATCCTTTTTTCTGTTGAAGGACATTAGTTTTTATAGCTTTGCTATTGTGAATTGAGCTGCTATATACACTGATGTTGCTGTGTCACTGTAGTATGTGGAATTTAAGTCCTTTCAGAATATGCCAAAGAGGGGATAATTGAGTTAAACGGTGGTTCCATTCCAAGTATTCTAAGGAATCTCCATACCGCTTTCCATACTGGTTGCACCAATTGTAGTCCCACCTGCAATATATGAGTGTACCTATTTCCCCACATCCTCACCAACAGTTATTTTTACTTGTATTATTGGTAATTCCCATTCTGACTAGAGTGAGTTAGAATCACAGGGTAATTTGGATTTGTTTTTCTCTAACTGCTAGAGATGTTGAACATATTTTTAGGCATTTATGGAACACTCATATTTCTTCTTCGGTGAAGTGCCTGTTCAGTTTCTTTGGCCATTTATTTATTGGATTATTTGCTTCTTTGGTGTTGAGTTTTTTGAGTTCTTTGTATATTCTGGAGATTAATGCTGTATCTGAGGTACAGGTGGAAAACTGGAACAGGACAAGGATGCCCTCTTTCACTAAATATGTTTAACATAGTTCTTGAAACCCTAGCCAGAACAATTAGACAAAAGTTTAAAATTAAAGGGATACAAATAGGAAAAGAATAGGCACATACTATCTCTATTTGCAGACATCATCATTCTATATTTAGACAACCCAAAAACTTCACCAGAAAGCTTCTAGAATTGATAAACAAATTCAGCAAAATAGCAGGATATAAAATTAATACCTATGAATCAATTTTATTTCTGTACACCAATGGTGAATAAAATCAGCTCAAAGAGAATTTAGGAAAACTATTCAAAATAGCCTCAAAAAATAAAGTACTTGGGAATGAATCTGACAAAAGAGTTGAAAGACCTGTACAATGAAAACTACAGGACACTCAAGAAAGAAATGAAAGAAGACATGAGAAGATGGAACAATCTCCCATGTTCTTGGATAGGTGAAATTAATATTGTCAAAATGGCCATAATGGGCTAGAGTTGTGGCTCAGTGGTACAGAACTTGCCTAGTATGTGTGAGGCACATATTTTGATACTCAGCACCACATAAAAAAATAATAAAGTTCCACTGTCAACTAAAAAAAAATTTAATGACCATACTACCAAAAGTTCTACACAGATTTGATGTAATTCCTATTAAAATTCTAAAACATTCTTCATAGAAATAGAAAAAAACATCATAAAATTCATTTGACAAAATTAGAGGTTTAGAATAGCCAGAGCAATCCTTAGCAAGAAAAGTAGAGCAGGAGGCATCACAATACCAGACTTTAAATTATACTACAAAAACTTCATGGTATTGGCACAAAATACAGACATAAAGACCACGGAATACAATAAAAGACACAAAGAAAAACTCATGTAAATACATTTATCTCATATTAGATGAAGGCACCCATAAATACTGGAGAAAAATAGCCTCTTCAACAAATGGGTGCTGGGAAAACTAGAAATCTAAATGTAGTAGAATGAAATTCAACCCCTATCTTTCACCTTGAACAAAACTCAAATGCACTTTGATTTTCAATTTTGACTTTGCACATTGATTGTTTCCTTGGTTGTTCAGAAGTTCATAGTTTGATGGCATTCAATTTGTCTCTTTTTCCTTTTTTTTCATATCCAAGAAATCACTGATAATACAGATGTCATCAAATTTTCCTATTGTGTCTTCTAAAAGTTTTATGGATTCTGTTCCTAAGTTTAAGTTTTCAATACATTTTGAATTGGTTTCTGCATGTGGAATAAAGTTCAGATTAGTTCTTTTTCAAGAAATATACAGTTTTTCTGACATTTGTTGCAGAGTTCATCCTTTTCCCTTTACATATTCTTGAGAACTTTATTAAAGATCAGTTGACTGTATATGAATGAGAATATTTAAACTGTGTGGATTTTAAACAGTAAACCATTGAAAACCAATGCATAAAAGAATAAATCAAAATCCAAATTAGCAAATGTCACAAACAAAAAAAGTCACAACATTACAATTATGTGATGCACCAAAAACTGTATGTTAAGTTTATAGTGATAAATAAAAATTAAATAAGTAGCATTAAAAATGAAGAAAAATCTTATATAAACAATGTATCTTCAAACCTCAAACAAATATTAAAGCAATAATAAGTTGACTCAAAATTAGCAAGATAAATAAAATCATTAGAATTAGATTATAAAAAATGAAGTACAGAAAATCAGTGAAACAGAATTGGTGTTTTGAAACAAAATTGGCAAATTTTCTTCTAGGCTGTAGAAAAATAAGAAGACTAAAATAAAATTAAAAGTTAAAAAAGAAGATACACAATTGATGTCACAAAAATAAAGAATCATAAGAGACTACATGTACAAATTAGATAACATATATGAGATGAAAAATACCTTGAAACATACTTCCTGACAGGACTGAATCATGAAGAAATACAAAATATAAACAAACCAATGAGGAGGGAGGAGATCAACTCAATAATCAAAAACTTCCCAACATAGAAATGCTGAAGACCAGGTGATTTTACAGATGAATTCTACCAATCATTCAAAGAAGAACAAATACCAATCCTTCTTAAACTCATACAATAACTTGAGGAAGAGAATATATTTCCAAACATTATCATGATACCAAAGCCAGCATTACCCTGATAACAAAACTAAATGAAGCCATCACAAGAAAAGAATATCAGGAGCCACAATGTTTGATGAATACCAATGGAAAAATCCTCATCAATAGTTAGTTCTTTGTGAATATCTATGGAGTACTGATCATACAACCACAAAAAATACCAAAATATGAAAATGCTCAAGTTCTTTGTATGACATAGCTCAGTATTTACATATGATCTCTGCACACTTTATACAATACTTAGATTTATTGATACTTAAAATGATCTCTAGATTATGATGCCTAAAGTAGTGTAAATGGTATATTAAAAAGTTGTTATACTGTATCATTTCCAGAATAATGACAAAAATTATCTGTATATATTCAAAACAGACACTTTTATTTTTCTGGAATATTTCCTATCTGTAATTGGTTGAAATCTCAGATATAGAACCCATGGATATGGAGGACCAAATGTATTAGCAAACCAAATTTAATAGTACTCTGAAAGGATTAAACACAATAATCAGGAAGATTTATCCCTCTGATTCAAGGATGGTGCAACATACACAAATCATTAAATATGATATACCCTTGTCAACATAATGAAGAATTTAAAAAGTTATATGATCTTAAGAGATGTATAAAGAGCTCTGGCAAAATACAACATTCTTTAATAGAAAAAATCCCAATAAATTAGGTGTTGAAGTAATTTATCTTATCAGGGCAAAGGTCATATATGAAGAACATCATATATGAATGATGGAGACTTACATCATACTCAAGTGATTTAAATTGGCATGGAATCAGATAAAAAGACAAGAATGCCCAATTTCTCCACCTCTTTTGCAGCCACAAGAACAAATTGTCAAAACTAATATACAAATTCAATAAAGTTGCATAATACAAAATCAAGGTGCAATAATCAATTAAATTTTATACACTAACAACAAACTGTTCAAAGGGAAGTTTAAGAAACAGCATTTATAATAGTATTAACCAAAAAAATACTTAAATATAAATTTAACCAAGGAGAAAACAGGTTTGCACATTGAAAAATATAAACTTTCATAAAAAAATAAATACATAAAATTTGAAAAATATCCTCTGTTCATGGATTGGAAATCTTACTATTGTTACATGTCATGATATCCCATGTGATCTATTGGATTAATCCAATTCCCTCAAATCCCAGTGGCACTCTTTACAGAAATAAAAACAAACCCTAAAATTTGTGTGTAATTATAAAGTACCCCAAATATTTAAAGCAGTCCTCAGAAAGAACAAGGGTTTAAACATCACCTTTTTTTCAATATATTATTACAAACATATAGTAATTAAAACTACCACAGTACTAGCACAAATATAGAATGCAGACATAGGGAGTAATGAAACTGATTAGAATGTCCAGAAACAGAATAGAAAACTCATGCATACACTGTCAACTGATCTTCAACAAGAGTACAAAGAATATAAAAGGGGGGAAGGATAATTTCAAAAATAGTATTGGAAAAACTGAATATCCATTTGCAAAAAAAGAGAGTTGAATCTTTGTCTTACACAAAAATCAAATCAAATGTAATATATAAGAACTAAACACCTAGAAGCAAACATGAGACTTAACAATATTTGTCTATACAGTGTGTTCTTGGCTATGCCACCCAAAGGACAAGCAATCAGAGGAAATATAGGTGGAACTACACCAAACTAAAAGTTTTCTGCTTGGCAAATGAAACAATCAGCAGACTGAAAAGCCAAATACCAAATGGGAGAACATAGGTGCCACCTATTCATTTTTAAAATAACCTTTATTATCCAATGTATAGATGCTAATGTGAAAACTACTGAGGTCACATGGTGGGGTAAAGCTTGACCTTATGAAGGAGATAGACTATCAATATAAGTTAGTGAATGGAGATCAACAATGACATGGGTAAGTCATATTAATCTTCAGATTTTCATCTTCACACTATACTGTAGATTGTAATACAGGTAATGAGAATGTACAGTAAGTACCATGCTAAAAGTCTGAGAGAAGGCTTGTACTATTCCTGCCTATATAATAGAGAATGACATTTTTCAGGTCCATAAAACACACAGGTGGAAATTATTGTGTTGAGTCAAGATGTAGTTGTTGCTAAAGATTTCTGCTTTGTAATTTTAATGATAATAGTTTTATTGGAATTAAATGAAATTAATAACATCTAGTGGTTAGTTAATATAATTTCCAAAAATTGTGCATATTTCATATTGGGTATAATGAAGTATTTGTTCTCTCTTACATAAAATCAGAATTTTTATAAAGTATTGAACTCAGTTCTTTTTCATCTTTAATAGTACTGACTTTTGACATTTTTTTCCTACTTGTTTTGTGATATTGATAATGTTAAACAAACACAGCAGAAAAATAGAGATAGAAAGAGGGAGAGGGAGAGGGAGAGAGGGAGAGAGGGAGAGAGAGAGAAAATGAATTTCACATCCAAAACACCTTGGGAAAAATGACATCAATGTAGATGAAAAATAACAGTAGGGAGTATTTATAAAATTTTATATCAGAGAAGACTGAATAAAGATCTCATGCACCACTTTTGTTTTCTACATAAGGAAGCTACAGGGTTTAAGCACTTCTTTCAGGACACATAAATGTCTAAAGATAAGAAAGTGTCTGTTTTGTGATATTTCTTCTGTGATTTTAATAACATTTGAAAATCTTTAATCATTACTACAAAACTTTTTAGTGATTTAGTCATATGTTCACTGATCAGCAATCTACAAAAGCAGCAATTCTTTCACATCTGTATTTCACTTTTACAGCTCTCAGTTTTACTAAAGGGAAAGTTAACGAGTAAAAGGAGAAAAATATATTCCATGTACAAATGGTAGGATGGAAAGTCTAAATTGAAAATTGATAGCTCCTAAAATGTACACTCTCATATATGTGGCAGAATTATTGAGTTGGAGATTGCCCTTTATGTGGACCTCCACCCTTGAATTGATCTCCTGTCCAATTTCATCTCCACTTTTGACTTCGGAAATGTTTGTCACACTCAGAAAGGCAATAAAAGATCAGAGAGAATCTATAACCAATCATCTCCACTGCAGGTTATTATACATGATAAGAAGGATATTATAACTATGGCAAATCGTTAAAATTAGAAAACTGAACACTCCTAAAGAAAAGGTATCATTCTTATTGTTTGGAGAATTTGTATGTTATTTTACTCTGAAATAACAATTTTAATGACCTTATGTCATTTCCAATAAAATGTCATGAGATTCATTTTAATTTTCTTCTTTAATCATATATATGTCTAACCAAACTCATAACTCATATTTAGGTCATATAATACAGTTTTTGAAAAAAAATTCAAGATCCTGTGCTATATTGGTAATGGAATAAACTTAGAGTAACTCATATTTAGGTAGTCCATTAGTCCTTACAGAAGAATCAAATATCTTTGGAGAAAAATCAGAGCTTAAAGTAAAGCTGTAAAAAGTTACCTTTACTGTTCTCCAGGTTTTATAGGAAATAAAATTCTCAATTCCTCTTCAAAGAGGGAAATAAACTAATTCTATTAATGATGGCAGTCCATAAGTAGGAAGGGTATGAAGCTAGGCTATATAACTTTCAAGTTGAGCTAACCACTTGGGATGAATTATAATTATAGTGTGAACAAACTCACCAAATGAGATGGACCTTTTTTCTAATTGCAGTATCAGAATCCTATGGCCAATATATAAGACTAAGCTCAGTGAGATTTTCAATGTAAAAAAAAAAAAGCACTTATTTCAGGATGGTAAAGAAGCAATTGGAGAGTATGCTACATGAATGAAGATCAGAAGGGTACCCATTTTTATATTTTTCACACTTTTTGCTCTGTAGGTCCACTAGATTCAGTGTTGCAGTACCCAGTTCAATAACACATTCAAGCAATGAAGGGGTTTTAAAGATAAAACTTTCCTTACTTTATGGCCAGGGAAACCTGTTGCACTCCCCTCTATATAAGGCAAGTAGATAACTTTAATAAAGCACATGTCACAGTAATGTACCAATAAAAAGAACTTTTTATAACTCAACATATTGTAACTTATTTATTAAGTTTATTTATAAGTTAACATAACTTATTTATTAAGCAATTTAAATAAATTGACAAAGAATTAAAAAGTTATTTTTGAAAAAATATGAATAGTCAATAAGCACATGAAATGCTTTCACAATTATTAGACATGAGGGGAAAGAAAGTCTCTAGAATTCTTATTTAATTAATTTACAGAAGCTGGACAACCTGCAAGGTTGCATGATTTAATCAATATTTTTTGTGTGTAAGATGGATTCCAGTTTTTTTCAAGTCAATAAATCAGTAGATTTATTATAAACATATAATTAGTATTCTTTTGTATTTTTACAATTATGCAAGACATGAATAAGTATCTTATGCTTACATTGACAATTGAAAAACGAGGCAATTATTAAAGTTTCTTTTTTATTCCATTTGTAGCTCCTCATGGAATATTTCTTCCAGTTTTGTAAGTCCATTTTATGTATACTTTGCCAAAAATACTGAAAACAATAATTTTCTTTATTGGATAGGTTGGTTAATTGACCTGCATGTATCCATTTAAAGTATAATTTACTCTGGATATAGGTAAGATTAGTCTTTTAATCAGTCCTTCTATTGAATATGATGTCACACTGTATTTGAATTCATGGTAAAGATAAACATCAATTACTCTTACATGACTTCAACAATATTTTAGGAGGAAAATAAAAGGTGTAGTTAGTAAATTATTCAGGAAGGGAAGCCAATGAAATATTTTAAAATTATAGATCTGCATTAATTTATAATTAATTAGGTATATTGGCATTTTTATGGTCATTATGTGAATATAATATTAACTGTAACAAATATCGAGCATCATGTGTAGGGAATATTTATAGGAAAATACCTTCTATGTAGTCAAATAAAATCAGTACGTTAAGTACATGTTTGTTCAGTATAGTAAGAGCTAACATAGCTGCTAATTTCTAATATTTACTGTAGGCTCAAAAGAGCATTTTAGATACATGATTTAATTTAATATTTAAAGCAATATAGGGAGTTAGAAACTATTACTGTCCTCATTTACACATAACAAAGCTAAGACTCATCTTGTCTAAGTGGATATGGCTAATAGAAGGTACTATAAGAATTAAAACTCAGGCTATGAAGTAGCAAAATTTTTCTTTCTCCAGATATTTTTTCTCATATAAAAATAATTCATTAAAAAAATTGTAGGATAGATGTTAGGAAATCTCTTTTGATGACTAATTTATTTTAACAAAACATTAAGTAATAAAAAATGCATGGAGAAGCAATTCCTCCTGACAAGAATTCTTATTAATTTAAGGCATAGAGAAGCTATTTTCATTGTTTATTTATTAATTTTAGAATCCATTGACTATTTCCTTATGGGAAAGATTTTCTTATTGTAAGATTGGAAATACGGGCTCCAAAATTCAAAAACAGACACATTCTACTCAATAGAAAAACAAGAAAAGCACATGAGTATATAATAGGAAACCAAGCTAAAAGCATTAACGAGTATAGGAAACAATTTTATTATAAGTTATTGAATAAAAAAAGAATGATCATTCTTGCCAACTGCTGTTCAACATAGTACTAGAAATCCTATCCAGACCAAGCAAGAAAGCAAAAAGCCATCTCAATCATAAAGGAGAGTGTAGTTATTTCTCCAAAGAACATGATCTCATAGATAGAAACATACTAATGATTGAAAGAAAAAATCTATTAGAACCAATAAATAAATTGGTGTGACAAATATGGAAAGCAGTATGGAGATTTCTTGGAAAATTGGGAATGGAACCACCATTTGACCCAGCTATCCCTCTCCTTGATCTATACCCAAAGGACTAAAAACAGCAGTACTACAGGGACATAGCCACATCAATTTTTAAAGCACCACAGTTCACAATAGCCAAACTTGTGGAACCAACCTAGATGCCCTTCAATAGAACAATAGATTAAAAATAAGATGTAGTATATATACACAATGGAATATTACTCAGCAATAAAAGAGAATAAAATCATGGCATTTTCAGGTAAATGAATGCAGTTAGAGAAGATAATGCTAAGTGAAGTTAGCCAATCCAAAAACAACAACAACAACAACAACAACAAAAACAAATGCCAAATGTTTTCTCTGATATAAGGAGGTTGATTAATAGCAGGGTAGAGAGGGGATCATGGGAGGAATAGACGAACTCTAGATAGGGCAGAGGTGTGGGAAGGGAAGGTAGGGAAGCATGAGGTTATAAATGATGGTAGAATGTGATGGACATTATTATCCAATGTACATGTATAAAGATACAAATTGATGTGAATATACTTTGTATACAACCAGAGATATGAAAAATTGTGCTGTATGTGTAATAAGAATTATAATGCATTCTACTGTCATATATAAATTAAAAAAATTAATTAAAAATCATACAAGTTTAAAAACAAAGAAAGTTACCAAAAAACAACCTAAAAATTAGTAACATTTCTACACATTTATAATGAATCACCCAAAAAAGAAAGCGATGAAACATATCAGTTGTAATAACATCAAAAAAAAAATCAGGATACATTTAACCAAAGAAATGAAAGACCCATATACTGCAAACTACATTATGTATGAGAAAAATTGAAGAAGATATAAATGCTTGGAAAGATATTTCATATTCAAGATATTGGAAGAATTAGTATTAAAATTTTCATGCTACCCAAAGTGATGCATAGATTTAGTTCAATCCCCAACACAGTTCCAATGACATTTTTCAAAGAAATAGAAAATAAAATCCTAAATATTCTGTGGAACCACAAAAGACCTTGAAGCAAATCAATCTTGAGCAAAAACAAATCATGAGGAACCCTGACACCTGTTCTCAAAATACAAAATGCTACAGGAACCATGAAACATGACATTGACACAAAAACATACAGATCAAAAGAAAAGAATAGGTAACACAGAAAATAAACCCATACTTAAACAGTCAAATAATCTATGACTTATGTGTCATGAATACACTATGGGGAAACAATCATCTCTTTAACAAAAGGCATTGGGCAATCTTAGATCCACCTGGATGAAACTAGGCAATTACCTCACCCCATATTCAAGTATTGACTAAAAATGGATGAGTGACTTAAATGTAAGATCCAAAGTGGTGAAACTAATGGAAGCAAACAGAGGAACATTTCTTGACGTTGATCAATAATAAAAAAATAATTTCAGATTTAGCTCCAAAACACGAGCAACAAAAAAGAACATAGATAAATAAGATTGTATCAAACTAAAACAAAACAAAGAAACAACAACAACAACAAAAAAAAACACAGTTCCTATGCATGGTAAAAAATAATCAGCATAGTAAAGAGATAACTTATCATGACAGGAATAATAATGCCTGTAAACTATGGAGTCATACAGAGTTAACACCTAAAATGTATAAGGAAGTAACTGAATTCAATACATGCAAAGAATGCATTTGAAAAAGAAGCAAAGTTCCTGAACATACATCTTTTAAAATGAGATAAACACATTTCTACCTGGGATATGTAAAAACGTTTAACATCACTAATCATCATGAAAATGCAAATATTAAAACCACGACATAACATCACTTCACACTTCATAAGATGGCTATAATCATAATGATAAGAGAAAAAAGTTTTGAAGAAGAGGTGGAGAAAATGGAACCTCTGCACACCACTGATGAGAATGTAAACTAATTCAGTCATTATGGAGAACTATATGGAGTTTCCCACAAAATTAAAGGCAGGGTTTCCATATGATCTAGCTATGGCACTTCTGGGTACACATCCAAAGAAAATAAAATCCATATGTTGAAGATACATCTGAATTCCCATATTCATTGCAGAAGTATTCACAGTTGCAGAGATGTAGACTAAGGGTCTATCAAAGGATGAGTGGATAGATATGATGTTTTATATACACAAAATGGAGTCCAAGTCAGCCTTAAAAAGAAGGGAATTCTGACATTGAGGCAACATGAATGAACTTGAAAGACATCATTAAATGAAATAAACCAGGTATAGAAAAATACACAATGAGGGGCTGGGTTGCAATTCACTGGTAGATTGCTTGCCTAGCACGTGTGAGGCACTGGGTTAAAACCTCAGCAACACACAAAAATAATTATTTTTTAAAAAGAGATATTGTGTCCATCTACAACTAATTTTTTTTAAAAGAGAGGCACTTAACCACTGAGCCACAAACTCAGCCCTTTTTAAGATTTTATTTAGAGATGGCATCTCACTAAGTTCCTAAGGGCCTCCCTAAGTTGCTAAGGCTGGATTTGAATTTGCCATCATCCAGCCTCAGCCTCCTGAGTCACTGGGATTACAGACATGTGTCACAACACCTAGACAAAATCTAAAAATATTTGAACTCATGGGAACAGACAGTAAAATAATGGTAACCAGGAGCTAGAAGGTTAGTGGGGAGATGTTGTTCAAGTGATATAAAATTTCAGGAGGAATAAATTTAGGACATTTATTATATAATATAGTGACTGCAGTTAACAACAATATATATTTAAAAATTGCTGAGAGTAGATTTAAATTTTCTCAACACCCAAACTATATAAGGTAATACATATTTTACATAGTTTGATTGAGCCATTTTACTGTGAATAAATATATCAAGACTTCACATTGTGCACCATAAATATATATGACATTTATTAAATGTTTATTAAACATTTATTATTATTAAAAACAAATTAATTAATTAGTCACTGCCACAAAACTATAAAACTCTTAGAAAATATCAGGGGAAAATATAGAGGACCTTGATTTTGACAATGATTTCCTAAGTACAACACAAAAGGTATGATTCAAAAAAGAAAGCATTGATAAGATACAGTAAATTAATGCTAAAATATTTTGCTATGGAAAAGCCTAATGTGGTTGTGCATGCCTGTAAATTCAGCAGCTCTGGAGGCTGAGGCAGGAAGATCATGAGTTCTAAGACAGCCTCAGCAATTTTGTGAGACCCTAAGCAACTTAGCAAGACTGGTCTTAAAATAAAATACAAAAAAAAAAAAAAGGACTGAGGATATTGCTCAGTGGTTAAGGATCCTGCAGTTCAATCCCTGGTACAAAAAGAACACAAAAGGCAAAACACAAAATTGAAAAAAAAATTGTGGAAGGAATATGTGCTAAAAAAACAAAAGCATCTTATACAAAACACACAAAGAACTCTTAATTCTCAACAGGAAATCAAACAACCTGATTTAAAAATGGATAAACATATTAACAGTCATCTCGCCAAAGACTATATGCAAAAGACAAATAAGTACATGAAAAATGTTCCAAACCATATGTTTTAAAAAAAATGTATTTTAAAGCAATGAGATACAATCTTATAGATTGAACAAAATCCAAAACACTGATAGGATCAAATGCTAGGAAATATATGGTAAAACAGAAACTCTCATTTATTGATAGGGAAAGTCCATTTGGAAAATTTACAGTTTCTTTAAAATATGTGTGTGCGTGTTTACATATATATTCTTCAATAATATTACAAGCATATTACTTCAAACTTACCAAATAAATTTTGAAAACATGTCTAGAGAAAAACATGCACACAGTTATTTACAGTTTTTTATTCATAATTGACAAAATTTGAAAACGACAAAGATGCTCTTCAGTAACAGATAAACAATGACAAAAAAATATACAAACAGAAAAAAACGTCTGAAACATTCAGACAATGGCTTTTTTTTGTCAGTGTAGAAATAAGCTATCAAGGCATAATGAAATGACATAAAGGAAACCCAAATGCATACTACTAAGTAAAGCAAGCCAATATGTCAAGGGTTTGCAATATGTTAGCAATTATATGACATTTTTGAAAAGGTGAATAGAGACAGTAAACACATCAATGGTTGCCAAAACTTAGTGGGAAGGGGAGGAAGACTAGGTGGTGCTCAGAAGATATGTATAACTGTGAAACCACTCCATGTGCTTGTTATGGGGTGGTGGAAACATTCCATCACAAATACTGCCAAGCACATAGAATGTACAATGTCTAGAATGAACCAAAATGTAAACTATGAACTTTAGTTTACAATCATGTCAATATAGGCTCATGAATTCTAGCAAATGTACCACTCTGTGCCTACCTGGAAACAGAAAGTCTACAGGAAATCATTTATACTTTCTGCTCAGTTTTGTTGTGAACCTAAAATTTCTCTAAAAACTAGTCTATAAATAAATTAAAATGTCAAATTTATTCTGAGAATGAGTAATTTGAATAAGTCAGCAATATGAAGTTCTAGGTGAATTGCATTCTAGACAGAGAGAATAAGTGTGCAGATTTAATAGTGTAAGGTTATGTATGGTTAAATATAAAAAAGAAATCAGTGGGATAAAAACATGAAAGACAAAAGGAATAATGAGGCCACATGAGAGTGGAGAAACAGTCCCCTGCAAGACTATTAATGGCTCTCTAAGCCAGATCAAAAGAAAAATACATTCTAAATGTGACAATATATTAGAAGACTTTAGCTGATCAAAGAATATGGTAGTTTGTATGTGGAGACTAGTGGGGTGGTGGTGAGAGATAAGGTAGGTGGCTTCACCTACATGTAGAGGGCTTAGGGTTTCCACATGAAATATAATGGCTGATTGAGGTACTTGTGATCAAGCAGTAGAAGTGTAGTAAAAAAGACAAATTCACACATTTTGGAGACAGGGCATACTAAAGGTCAGGGTGAAGAAAAAGGACAGGAATAACTCACCAATTTTGGACTAAGCCACAGATTGTATATCAGCCTTGTTTACTTAATTGGCAGAGACCTGGAAAGAAACAGGCTTTGGTGGAGTAGTATCAATAATTTCCCTTATTTCTTATGCTTTAGGAAACCCAAATGCATATTACTAAGTAAAACTAAATAAGATGCATTACTAAGTTAGGGCCTAATCTGACATGATAAAGATTTGGGCCTACTTTTTCCTTTGTTAGACATAGGGTCTCTGGTCTAATTCCTAGGGCCTTAATACACTTGGAGTTGAGTGCTGTGCATGGTGAGAGATAGGGGTTTAGTTTCATTTTGCTGCATATGAATTTTCAGTTTTCCCAGCACCATTTGATGAAGAAGCTATTTTTTTTTCTCCGATATATGTTTTTGGCTCACTCCTTTGTCAGGTATGAGACTAACTGTATTTATGTAGGTTTGTCTCTGTGTCTTCTATTCTGTACCATTGATCTACATGTCTATTTTGGTGCCAATACCATGGCATTTTGTTACTCTAGCTTTGCAGTATAGATTAAGTTCTGGTATTATGATGCCTCCTACTTCATTCTTCTTGCTAAGAATTGCTTTGGCTAATCTGGGTGTCTTATTTTTCCAGATGAATTTCATTTGGAAATTCATGATTGCTTTTTATATTTCTATAAGGAATCATGTTGAGATTTTAATTGGAATCACATTGAATCTATATAGCACTTAGGGTAGTATGGCCATTTTGACAATATTAATTTTGTCCATCCAAGAGCATTGGAGAGCTTTCTATCTTCTAAGGTCTTCTTCAATTTCTTTCTTCAGTGTTTTATAATTTTCATTGTAGAGGTGTTTCACCTCTTTGGTTGCATTGATTCTCAAGTATTTTTTTATTTTAAGGGTATTGTGAATGGGGTACTTTTCCTAATTTCTCATTCAGTGGATTTATCACTGATGTATAGAAATGCATTTGATTTATGAGATGGATTCAAACTAAAAAGCTTCTTCTCAGTAAATGAAACAATCAGGTGAAAAGAAAGTCTACATTTTGGGAACAAATTTTTGCCACATGCATGTCAGATAGAGCACGAATCTCCAGGATATATAAAGAACTCAAAATATTTAACACCCCCCCAAAAAATAACCTAGTCAATGAATGAGCTAAGGAGCTAAACAGTCATTTCTTAGAAAAGATATAAATTGATCAACAAATATATGAAAAAAAATGTTCAACATCTCTAGTAATTAGAAAAATGCAAATCAAAACTAAGATTTCATCTCACACCAGTCAGAATGGTAGTTATCAAGAATATATACAACAATAAGTGTTGGCGAGGATGTGGGGGAAAAGGCACACTCATCTATTGCTAGTAGGACTGAAAATCGATGCAACCACTATGAAAAGCAGTATGGAGAGTCTTTAGAAAACTTGGAATGGAACCACCATTTGATCCAGCTATCCCACTCCTTGGTTTATACCCAAAGGACTTAAAATCAGCATACTATTATTGATGCAGCCACATCAATGTTTATAGCAGCTCAATTCTCAATAGCTAAACTGTGGAAGAAACCTAGATGCCCATCAACAGATGAATGGATAAAGAAACTGTGGTATTTATACACAATGAAACATTACTCAGCATTGAAAGATATTAAAATTATGGCATTTGCAGGTAAATGGATGGCACTGGAAAAGATCATGCTAAGTGAAGTAAGCAAATCCCCAAAAACCAAAGGCTGAGTGTTCTCTCTGATTAGTAGATGCTGATCCATAATGGGGAGTGGGGGAACATGCAAAAAATGGTGGAGTTTTGATTGGGCAAAAGGGAAGGAAATGAAGGGAGGGCATATGGGGGCAGGAAAGATGGTGGAATGAAATGGACACACATGACTGCACATATGGTGCAATGCTACATCGTGTTCAATCAGATAAATGAAAAGTTGTGCTGCAATTGTGTACAATGAATCAAAATGCATTCTGCTGTCATACATAATACCTACCTAACTAAATACATACCTAATTAAAATGAATTAATTTTAAAAAATCAAAAGGTTAAAAAAAAATAAATGACACAACAAGCCTAAAAAAAAAGTTCCCTTCAGAATATATTAATTTTGAGATGCCTGAAGACAATCCAAGAGATGTCCTTAATTAAATATTTGAATATATATATGAGTTTTACCTGAATGGAGAAATCAGTACTGGGTTCAAATATAGGATTCAATATCATAAGAATCATACAAAATCATATCAAATATGAGGATGAATGAAATAATGGAGAAAAATAATATAGGAGGAACAGAAGAGGTGACAGAATAAACTCCCCTACTTGATTTGACTCCATGGAATTTCTTTGTGCCTTTGGTGCACTGCCGTGGGCCAATGGCAAAGGCAAAAGCTCAACTGTTCTGTCACAATACATGAAATTTAAATCTAAAAACTTCATTTTGACTCTCATGGGAGAAAATTATTTTAAGAGACTTTTTTAAGAGGTAAAAGGAGATTCAAACTGAAGCATCAAATCCTCAGAGAGAACAATTCCAGAAAAGTTTAATAGTTTGAACATAGAATGTGATAGAGGTAGAACAAGGAAGTTCCTTCTTTCTGTTACAGACATTCCAGATGATAAAGCAAGGTCGCCTGGTAACTGTAATTCATCCTTAACAGTTGGTGCAGGAAGGACAGGAGCCAGTATTCAGAATCCAGGCAAAGCAATTATACCTTATTTCTATGAATAATACTGTTCATAGAAAGCTAGTTCTTAATCTAGTTCTTAAGAGCGTGTGGAACAGGAACCTATTATGATTTAGATATGAGATGTCCCCCAAAAGCTTATGTGTGAGACAATACAAGAAAGTTTAGCGGTGAAACGGTTGGGTTATGACAGTCTTCACCTAATTGGTGCATTAATCCTCCCATAGTGATTAACTGAGTGGTAACTGTAGGCAGGTAGTTTTGGCAGGAGAAGCTCAGACTTGTGGATTGCAAAAGAAGTTAATGTAGTTATAAAGTTCATTGTTTTCATATCTAAATAATACTATATAGATAATATTTTGTTAAATTGTTGTTTAGTTTTATCTATTAAGCACTTTCTTGATAAGTTCTTTCATACACCTCATTTAAATTTGTTCTTGGGCATTTTCACAATTTTGATTTTCATACTTCCTTAAGTGGAGAAAGGTGGCCACTATTTTCTATTAAAAAAATAACTTTTGCTAACCATTAAAATGATAGATATCATAAGGTAGTCTCTTTTCCTGCACCATAAATAGTTCTACTTCTCTTAATCTTTTCATCAACAGTTTTAAATGCTTCATTTACTTTGTGATCTCTTCATGTTCAAATATTTCTTACAATGAGAAAGCCTAAATTTGATATATTTTTATAAAATTCTAATCAATAGATTATAGAGCTGCTCTAGTAGCAGTAAGCATAAATTTAAATTTTGCAATTGATTAAATTATTTTAGATTCTATTTGACTTAAAATAAAACTGACTTACCAAGTATGTTCATCTTGGTTAGGAAGTAGAATATCCAACACCATAAACATGGTTGTAGTTGATTAGACTTCAGAGATGGTGGTGTAGGCTCATAGGGCATTAACCCTATTTCTTTTCCTTTTTTTTCTTTCTTTCTTGCTCCTTCCTTCTGTCCTCTCATCCTTCTTTTGAAAGCTGTATTCAGTTTGTATTTACTCAAAGTAGATTTTCTAATTTTTTTTTTCATTTCTTTTCAGATACTTATAGTTCTTTAATCCTAGGTATGAAGCTTGAGATATACTTTTTAATCTATAGATAACAGCATCTGCCTTTGTAGATTTTTAAGTCGTTATTGAAGATTGATTTTTAAATTTTTATATCCACTTATTCCGTACCTTCACCTTATACATACTTACCTTAATATTCTTCTTCAAATACTGCTAGAGATCCTTCCTATCCCCCAATGGAGCATAATAAGTATCGTTCAAGTCCTTCAAAGAATCTTCGCTTCATTTTTTTTCTTAAAATTTCTCTTACATTTAATGAATATTTTCTGAGTCCACCTTGTGTTGTTCTTTGCCTGCCTTTTTAAAAATTATGCCATCAGCCTTTTTTTCCACTCATAAATTCAATTCCAGATAACTATAAGTTTTCATCAAATATTTTTGAATTGCTCTTTCAGTGGAAATGACTTTGCAGGGCCTACTTGCCCTTCTTGGATTTACCTTTCTTACCTTCTCCCTTCTTACCTTTATCCTTCTTCTTTCCCTCTTTCTTGGACTCTTTCTCCTTCTTGCCGCTGCTTGCTTTATCATCTTCGGTTTCTGTATCTCCTCCTCCTTCCTTGTCTTTGCCCTTCTTGCCAGACTTCTTGTCTTTCTTGCTTTTCTTTCCGCTTCCTTTGTCGTCTTCAGTCTCTGTATCTCCTCCTCCTTCTTCTTTGTCTTTGCCCTTCTTCTTCCCCCCTTTCTTGTCTTTCTTGCCTCCTGCCTTTTCGTCTTCCGTTTCCGTATCTCCTCCTCCTTCCTTGTCTTTGCCCTTCTTCCCCCCTTTCTTGTCTTTCTTTCCGTCTTCTGCTGCCTTTTCCTCTTCAGATTCTGTCTCTGCTATGGGCGGGGCCGCTTCTTCTCCCTCTGCTTCTTCTGACTGTGCGTCTTTGTCTTTGCCCTTTCTACTTTTCTTGTCTTTCTTTCCGCCTTCTTTTTCCTCCTCAGACTCTTCGCCTGACCCCTTGCCCTTCTTCTTACCTTTCTTTCCGCTTCCTTTCTCATCCCCAGACTCTTCACCTGACTCCTTGCCCTTGCCACCTTTCTTACCTTTCTTACCTTTCTTCCGTCCTTTTCCACTTCCAGTTTCTGAACCGGAATCCTTCTCTTTTGAACCCCTTTTACTCTTTTTGCCAGATTTAGATTCTCTTTCTTCATCCTTGCTCTTCGTTGACTCTGCCTTTTCTCTGAAGTCTGATTCCGATTCAGTTTTCTCACCTGAAAGCATCTCCTCACCTTCTTTAGGTGGTTTAGAGGGTTTGGGTGGAGGCCTCCTCCTGGCAGCTAAATAAACAGATGGCCTCTCTGAAATTCTCATTAAAGAACGGTGCATCCATAGTGGCGGTCTTCTTTGCTCCAATTGGGATTCATAGACTACCTGAATTCGTTAGAATAATGATGAACAAATTTTGAGTTATGCAAGCTTTTATTATTAACAGACCACTAAATATAGATTGAATCCAAACATTAAAGAGTTCCAGATTTTGTGATTTAAAAAGTGGATAATTTATATACTTCATAGTATATTCTGATTTTTGAATTTCATCATTTTTAAAACTAATGGATAGTTATGCTTCATTGGGGTCTACTTTCAATCTAGGATCTTCATAATTCCCTCAAGATTTTATATTAAATTGGAAGAGACCTTCATGGACTAATGACATCTTAGAAATTCTCCTCAATATCAGGATAAACTTTATATATATATATATATTTTTTTTTTAAACTGTTCATGAGCATTCTTGGAATGTCTTGCTCACCCTTCATTTCTACATGGACTTATAAACAATTTGACCTCCAGTGTTTAATAGTTTCAAGTTCAGATATATAAGAGTTGGTACATTTACTTTGTGAAACTTTTCTTTAAATATTTTTATAACACATAATCACTCTAGAAACATTAGAAAATATTTATCTCCCAATGCTCAAAATCCTATATTTGGCATTGCAGGAAGTGAGGAAGGACTAGAACTCTATCCAGGCATAATGTAATTCCATGACTAATGGTAAATTTCTTCAGCTGGTTAACAGTTCCCGAATATTTATACTAACCATAAATTAGAGTCTGTAGATTCCTGTGTCTCTTGAACACATCTTATATAATGTATGGCTATTAAACAAAGAGTCAATATGAAATAAGTGATACAGTGAATTTTAAGTAAAAATGTATATTTATACTTTTCCAAATAGTAGAATCTGAAATATTTTTAGATGTGTTATTTGATATGGCATATAACAGTCATGTATAATCTTAATTTACTTCAATTTAAATATAAAAAAAGATAATCCAGTATACTAGCCTTATATCAAGGTGTTCAATAGCCATGTTAAACTGCAAAGATATAAAGTGTTTTCCTCATCACAGAAATCTTGTGGCTCAATTCTGATACATAAAACATATAATAAATCTAAATGATTTCACAAGATTATTACTAGTAGTTAATTACTTACTACTACTAAGTATATGTTCTTTTCCTTACTTACAGGAGTTGTATTATCACGTAGCTGGGAAGGTATTGATCTCCTTTTGGTTCCTGGCCTTGGTGGTTTGGGAAATGCCAGGGAAAAGTGTTGCTGATTCCATGATTTTTTGCTTAATTCACTGACTAAAAGAAGAAAGATAAAACAAACTTTTTAAATGGTTAGATTCCATCAGAACTGAAATCGAAGTAGATGCAATACATATCATGTAAATGAATAAATAAATGATTCCAATTATGGCTTTATTTATTTGGTAATATTTTAAATTATGTGTGATCAGTATGGAAATTAAAATTGATTTTTCTATTTCAACCAGTTTTATAGATAACTATATAAAATAGTCATTGTGAAACTAATACAATCTATAATACAACTTCAAAGAAACATTACTACTATCCTTAATTACTTTAATATCTCTGTAGTCTTGGTTTTGCTTCATGTTTTTTGGGATTAGAATACAATTCTGTTGATAGAAAATGTGTTAACTATTTCTGTTTCCCCCAGAGTCTTTAGTCAATGTCTGGTATAAAGTATTCAATAAACAGATAATCGAACCTTAAGTGTTAAGGTTTAAATCCTTTAAGTTAATCATTTTTTAAGCCACAAGAGTAAAGGCTATAACACACAAGAATCACATTGCTCTTAACGACATGCTTAATGATAAACAATTGACAAAATGCCTACTGAATGGTGACTGGGAGGATGAAGTTTCCCCGAAACTGTAATATAAATGATTAGGGATATTTAAGTAAAAACTGAGGCCAGTGAGAGATATTGTCATTGTATTAAATATATATATATATATATATATATATATATATATATATATATATATATATATATAATCACTACGTATAAAAGAAGATAAACTTCTCCTGTAAGTCTCCTAAAGATGGCACCAGGATCAGTAGGAAAACTGTACTGAAGGGAAGGTGTATTTAAGTTTAGTAAATGAGGGGAAAGCATTTGATAATTAAAGTAATTCAAATTAGATGAATTTGACTTATCTAGAAATGACATTTTGGTCAATTATAAACTGGATATAACCTATCAGGAAGTTAGTAGAAATTGGCTGAGAAGTTGTAAGATTATATAACTGTATAATTTGTAACATGAAAATATGTCCACCTTTATGTTGCTGAAAGTATTTGCTTAATCTTACTTGGATTTAAACAGTAATATACTAAGAAGGGATTCAATGAGCCCAAGAGAAAGAGTCCTTGGGAAATAAGTGTTTATTATTAATTACCTGATATTTTTTGCTTTACCCTTTTGAATAAAAGATAATAATCATTTATTTCTAAAATTAATAATGTGTGTTTTACAATAAATATTGAATTCTTCCTTACCTGGAATATAATTATCATATGTCCCATAGTTTATTTTTTGGCTATTAAAATAAAAGAGAAAAATTTTAGTTAATTTTTATAAAACCACTGCATTTAATGATCATTATTATACATAAATACATGCTACCAGCAACTTGATAAATACTTTTGCATTCTCAGATCTCCATTATTATGTAAAATAAGCTCATCTACAGAATGGTAGATAGGGACAAATGTACAAATTTGTGTTTGGACTTCAACAGAATTAAACCATGGTGATGAACCAACTTGCCACATCTATAATGTATACAAGTAGATATTTTTTGTAAATTGCAGAACTATCCTCAAATTATTTTTCCTACCTCACGCACCAAATTTCCTTCCAATTAAATTTGAACCAAAACATTACTTTATAACCCCTATATTTAAACAAAAACAAAAACAAATCTTCAAATTATTTTCAGAAGTTAACCAACTCCAACTCACTAAGTGATAAATGTGTATGCATATGTATGGGTGGGTGCATGTGTGAATAGAATATGTGCATGTCAATGTATACTGTAGGATTAACATGGAATTTCATTTTTTTTGTTCTCTAGAAAACTGATGAATAAGACTTGTTGTAAACTATTTTCCATTTATAAGTTCTCACTTGTTTTTTTTTTCTTATAAACATCTTTGCTCCCATAGAGTTCTATAATTCAATTTTTACTTATTTCTAATAGAAACCAACAGTGAGATATGTTTATGAAATATTACAGTGTATTATTATAGAGCCACTGCTCATCATGAGCGAGTTTGAGCCTTAAACTCACAGAGAAACAACACATTTTCACAGTGTTTTACGTATTTTAATGGTATATAAAAAATAAGATATTAGTACAAAAAACCCACACAATATCCTAATACCTTCATTAAGTAATGAAGTTTTCAGCCTAAAACCTAGTATATTTTTATTTCTCTAAAAAAGTATGAATTAATTAATTGAATAAAATTTAGCATATGTTTACTTGTCACTTATCTAGGCTGGTGTTTTCTTAACTGAATATATTCACCAAAATTATTTGAGCCATTATGTCTGTCTCTCTAAGCTTGGATCAAGCCAATGTATATTTTATACTCCGTTGAAGAAATTTTGATGTTTAACCATGAATGAGAATTGCTTCATTCCAAATGCTCTGAAAGAGAAAATGCTTCAGGTTCATGAAACAATACACTTGTAAACATGAGATTTTTAAAATGGTAAATAAGCATGATCTATTAAAGTTTTATAAAACCTCTAGAGAATATGCTTTGATTATCAAGCAATTGAATTAGAAATCAATTATAACAGCACCTAGAAAATGCATAAATATTTAAAAGTTAAATAACTTCTGAAGAAATAAAGAACAAACAAAAAACACAATGGAATCTGGAAAACAATGAAATCTGGCAAAAATCACTTTCTGCTGTGGTCAAAAATTTCTATAGTTTTCTTAGAGTTAATTTGGGTATAGTTATAATTCAATAAATTTTGATCATTTGCATTTTTACTTAGGAGATTTTATAGAACCTCAAAATAACAATAAAATGAATAACCCAGGCCCCTGTCATTATGTAAATTTATATTAACATAAGCAATTAAATCAATCAAATTTTTTATGTGAGAAAATATTTTCCTACTGTCTCCCCTAAATGTAGTTCTGCTTGTAGGAGGATCTTTACCTTGCTTCTCCTCGACCTTTGGGCCATTCTTTAAAATTAGATTCATTTGGATTCAATTTTTGACATTTCTTATAAAATTGTCTACTAAAAATAATAAACTATTAGTATGTCTTCTACTATTTTATTATTTTGAAACATTTTTGTGAATGTAAATATATTTTGATCATTTTAAATTGATTTTAAGTTCATGAAACCAAGAAAATTCTAATGACTTATCCTATGAAGAAAAACTATTGAACATTTTGGTGAAATAATTTTTAACGTTTCCAGCTATTCATAAGGAAACTCAGCAATTAATTCCTCACATTAGCTAAGATAAAATGGAATATAGAAGTCACAAATCTGCCTTTACTTCAGGCCTATATATCTAATCAATTAAAATTATTCTCAATATTTGTGAGTTTTTGACATAAAGATATTTTTCACAGAAAAGATAATGTGTTTCTGACTTAGAAAAGGAATTTAAATTTATTTTTTTTCAAAATAAAAGTTGAGGTCCCAATGTAGGAGACAAGACAAGTTTATTTTTTAAGAGAAAAATATATTTCTATATTACTACCAGAAAAATGTTTTAAGGGATATACTTAAACTAACTTTTCTTATTGTTTTCTTTAAGTCTAAAATAATTTTAATTTAAACACAAAATACACCTGCCTTTATTCTTGCCTTTTACTATAACTCTGCCTGTATGTATTTTAAAAGTACATAATAAATTAAAAGCTCAAAGGCTTCAACAATGTGAATTGTCCATAGACTACCTGTTTGTAAGAATGTCTCCAGATATCCTGCCAGCAGGGGAAATAGGGTCATAAAATTGTTGCAGAATGTGTTCTAGGGACTCACTGTGATCTCTCAATCTTCTTGTGTTTGCTTGAGAGGTCACAATATCAATGCCTCACAGTTATTGTCTTGCTGAAGAATGGCTCTTTGGGTGGTAAGATTTTCTTTCTCTAGCATTTTCTGGAATGGTTTTTCAGAATGGATTTATTTTGAACTCCTTACCCAGGGGACATGTTGCAATATCTGAAGATATTTTGTCTATCATAATTGTGTGTGCTGGGGAAATATGATACTGGCATCTAGTGGGTAGAGACCCTGGATGCTGCTAAACATCTTATAATGCACAAGAAACTGCCACCCTCCCTCTCCCAGTCCCACACTCCAAAAGAATTATCTGGCATAAAATGTCACTAGTGCCAAGACCGATAAACCCTTTTCTAGATCAAGGACAATCTTCAGACTAGGACAGTAAGAGAAGCTTTTATTAATGCAACTCAAGGAAGGGAAAATATAAAATATACAGTGGATATGAGACTAAATCTTTGTGAAACTCTCACTTCCTAGATAAAACATAGTCTTATTCAACATTATAAATGGAAGAACTGAGTTGACTTGTCATTGGCCAAGGCAAGAAAAGATAGAACTATCAAGTGGAAGAGCTGAGGTTTGGATAGACCCAAGGTTGGTAAGAAGAATATAAGTGATGAGGAGGAAAATGAACTCAAAGAGGAAAATTTTCTTTATCTGCAAAAATTTGTAGTTATGGGCACAGAAATATTTATTACAGAACTAAAGCTCGGCCGTTCCTAGAATTAAAGGACAAAATAGAAAAGAAATCTTTGTGTGTGCATCGCAAATTCTCTGTGTTAAATGAATTGGGAGTTCTCACATGAATCCAAAGAAATATGTTGAGGAATTGCTAAAAAATTTTGTGTCTGATTTATTGTACTTTATCAGAGCATCTGATTATGAACTTTATCACATTTTCTATAGCACAGTTTTAGGATTTTACTACAATACACCATAAAGAAATTGCCATAAAACCAAAAGTAGAGTTTTAATCATGGTGAAGTCCTCTGAAAGTCATCCAGTGCTCATGATAAAATTAATACAATTGATATTATGTGGAACTTAAATGTTTTTAAGTCATTAAAATATAACATTATTCTGGCATGTAAAATGCCAAAACATAGTTTATTTTAGAATTGTCATCAAATCCCTAGGTCTTGACAGTAATCATGACAATTACATTCAAACCTTCACAAAAGATTTCATTTTAAAAATAATGATTGTGAGCAGGCATGGTCCACTTTTGCATGGTGGCTCCACTTAATTAAAGGTTTAACATTCTAAAGCTCAGTAGCCCTTTTCTGTCACTGTGACATATATGATGCTTATTCCGCAAATTTCCAATTTCCTCCTTAGAGTCATAATTCCCCTAAGAACAATGAATTATTTTTTCAATATTCCTCAAAATACAATATAACAAGAAATCAAGTAAGACCTCCAGTAAAAATAGACTTATCTCAAGATATCTATTTTGCTGAAATGAACTATCTAAACCTTGCATCAAAATAGACTATTATGTTGCTTGAGAATGTATGTCTCTGCTTAAACACAATCTCTATTATTTATGAACATAATAAATAATAATATAGGAAACATTACTTAATACCACAGAGAATAAGTGTTAACCTAGCTAGAAAATTTCAATTATTAGAAAATTCAACAAAAGGACTTACAATCTTGGAACAGACATTTTTCCCACCTATGACTTGCCAGGATTTAAATATTGTACATTCAGGTTGGTGATGTTCAGAGGTGACATCATAAAGAGTCCAAGAGCCCTGGGAGTTAAAGGGGAAAGAGCAAGAGAAGCAATTTCTACTCTTGTTTTATGCTTTCTGGATTTATAACATTAATGTTTACTTTTACTCATTATTTTTAACTAAATTTAAAAATCAATGCTTTTACATCTTAAAATACTTACTTTGATTTTTCATGTAGTTTTAATTTAGTGTATTAAAGAGACAAGTTGAAATCTCTCATTTCTCTTAAGATTCATGTATCTTTCATCAAATCATTTGTATAACTTCAAGTTTCCTTTATCCTTCTTAACCAAATAACTTATTCATAGATACAATGTTTTCAACAAGGCAAACTATTTATTAAAATTGCAAACATAGTGATAGATACGAAATAGTATATATACCAAAATAAAAGTATAATATACAGTGGTATTTGAGTGTGTTACTCTTTTTATCTCTTTGGAGAGTATTTCAACAATCTTCACCCACCTTAATGGAGAGTTTTCTTAGTTAAACTTCAGTTACCATTAAGCATACACTATAAAAATAAGTGGCTTGATTCAATGAAAGTTTCTCATGTATCATACCATATTAAGTTCTACAAGCATTGGTGTGAGGGCCATACATAATTCCTTTTCTTATTTTTTTAAATGTTTTATTGGTTTTTTTTAGTGATACCATAATTCTTATATTTACAATTTGATTGTTTCATCTGCGTTGATTTAGCAGTGTTAGTGCAGACACTCTCCTGAAAAGTGGTCATTTAATAACCAAGTATAATTTCTAACTCTGAACTATTTTGTTTAGAATTTTATGGTTTATACCTGGCTTATGAAGATATTTACACCTAATGCATTTCTTTTATCAGCATGTAGTAAGGTCCAGAACATGAAAGGATATCCAGCAATGCTCGCCAATTCACCATGAACCTCTCAAATTAATCTCTTGTTTTCATTATTAACTGAATGTGTATGTTTTATTAAGATATTAGAGAATCAATGATCATTTTATAATGCACATGGTAGTCTTCTATTGCTACATAACAAATTACCACAAACTTAGTCACATAAAACCACATCCATTTATTGTCTCATAATTCTGCAGGGCAGAAGCTCAGGGTCCTCTGATCACGGTCTCACATGGCTAATATCAAATAATCAGCAGGACTGGGTTCTTATATAAAGGCACTGAGGAAGAATGACTTCCTAAGCACATTCTGTTTGGCAGAATTCTGTTCTTGAGCTTTTATTTGTAACTGCTTTCTTCCTTGATACTAGCTATGGGCTGCTTGTTTTTATGTTTCCGAAGCTGCCCATGCTCCTTTTCACAAGACCCCCCAACATCTTCAAAAAAGTAACATTTCATAGAATCCTTGTAATCCAACCCTTATAATTCAAGTATCTGTTGGTTTTATTTCTCCTCAGTTATGCTCTCAGCTGAGGAAAACCTTTGTCTCCTGAAGGACTCCAATGAATAAATCAGGCACACCTCGATAATTTATCTATTTTAAGGGCAATCAGGCCTCCTAACATATCATGCCATGGGAATGCCATCTCTTCATATTCACAGTTCTACCCATTCTCATGAGGAAGGAGCATTGGGAGTTATTCTTAGAAATTAATCTACCACAAAGTCAAAATTGGATTAAAGACTTCATTTAGTATGTGAGGAATAAAATAAATGCATCAGAATCATAGATATTATTTTTATGTCCCAAGATTTTACCAATATCTATCCAGTTTCAACACTATTATCACACATAAGCAATTTTGGTGTTTGTTTTAAAGGGCCCAGAGCCTAGTAACCACATCCTCAAACATAAATATTTTATTTAAAATGTTTTAACTTTTTTTATATTTCATGAAATAACTTAAGCACATTAATGCATGCAATTCTTAGAGTTATGCAATAAAAATGTTATTGAGGTGATCCTTGATATTCACAAGAGATGTTGCTTGAGACCTTGAGATGTGACCAACTAAAACACATGGCTTATAATTTCCTCTCATGAAAAATACATATGTAAAGCAGAATTATATTCTTCAGGCTTGTGTTAGTTTCAATGACTTAATGGTTCATATATGTATCTCTCTCTCTCTCTCTCTCTCTCTCTCTATATATATATATATATATATATATATATATATATATATATATAATTTCTCTATTTTTTATATTCTATTATATATATATATATAGAGAGAGATCTATATCTATATATATATATAGAGAGAGAGTAATATATATATTATGTATATATTACTCTATTAGCTTTCCATTCATGTATCAGCAAAATATTTTTCTTTGTGCTGAATAACAGATAAAGGCATGTACTAGGGGTATTTAAATGAGGACATACACTTCGAAATGCATTCTAAGATTTTTTTTTAACATAGTGGAATACTTTGTATCATTATTGTTTTAAAATTAATGATGGAACTCCACAAATACATAAAATTTTATTTTTATTATTTTAAAATAGCAGAAAAATTGTAAGTGACCAGCAAAATGCATATCATAAAATTAAAAAGAAACACTTTTGAACAACAGTCTGAGTTATAAATAATTGCTAGTGACTCAGAGCCCCTTTAGTCTAACCATTTTGTTATCCCTTTTGTCCTCCCCACACGTGATCACTATTCTTTATGATAACACTACTTAGGCTTCTGTCAGCAAACATTGCTTGATATTAATCTATGTAGTTGTATATATTTTTATTTCTTTCATCATTCATATGCTATACATATATATGCATAGATATATTATTCTTTGTGGTATTGTATGCATTATATGTGTACATATACTGTGCTTATACTTTCAGTAATCAAGCATTTATTCAGCTTTATTGAAGAATAATAGACAAAAAATAATTATGCATATATGTAGTCTAAAATGTGACATTTTGGAACATGCATAAATTGTGAAATGATTACCACAATCAGCATAATTAATATATCTATCATCTCATATAGTTACATTGTGTGTGATGAGAATATTTGAGATTTATTCTCATATTTCAAGTATATAATGCATTATTATTAATCATATTTACCATGTTGCATGTTAGGTGCCTACAACTTAAAAATATTTTAACTGTAATTTTTACCCTTTGGCAAATATCCTCCTCTTTCCCAGAACCCCAGAACCTCCCAACCTTGGTAGCCCTACTTCTCCATTTCTATGAGTTTTACTTTTTTATATTCCACGTAAATGAAATCATGAAATATTTGTTTTTCTGTATTGGTTAGGTTGTAAATCTAACCTTATTGTAACAAAAGACAGGATTTTCTTTTAAGCTGAACAGTTATTCATTGTGTGTGTGTGTGTGTGTGTGTGTGTTTTCTTTGTGCATTCATCTCTCTATGAATACTTAGGTTACTTAATAGCTTGATTACTATGATAATATAGCTTGATTACTAATGTTGCAATAAATATGTTGTGCAAATATCTCTTTGAGAAACTGAGTTTTTTTAATCTTTAGTCTATATACCCAGAAGTGGGATTGATAAATCATATAGTAACTGTATTTTTAGTTTTTTGAAGAATATCTATAATGTTTTCTGAAATAGCTGTACCAATTTCCCTTCATCCCACAGTGTATAGGGTTCCATTTTTTCCCACATCCTATTTAACATCTGTTATCTTTTGGCTTTTTGATAATAGCAACCTTAACAGATGTGATGTAGTATCCCTTTGTGCTTTTGATTTGCATTTCTCTGATGATAACTAATGTTGAGTACCTGTTTATATATATGTTGGCCACTTACTTGCCCTCTTTGGAAAAATTTCTAGTCTGATCCTTATCCCAATTTTATATATCTCATTTATTTTTCTACTGGGTTATTTAAATTCCGTATATATTTTGGATATTAACCTATTACCAAATATATGACTTGCAAATATCCCTGTTCTCTAGGTTTCCTTGTGATTTAGTGGGTTTTATCCTTTGTTGTACAGAAACATTTTAGTTTGATGAAGTCACTCTTGATTTTTATTTTTGTTACCTGTGTTTTAGGGATCAAATAAAAAAAAAAAAACATTGCTAATACCAAAGTCAAGCAGATTTTGTCTCATGCTTTTTTTAGGTGTTTTACAATTTCAGTTTTTATATTTAAGTCCTTATAAATTGAGTATTGTATGTAGTATAACATAAGGTTAAAATTGTATTAGTTAGCATGTGAATATCCAGTTTTCCCTACACCTTTTATTGAAGAGAATTCCTTCTTTCCAATGAGTGTTCTTGTTCCTTTTGCTGAAAATTAATTCATTATATATGCTTGTTTTATTTTGGGACTCTCTTATCTCTTCTGTGTGTCTTTTTATGCTAGTAGAATAACTTATTTTAGTCAATTTTTTAACTGCTGTGACCAAAAACTTGACAAGAGCAATTAGAGGTGGAAAAATTTATTTGGGGGCTAACAGTTTCAGAGATCTTTAGTCCATATATAGCTGACTCCATTCTTTGGGGCCGAGGTGAAGCACCATGGTGGGAGAGCGTGGCAGAGGAAAGTGCTTCAGAACATGGCACCAGGAAACAGAGAGGGAATTCTTCTTTCCCCAGAAACAAAATATAAACCTCAAAGGCTACAACTGCAATGAACCACTTCCAGCCACATCCTACCTACCTATGTTACCACCTCGTTAATCCCTATCAGCAGATTAATGCACTGTTTAGGTTAAACTTCTCATAACCCAACCATTTCACCTCCAAACTTTCCTGTGTTATGTTACACAAGACTTTTGAGGGCATAAGTAATATCCAAACCATAACAATATCATTATGATTAGTATAACTTAGTAATATTATTCAAACTCAGAAGTGGGATGCCTCCAGTTTTGTTCATCTTTCTCAAGATTGCTTTATATATTTGGGATATTTTGTAGTTTTGTAGTAACTTTATTTTTTTTTCTATTTTTTGAAAATGTCACGGCAATTTTGATTGTGACTTCATTAAATTGTAGCTCACTTTAGCTTATATTGGACACTTTTATAATATTAATTTATAAAATTCTTGAATAGGCTATTTTCCATTAATTTATACCATATTTGTTTCATACTCTCAGTGTATATATCTTTCACCTGGTCTTAATCTTTTGGTGCTACTATGTCAAAATATCATAGATTTAGTCATTTATTAATAATAAAAATTCATATCTGACAGTTCTGAAATCTGGGAAGTCCAAGACTAAGGAACCAGCTGGTTTTGTGTCTTATGAGTTCTACTTTTCTGCTTCCAGATTTGTGACCTATCATTGCATTTTCCAGAGGGTGAAGACGCTATACAATCTCATGGAAGAAGTAGACAGCAAAAAAGATATAAGATCTCTCTAAACCCATTCATAAAGAAGAGTATTATGATGTTTCCCAAAGCCCCAAACTCTTATTTCCACTACAGTGTGAATTAAGTTTTAACATGAATTTTGGAGGAAAAACATATTTAAATCATAGCATTCGATCTAATTCCTGCTAAAATTCTTTTACTTCTCAAATACAATATACGTTCACCCCATTCCTACTGTCCACAAAAGACTTAACTCGTTCCAGCATTACCTTTAAAGTATAAATACAAAGTTTCATCGAAATACCATCTAGGGCTGGGGATGTGGCTCAGTGGTAGAGTGCTTGCTTAGCATGCATGAGGTCCTGGGTTTGATCTCCACAAGAAAACAATTTTAAAAAATCATTTAAATAAGATATGAGTGAAACCCCTATTATGATTCATCATAAAAAAATTCTCTTCCAGCTTTGAAAATGTATCAAACAAGTTATTTTCTTGCAAAATACAGTGGTGTGATGGACAGAGAATAGATATTTCCATTCCAAAATGGAAAAAAAAGTGGGAATAAGAGGGTGATAACAGACCCTAACCAAGTCCAAACACAACAGTGCAAACATTAAATCTTGAGGTTTCAAAGTCATCTTCTTTGACTGGAAGTCTTGCCTTCCAGACACACTGGGGTGAGGATTAGGCCCCCAAAGTTTCAGATGGATCTACTCCATGGCTGTGCTGATCACAGTTCCTGTGGCAGCTCTCCTAGGTTGGAATCAATCACTTGCCTGAATCTTTCTTGGAGTCAACAGATTTATGGGTCTAGGGTAACTGAGACATTCCTGTTTCCATGGTTCTACTAAGCATTGCTCTATCCAGGGCTAGCTATGGTATTTTTGCATTAATAGCACATTTTTATTTGGGAATCATTTTTAAATATGTATTAGAATCTTCTGAAGGACTTGTTAAGTGTTGATTGATGGAAACGAATTCCAGCACTTCTGATTGAATGAGTCTTGGATAGGGCTTGAGAATTTGCATTTCTAATAAGTTCCCAAATGAAACAGATGCTTCTGGTGAAATAACCACACTTAAAATCTATTGCTTTAATCATATTAGTATAATTTTGTACATCTTTAAATAACCATTTAACCTTTGTGTAAGAGATTGTTGCAATAGGGGTGTCATTTTCACTATATGTAAATGTGTTAGTCGCCTTCATTTTACTATAGCTAAATACTAGAGATAGTTAACTTATAAAGCAAAAAAAGGTTTATTTTGGTTCATGACTGTGAAGGTTCCAGTCCAAGGTCTCATGGAATCATTGCTTTGGACTACTGATTGGGGTGCTGAATGCCAATAGGGGAGCATGTTCAGAGCAAACTGCTCATGGCATGAGCAGGGAAACAAAAGAAAGAAAGAGACTTGGAATCCCACAATCACCTTTAAATATACTCCCAATGTCCCAGGACTTCCTTTGAGGCCTTACCTCCTAAGAGTTCCACCCTGAGGACCACATATTTAACACAAGGACCTTTGAGGAACTCTTACCCAAGCCCCAACAGTAAACAGAAATCAACGATGATGAGTCACATATTTTGATTTTTAGAAGACTAATATTAAGGCTTCCTTATTCTGCATCAGAATAGTATCTACATCCAAAATTCACTCATCACTGTGGAATGCTATTTCTTAAGGAGTAATCTAGGAAAATAAAACACAGATAAAAATTTTAGTTTATCCTAAATATATTTGATACACTGTATTTATGTTACAATCTAAAGATTGTAGGGATATTGGATAAGCAGTTTATGGTTGATGGCATGTATTTGTAAGTTACATAATTTATCACATGATTTAGTTCAGATGATCATCTACACTTTGTACTTGAAGGTTGTTTTCTTTCCCTGGTGCTTAGCTCAAAATTGATTTAGCTTCAATATCTTCTACCTCTCATGCAGTTTAATAATAATTAAACTGCTCACAATAGAAACTTTCAGAAAATGTAGAAGAACATGGAACCTTTCAGATTCTGCTTAGCCATGTCCAGGAAAGCTGCTCTAAATAGCAAGGATAGAGAGAACAAAGCACTGCCTTGAGGGGAACTGATTTTGCCAGTGCCTGAAAATGTTTTCCAAATGCGCCTTTCAAATCTGTTATTAATACACATCTGTTTTATTTGTTTGAGTATTATTCTCTAAGTGCAAATATCTGTCAAATTCAAGTGTTTTTTCTACTATTAATGTCAAAACATTGTATTTCTGAATATGAGATTTTGTAAAAACCACTCTAGGCCAAATCATTTGTTAGAGGATTACAATGTCCAGTCCATTTATTCAGTCATATAACAAACTTTTAATTTTTTTTCTATTGTACTATTTGTGATATGCTCACATTATAATCATGTTGCAAAATTTTTTTTGAAAATATTAATATGGAGAACATGAAATCAACTTATTTTAATCCAGCTTGAGAAAAATAGAGCAATAAAAACAAAAATAACATCAAAGATTTTTATTTTCTCTACTAATTAAGAACATGAAGTCACCTTCTTCCTAACTCTATTATCTTCATTTCTGAAGGGCAATCTTTGATTAAATTACAGATCAAGGAGTTCTCACTAGGCACTTTGAATACACAGTCGTCCATCTTAGCCACTGTACAAGTAGTACATAATTTTACTATTTGTAAAAGCAAGTTTGAATGGAATATGTGATTACAGAGAATCAACTATGCCCACAGGAGTCAGAGAGTAGATTTTATATAAAGATAAAGCTTAACTTGATTTTCAAGTGATGAAAAGTATATAAGGAACGGATTGGTCTGCATCTGCTATGGTCAGATACGATGTGTATTCCAAAGGTTCTTGTGCTAGAAGATTGGTCCTAGGTGCCAGTGCTGAGAGGGTGGACCCTTTAACAGGTGGAGCCCACCCCCATGAAGAGATTAAAACTGGATTGAGTCATATAGCAGTGACTTAGTTCTCTTGATAGTGGATCGTTTAAAGAGAAGCCACCCCATGTGTTTGGTCTTTTTTGGACACCATGTTATGAGGCAGCCAGGATAACTCTCTTCAGAGCATTGCCACTATGATGTTTGGACCTTCCAGTCACCAAAGACATAATTCAAGTAAACCTGTCTACTTACAAAGTGTCCAGCTTCAGGTACTTTGTTACAGTAATACAAAATGAATTAATGCAGCATATATTTAGCCATCAAGGTACAAAAATCATGAAGAAAAGGGAAAACAAATGTAGTTTGATGTAAAATAACTGAAAGAAAGGAAAGTGTATTGAAAGATAAGGTAGAAATATAAATAGGAGTGAAGTTTGGATAGTTCTGTAAGCAAGAAGCAAATCTTAAGAGATGATATAGGAGGAAGCAGGTACACAGTTCAAAAACATACAAGAAAAAATAGTGACATGGAAACAATGTGCTGCGACAAAAGTCAGGAGCTAAAGGTTCTCACCTAGTGTTTCTGTCAGACAGTGTGAGTCACACTCAGGCACTGTCTTGGTTTGGTGTTCCCATCTGAAAAAAGAAAGTAAGCTTGATGTTCTTTTCAGATCTATTTTTACTGGATCTATTTCTTCAATGGGATAAAACATCACGGATTGTTTTGTTTTTCTCTTTGGATTGGATGAATGTAAAGGATAATAAACATGAGTAATGAATGTTAATGTTTCACACACACACACACATACATACACACAAAGTAGCAGCAGATAGGTTAAATTCCTATTCTATCAATATCATAAATAACTTTGAATGGTATTTTCTGCTTTTATTACATTTGTTTGTGATGGACATATTACAGAAACAAGTGTAATAAACATATAGAAGGAGAGATTTATTATGCAATCTTTCCACAAATTAGCACAAGTCATGAAGGATTTTAAGCAAAGATGTAACAATTCGACTTCTAAACCTTGTCTTGCCATAGGTTCTTTTGGTATATTTAAACTGCTGTGGCTTGAAATAGTCTAAGAAGAAAGTGAAGAAAGTAACCACTCAAAATCTTTCTGTCTATCTGAGTTAATTTAGGTTTAAGATCAGACTATCGGGCACTATAAACTTAACTTCTACATAGTTCATGTTTAGCATAATAATCCAGAGATTAAAAAAGTAGACTGATGATATGTAAATAATACTTGTTTATTTTTACAAAATACCAATGATTCATTCACGTTTTTTGAGGGTTGTTTCAGATAGATTTTCATTGCTATGACCAAAGGCTTAACAAAAAACTTAGAGGAGAAAGAGTTAATGTGAGCTCATGGTTTTGATGGTTCAGTCCCTGACCAATAAAATTCATAGCTGTGTGTCCCAGGTGAGGCAGAATATCATGGCAAAGGGTGTGGTGGGGGAAAGCAGTTTAGGGGCTTAGGGCACGGCAGCCAGAAAGGAGGGTGAAAGAGAGGAGAGAGAGAGTGGGCTCTAGAGATAGATATAGAGAGAAAACTGGAACCTCACAGAAGTGATTAGACTAGGAGTGTGGGATTGGTACAGTTAAATATAAAAAGGGTGAAATTAGTCCATTTGTGTGCTCTCTCTCTCTCATCCTCTCTCTCCATCTCAACTTCTGACATGATAATGCATCAGTAAGATCCTTATCAGATGCTGGCACCCTGATATTGGACTTCCAAGCCTTCAGAACTATGAGCCAATACATTTTTGTTCATTATTAGTGACCTTGTCTAGATATTCTGCAATAGCAGCACAAAAGAGAATCAGGAATTATGACCAGAGATGTCAGGTGTTACTATGGCAAGTACCTGAAAATGTGGAAAGGTCCAAAGCTGAATGCTGTGATACAAGCCACACAAATTTGGAAAAAAAAGATTAGAAAAATCTAGTTTTCATAGATTGAACATTATGGGTGATTCTGGTGAGGGCTGAAAGGAAGAGGAGAGCTGTAGTGAAAGACTGAAACTTAGAGCTTACTTTGTGGTCATGATCAGAATGCTAGTGGAAGTATTGATAATAAAAGCCATTCTGATGAGTTTTCAGATGCAAATGAGAAACAAGATACAAAAGATTGGAGAGAAGGCAATTCTCACTATAAAGTGTCAGATAATTTGGCTGAATTATGTTCAGACCTAGGATTTTGTGTGAGAAAGAATTTAAAATCAATGAACTATGGTATCTGGTATCTGGCAAAATATTGAAGGGACTGCATGGCTTCTCTTAATGTGCAGAGTCAAATATGAAAAATGATTTAAAGATGGAATTTATAATCAGAAGGAAAGGAGAATACAGATATTTATAAAGTTCTTAGCCTGCTATATGAAAAGCTGACAAGCATATTTGGGAGAGAAAACCAAGGGTGTGCCTTGAGTATCTGACCATTTAGAAAGGATATCAGTATGGCTAGAAGGAAGCAAGATATTTGTTGTAGTTTGGATATTCATTGTTGTCCAGAAGGTCATGTGCTGTGGGATTGATCCCCAGGTTGGTGCTGCTAGGAAGCATCTGAACCTTTGAGCAGAGGGCCTCAAAGATCATCAGAGTGTTCTCCAAAGGAGACTGTGGGTGCCTTGGCCCCTTCCTCTTGTTCTTTTGCTTCCTGATCATGTATTTGCTCCTCCATGTGCTCCCACACGATATTCTATCTCATTGTAGATCCCTCCCCAAAAGGTTAATCAAATATGAATTGGAACCTCGAAAACTATGAACCTAAACAAGCCTTTTCTCTTTCTAAGTTTGTTATCTTGGTTATTTTTTTGCAGTAATGAAAAACTGACAGAGGCAGAAAATTGGTACCAAGAGTAAGATGACCTTTGACACTATTATAGAGCTTAACAGTTGATTCCTGTAGGGGTTTAGGAGATCAGAATGCTGATAAAATTGCAAACAGTAAAGGCAATGCTGATGACATTTCAGATAGAAAAGAGGACTCTAGGGAATTGAACTAAAGGTTACCCTTTTTGCACTGTGGCAAAACAAAAACAAAAATTTTATGCATTTTGTCCACACCCCAATACTTCAGGGAAGATTGAATTTAAAGGTGATGGACTAGTTTATTTCATGGAGAAAATTTCAAGGCAATAATGTATTCAGTCTGCAGGATAAGTGTAACTGGTTGATTTTATCCAAATTTACAAGGGAAATCAGTAGCAAAGAGCAGAACATAAAAATTTAGAAAACCTGCTGCTTGGTCAGAAGAGGAAATGTGTAAAGTATCAAACAAGGAAGTCATAATTATTAATGCTGATAAAAAGAAGCCAGGTGTTTTCCACTGAGATGGTAGGAAAGAGGACTCCAGGGCACCTCCAGAATTTGCAAGACCACCCCATCCATCACTACTTTATGTGAGAAAAACTCCCTGAGCTACCTGGCTTTCCCCAGACCACAGAATCATTTACCCAGGATTTATCTCCATCTTTTCCAATGGCAAGAAACTCAGAGGCTGCTGCATTTATGGTTCAAATAAGCCCATATACAGCTTTTGCTAACAGACCTTGACATTGTCCACAGGACGTTGGTTTGGCAAGTATACACAAATCATGAGTTGTGGGGTCATGGAGGTTTCCACTGAGATTTCAAAGGAAGGACTGGGAGTTCAGACAGTGTGTTGCAGAGTCAGAGACCCCACAAGCAGACCCTAAGAAGGCAATTCAGAGCTCTTAGTGCTATTGAAGTGAAGTCAAAGTTGCAGTGGTGACCCCAGGAAGATAAAAATGTCAGCAATGAGCAAGGCTAACTTATACACAAATGTGACTATGGTTAATGACAACACATCATATTTTTGAAAAAATATAAAGAGAGTGGATGTTATGTGCTCTTTCCACTCACACAAAAAAGTGATAACTCTGTAAGGTAATACATTCATTAATATGCTATATTTAACTATTCCACAATGTACATATACTTCAAAACATGATCTTGTACATGATAAAAACATACAACATCATTTGTCAATTTAAAACAAATAACTTAGGTAAAGAAAGAAAAAAAAAACTACCCCCCAAAAGAGGAGAAATAAATGAACATAAATAAACAATAACTGAACTAAAAACAGAAATGAAAGAGGAGAAATTCATAAGTGATTCCTATAAACAATTTTATGCCAAGAAATTGAATAACTTAAAAGAAATAGGTAAAATCTAGATACGTTAAAACTCCTAAGATTAAATTATGAAGAAAGTAAATCTTAAGAAGCCAATAGTAAATTCATGTAGTGAACTCAACCAAATGTTTAAAGAACCAATTCTAAACCTTCTCAGTTCCTTCCAAACAAATGTTAAAGAGGAAAAAATACTTCCAGGCTCTTTACAAGCATTATTCTAATACCAAAGGCTGACAAAGATATAGAAAGATGAGCCAGGCATGTGACGCAGGTTGAGGCAGGAGGATCATGAGTTAAAAGCCATCCTCAGCAATTTAGTGAGGCCCTAAAAAACTCAGCAAGACTTTCTCCCTAAATGAAATATAAAAAGGGCTGAGGATATGCCTCAGTGGTTAAACCCCCTTGTTTTAATCCCTGGTACATAAAAAAAAGAAAGAAAGAAAGGAAAAAGCAAAAGAAATAAAGCAGGATGTATGAAAATTACTGGTTGACATTTTTGATGAACATAGATTCAAGAAAGTTGAAACTCATGAAATATATAAATGGGATAAGCCATAAAAATAAGATCATCTCAATAGATACAGGAAATTTCTTGGCAAAATTCAACTTTCTTTCATGATAAAAATCTATATATTAGATTATGACAAGTATGAAAAATTAAATTATGATGTCACATAAATCATGTCTTATAACAACATCAAATATTATGAATCGTTTTTTTGCAATATTTCTGAATTATAGAAACAAGCTGTTCAACTTTCAAAAAATATATATATGTAATTTGCATGTATTGGTTTATTTCTTCCAAGAGGATAACAATTTGCTTAATTTAGCCATAATAAAATTATCTTTGATTTCTTATGTAGTCCCTGACAAAATGGAAGACTTTCTTTTCCTTTTATGCCATTTTTTAAAAATATATTGTAGTTGGGCACAATTCCTTTATTTTTTATTTATTTTTATGTGGTGCTGAGGATCGAACCAGGGCCTCACATGTCGAGGCGAGCACTCTACCACTGAGCCACACCCCTAGCCCTGCACCATTTTTTATAGTGTGAAGTAATTTACTTAAAAATAAAATGTAGACATTTGGTGGAGTACATATAGATATAGATCTTCACAGTTGCTATTCTGTTTCTGAATTCTTGCAGGAATAAGATTTAGATTTATGATGTACCCAAGTGCTGATGTTTACAGTAGAATCTGTGTTTATGCTTATATATGTGTGAAAGTATATGAAGTATAAAATCTGTTTATAACAGGTTCATATATAAGAATGTATTTGTTCATGTGATTTATGCACAGGTATATAATTTAAAAGTTTCTTACACCAATGATCATAACTTTGCATAATTGTTAAATAATTATATCTACTACATATCGTGACTGTGAGAATTAAATATATAATTTTATATAAATAGTTCACCTAATTTAGTGCTTGGTCAAAATAAAATTACAGGATTACTTATTTATTTCTCTTGTTTGGTAATTTGGAAATAAAATGTTAAGGCAAGTATAGAATAAAATTTACTCCTCAGGTTTTCTAAAGAGGACCACTTAAAATATAACTAAAAATGTTATCTACTTTAAAAATTTTAGCTTTAACACAAAGCTAGAAAGTTTTGACTGAAGAATCAATACAGAAAGTAATGAAAATGATAAAAATTATCAAAAAAGTAAAATAGCATGCTTCACAGAACATTTTAGTATGATACAGATAGAAGCAAAAGAAAAGAAATTCTACATGCATATATGGGTTTATTCAGCCATCATTTATTGATCATGGTTTAGGTACTAGTTCTTGCTAGTATCTTGAAATTCAGAGGAAGCCTGCCTTTATCCTTACACTGCATAGCTTACAGTCTAATGGTGTTGGGAGGAATATATAAGAGAAAATATATAATAGAAAATGGCAATATAGTTTAGTGTTCCTTATTTTAAAAGTTTATTGAACTATATGAACTGATAAGATATAGTTTCTAGGTTTTGGTTGGTTTTTTGTTGTTGTGTAATTTTTGTTTGCTGGTTTGCTTAGTTTTTTCACTCTTTGTTGCTTCAAACAAATTGTCTAAAATCTTTTTTTCCTAATTTTGGGGATGTCTTGGGTACATCTAATAATTTAGAATTGTCCAGTTGTGGGAGAGATGCCAATTCCCCTTCTTGCAGGCATTGCAGATACACAAAAAGAGTTATTTTGGATATATTATCTTCTACTTGAAAACGTGGAGCAACGATAGACAAAATGCAGATAGCTATAGTGGATGAAGTGCATCAGCAGAAGTGACAACACGAATGAAAGGTCTAGTCAGAGTGCCTGTGTGTCATCCTCTAAGCTACAGCCTCAGTTCAGTCCTGTCACAAATCAGTCGTGACAAGTCTCTGCAACCCACTGCATTCGTTGCTCCAGCAAATGAGTAGAGAGAGACAAGCTTCTGCTGCTTTTGGGCAAAAACATAAAATAGGTTTATTGGAGGAATGTCAAATATCAGTATTTTCTTTTCCCTGGGAGAATGGAAAGTCATTGTTTGGATACCTGAAATGAGGCACTAAAAGTTTTAAGAATTTTAAAATGGGAGGAGGTTATTATGTACTCCAAATAGGTAAAATGTAGAAAACAGGTTTTGTACACTAATGTACTAGGAAATCATAGGTTTCGAGTGATATAACTTAAATGTGTAGAAAATATTTCCTTTATTTCTCCCTATCATTGATGAAAAGAGGAAATATATGACTTAGTTAAAGATAATAGATGTCCTCATTCTAGAATTCTGAATCAGGGGCCAGCATGCTGGATGAATGATCAATTGCTCACTAAGGATCTGTGCACGGTGTGAGAAAGGGGAAACCCTGTTTGTTTAGAGGGTCAGTAATCATATTTACATCATGCTTTAGTGCAGATGTAATGACTCAATCCCACAATAACTTGCCCAAACCTTCTTGTTTTATTCTGGAACTAAACTTCTCATCACTGAATGGACTTGTTGATAAGATCTTCTTCAACTGTGGATTAAGGCAAACAGAAGTTGGCTTTGTGGAAAAAAAAAAAAGATTTATTTCTCTTTAGATTTGTCCAAAATGAAATCTGTTTTCTCCAGATAGATGAGATACTTGTATTGCATAAACATGAAACAGATTGATATAACAAAAACCTAAGAAATCTTTCTGCAAGTCTTAAGTTACCCTCAAAGGGAGATGGTTTGATAAGCTTCACAGTGCATGATGCTGTAAAGTCTATACCTTCCCCTTTTCCTAAAGAAAATGTATAAATTACAAGAAGAGAAGAATGAAATGTATAAGGTTGTCTGCCTGATATTTTCTTAGGTTCTTAATTTCTGTGCTGAGAAATTATCCATTCTTATTACCGTTTACATATACAAACAGATATGTATAAATACTTCATAAACTACATTTACACACATATATAGAAAGAGAGAAAGAATTTTAAAAGTTTAGTTACCATAATAAGTAAAGATCTGGTTTTCATTGTCAGTCATCCCAACTATAAACGAGAGAACTGAATCACCTTGGTCCTTAGAAGAAGAGAATAGGTCATGTCCTCAGAGTTTCACAAAAAAATAACCTCTTTATATCAGCTATTCCTAAGGCAGAGACAAAGTTTTCCCTCTTAAGACTTTGAAGCAAAAAAAAGAGAAAGAGAAAAAAATCCTTTCATAGGTAGTGGTCATGAAAAAGGAGAGTTTCTGGATATAATTTAGACAAAAAGAAATTTAAGGCAAGCTAAAATAGCCCTTTTGATGGGTGTCAACCTCTTAAATTCTAAATTTTGTACCAACATAAAAGTTACAACAGCTAACTAGTGTAGACATGTGTGTTGGTGAGCTTTCTATCACCATAAGAAATTCCTGAGATAAATATATTTATAAAGACAAATGGTTTATTCTAGTTCACAGTTTTGGAGGTTTCAGTCCATAATATATTTGCCTGTTTTCTTTGGGGCTGTGGTGAGGCTGTACCTCATTGTGAAAGCATGTGCCAGAGCAAAGCTGCTCACAGCATGGCTAGAAATAAAAAAGAAAGAAAGGAAAAAAACCAAGGTCCTGTAATCCCCTGCTGAGGCAGTTCCAAGGATCTAAAGATTTTCAACTGTGCCCCATTCTCCCTCACCTCCTAGCAGTGCCACACTGAGAGGACAAATCCTTCACACATGGGCCTTTCATATTTTAATATCCAAACTATGGTAGCATACAAAGAAAATTGGTATCCCCAAAGAAAATTGTCTATAAAAATCCTAAAATAGAAATGTGAAACATAAAATATGAAAATGAGTCTAAAAGTGTTTCTTAATCAAATTTTTAAAACAAGGACGAAAATCCAGATCTTCCAAAAGGGAAACAATGAACTACAATAGTATGTTACATCACTGGTTGTAACAGATCATAATGGGAATATCCCCACTTCATGTTAAAATGAAAAGTAATATTAAAGTCCAGATACTGGACTACTAATGACCTTAATTAATTAGAAAGCACCATAGAATCACATTGAGATAGATATTCTGAGAAAGCACAGGTCAAAAGAGGGATAGTAGGTTTTTAGCTGAACATTCAAACTATACCACAGTAGCTCAGAGTTTCTGTGGACTACACCATTATGAGTGTAAAATACAGTGTAAGAAATTTCAGCTGGTGCTGTATCTTAGAGGTAGAACACTAGGCTAGAATGTTGGATGCCCTGGGTTCAATCCCTAGTAACACAGACACATACATACACACACCCCCACACTCACCCACACACACAAGAAATTTCATATTATTGCACATCACACAATTATAACTACTGTACGGAGGGGCTTCAGGATTAGGATAGTAGGAATCAGAACTTCAGGATAGAGTTCATTAGTAATATTGCCAATCTGCCTGCTCCCTTTTTCTTTCTTTCTTCAAGGAGTCCAATCATCACTTTGGTTAGAAGGGATTCCAAGTAAGTTGTGATGGAAAATTTCTAAAATGAAAGTTTTTAAAATGTCTTTGAATGATCTATTTCCTAATATTCACACCTTGTTTAATCTTCGTGTGTGTGTGTGTGTGTGTGTGTGTGTGTGTGTGTAGACAGAGAAAGATAGGTATGGAACTAGAAACTTGAATTTAATTAATTGAATATAACGAGAATGATAAAATGTCACTTCTGATATTATCCTGTAAAAATGTGACTTTCTCTCTCTCTCTCTCTCTCTCTCTCTCTCTCTCTCTCTCTCATCTTTGTGACTTGTTTGCTTTGATAAAGTAAGTTCCAAAAGTCAGTAAGAAAAAGAAAACCAGCCCTATGGGAAAATGAGCAAAGTTTATGGATGATCAATGCCAGAAAACTCCCAAGTGGCAGTAAAATATTAGACATGAGAGAAGAATCATATCTCACTGTAATTAGTTAAATGCAAATAATATACAAAATGAGGTGACATTTTATACTGTCAGATTTTCAAAATGCAAAACAATCTTATAAAATAAGATATAGTAAAAGAATGTTGCTTCTCCTACTTTGGGGAGAATATGATAGAATAGTTCTAGAAAAAAAAATTAGTAAAACCTCACACCCTGCTTCTGAAATAAAATTAATAATGCCTAGTGTTCTGAGTATAATTGGTAGGATAGCTCTGGAGAAAAAATAGCAGCACTTAGTGGCCCGACCAGCACCAACTGCTGCAGGGTCAAAGTGACAATCAGCCACATGTGACACACAGGCTTAACACTAACATTATGTATATGGTGCTTTATTAGATCTTGTGGGGCAAGAAATACTGTGGCAAAACATTATCATCTCATTGGGGACCCAGCACATGGCTGCTTTTAGCACCTCAGGACACAGGGAGTTTGCTGGTATCAGAATGAAAACCAAAGTGGGTGAGAATTACCTTGACACTAGCAGACTGCACTATCAGCTCTCACCACTGATTTATACAAGCTCATTCTCAAAGATGAATGTTTCACTGTAACAAGGAAGACACAGAAATCCACATTCACCTTGACTCTGCAGATTCCAAAAATAAAAAAAAAAATAACCACAGGATTAGTACTAATATTAGGTCCAATTTAACTTTTATTTTTTAAAAATATATTATTTTTTTAGTTGTAGTTGGACACAATACCTTTATTTTATTTATTTTTATTTGGTGCTGAGGATTGAACCCAGGGCCTTGCACATTCTAGGTGAGCGTGGTTATGAAAAAGGAGAGTTCTACCACTGAGCCACATCCCCAGCCCCCCAATTTAACTTTTAAACATATGCACAGCATAGATATAGACAAAACAGTCTTTTTTTTTTTTTAGGTTTCAATACATAAAATGCTCATATCAACTTTCTTCTATCTTCTAAGAACTTTATTAGTGAATCTCTCCTGCCACTATTTAGATGGATATTTCACTGATGGATATTATTTAGATGGATATTTCACTGATGGATGCTATGGTATGAAATTGATAATTGAAATTCATTCATATGGGAAGAGAAGGATCACATTGGGTGTTTGGTTCTGTTTTGTGCACAACATAGAAAAAATTATGGAAAGGTGGAGTAAGCAGCTTTAAAGTCATTTTCAAATTTTCTGCCAAGATCCTGAATCTAAGGTATCTCAATAATGGTAGGGTCTCATGAACTTTTGGTGGCCCAGTTCTGCAATGCGGCATTAGAGGAATTCATGGAAATTCAAATGATATTCTGTTTCTTTAGCTCATCCAAACAGTGCACAAGCCATTTAATATCCTGTAATAAATCACTTCCTACTTCATTTGTATTAAATGTATTTTGTATTATGTAACTGAAAACCGTGCCCCATAAGAGTTAAGGTCAATGATTCACTAGGGGGATTTTTAACTCAGAAAATATATCAAAATTATTTTTAAAGTTATATATGAATGACACCTAAAATTATTTTAATTGCATTAATTATATATAACCATAGGTGTCTTTTAATGGGAGTGATTTTTAGTGATATTGTATTGATACTATATGTCAGAAAAAAAAATCTAAAGTTTTAGTGATATTCTTTTACATATAAATTGAACTCCAGATGTTATAATATACATTGAGTTATGTTAAATATGGCTAAGAATTGGGGTTTGACTAAAGATTACATCTTCAATACTTCTTTTTAATTATACTCATATTAGACAATTTGTGAAAATCAAATTACATTGGGCTGGGGATGTGGCTCAAGCAGTAGCGTGCTCGCCTGGCATGCGTGCAGCCCAGGTTCGATCCTCAGCACCACATACAAACAAAGATGTTGTGTCCGCCAAAAACTAAAAAGTAAATATTGAAAAATTCTCTCTCTCTCTTTAAAAAAAATTACATTGATCACAAAATACATAAAAGTTTATTTATCAGTCCATCAATTTTATTACCTTGACTCTTGGTTTTGTTTGCCCTAAACCTCTGATCCACTCCTATAGGTGTCCAATGCAGGCTGATGAATAATAAACAGATTTCAATGCATGTAAATTGCATCTTTTTATTTTTCAAAAACTTATATTCACATTTTTTTACATAAAGCTATGTGAGATAATGTACATGTTAATTAGCTTGAATGGGATAATCATTTCACAATGTATATGTATCAAAATATCATACTGTATACCCTAAACGTGCACAGTTTTTGTCAATCATACTTCAATAAAGCTGAACAAAAAGTAGGGAAAAAACAAAACTTCTTATCACTTATGTCAGAAATAAGTGACGTGTCCAGTAAGCTATCTATGACACTAGCAAAACATTGTTTTCCATAGTCAAGTTTTCAAATAGTTGTATTTTCCTCTGTGTGGAAACAAATATTTATGATTTATTCATAAGTTAAAGTAAACTGGTCATTTTCTTAGACTAGGTACAAATATCATAACCTATAGATTTAATGGAAAAAGAGAAGTTGGGACAAGAATGTATTTTCTATGATACTTTTAAAACTAAAGGAAAATGACACTGTATATCAGAGTCCTTATATTTAAAATGAGAATATAATCTCTTACGTAGGGTAGAGATCACATTCAAATGAGATCATTTATTTAATGCATTTCACAAAGTATCTGGCCCAAGTAAGAAATCAATAAATGTATTTATTATATCAATACCTATACATATACAGTGAAAATTATTAAAATTTAGGGAATTTACGTTTCCTTCAGTGTAATAGCAATTTTTATGTAAGGAGATACAACATTGATAAATAGATTGAGGCATTAACTGTCATCTAACTTCTAATTTACTTAACAAAAAGAAAATATTGAGCAAATGTGCCCTACAATGACACAGCAATTAGTGTAAGTACAAGATATATTCTTCTTTTTAATATGTTTAAAATATTACAGGAATGTGTTATTAAATAAAAGAAGAAAAAGAGAATGTTTGAGATAGGTAAGGATATGTTAGTGACATAAAAAAAAAATGATTTCTAGGCCTACATCAGAATGGGGTAAAAGCTAGAGGGCCAGGCAGCTTCCTTTTAGTAGCATTGAATGAAGACAGAACACAGCTTACATTGTATTACCACTGCTATTTATTTGAAGGAAAAATCGAAATGCTTTTGAAAAATTGACAATAGTAAAAAACAATGTGGATTCAAAATTTGTCCATTAGGATGTTTTATTGTATTAAATTAGCAAACAACACTATTATTGTTTTCTTTCTTTTTAAAGATTCTTTTTAGCGATGATACAACACTAGGTTTCACCTTGACATAATCACAAAAACATGCAACTGAACCTGCTTTGATTCAATCCCCAGAAGTCCCCACTCCCACTCCACTGATCCCTCTTCAATCCATTTACAGTTTACTTTTTTTTTGTTTTTAATTAGTGTCCTTTGGATACACCCCATGTTGGGACTATGCCATATCCATGAATGTTCAGATTCCTTTCACTGTTATTTGCTTTTCCCATCCCTTATTCTTCCTCCTCAGTCTCCTTTGTATACTCCACTAACCTTTCCTCTATTTCATAAAATTCCCTCTCTCAAGGATTTTAACTTTTTCCCTCTCTTTCATTTTTTTATCCCTCCCTTCTTATTTTGATTTATCTTTCTTACATCAGAGAAAACTTTCAACCTTTGAATTTTGGGGAGTGGATTATTTCATTTAGTATGACATTCCCTAGTTTCATCCATTTACTGACAAATTCATAATGTCATTATTTTTTATGGCTAAGTAATATTCTATTATGTATATACCACATTTTCTTTATCCACTCATCTTTTGAAGGGAACCTAGGTTGGTTCCATAGCTTGGGTATTGCGAATTGTGTTGTTATAAACATTGATGTAATTGTGTCACTGTGGTGTGCTGATTTCCAAACTTTTGAATATGTGCCAAGGAGTGGGATATCAGGATCACATGGTGTTTCCATCCCTAGTTTTTTGAGGAATCTCCATATAATATGAGTACCTTTTTCCCCAAATCCTCACTAATAGTTATTATTTGTATTCTTAATAATTGCCATTCTGACTGGTGAGATGAAATATCAGTGTTGTTTTAATTTGCATTTCTCTAATTGCTAGATATTTGGAATATTTTTTCATGTACTTATCGACCATTTGTATTTCTTCTTTTGAGAGGTATCTGTTTAGTTATTTTGCCTGTTTATTTTCAGGGTTATTTACTTTTTGGGTATTGAGTTTTTGAGCTCTTTGTATGCTCTGAATATTAATTTCCTGAACATCACGTAGTACAGATTGTCTCAAATTCTGTAGGCTCCCTCTTCACACTCAAAATTGTTTTATTTGCTGTCCAGAAGCTTTTTACTTTGATGCCATACCACTTATTGATTTTTTATCTCATTTCTTGGGCTTTAGGTACCTTGTTAAAGAAGTCAGTTCCTGATCATTCATGTTGGAGTTTGGGCCCACATTTTCTTGTAGCAGTGGCAGAGTTTTGAAGAATTTATCATATCATTATAACATCAAACAGGCAGGGTATTTTCACAAAATATAATTTGCTGATTCTTATCCTATCAACCTCAATATGTGTTTAAAATTTAAATAAATTAAAAATATGTAACTCCAAAAATGCATATGGAATCTAAAAGAACCTGGAGCACTAAATGTTATGAGAAAGAAAAACAAAGCTGGAGGTGTTATCCTTCCTAATGAGAAGTATATTATAAAGCTATAATAGTTAAAATGATATAGTACTGGCGTAAGGACAGATATGTGGATCAGTGGAACAGAATGAAGTTTAGAAATGAGCACTTGTGTATGGCCAAATGATTGTTGACAAGGGTGTCAGGGCTACAAAGTGGGAGAAGATTGTGTTTTTAACAAATAGTGTTGAGCAAATGGAATATTCACATAGAAAGCCTAACATTGGATACTAATGTTAAACTATATATAAAAATTTAACACAAAGTGGATTTGAGACCTAAATATAAGACCTGAAACTAATAAACCTTCTAGAAGAAAACATAGGGGAAAGACTTCATGACATTAGTTGACAATGATTTCTTGGTTTTAACACCCAGACCATGAAGGGTGAGGGGAAGCACAAATGGTACTACATCAAACTGAGAAGCCTCTATGTAGCAAAGGAAACAATCGATACAGTGAGATGGCAATATAAATAATTGAATGAAATGTTTTAAAATCACATATTCAATAAGTGCTTCATATGAGAAAATGCACTAAGAATGCTTAGAACTGAACAACAAGAAGAAGACAAAAAACAGCAACAAAAAACCCAAATTAAAGATTTTTTTAATGGGAAAATGTCTTGACACAGACTTTTTGCAAAGAACATCATATATAAATGTTCAGCCAAAAATATGAAAATGCATTCAACATCCTCAATCATCAGGGAAATGTAAATCAGTACAATAAAAGCAAAAAAAAATCCATCAAATTAAAAATACAGAAAAACATCAAAAAATAACAATAATAGTATTGTGTTGGTAAGAATGTGGAGAACTGGAAGCTTCAAATACTGTTAGTGGGGACATGAAATAATACAGCTCTGAGAAACCTTGAGGAGGTTCATCAAAATAGAATTAGCATATGTGCCCCAGCAGTTGCACCACAAGGTATATTCAGAGAAACTGAAAACAGTGCCTCAAAAAGCTACTTGAATGCCGACATTCATAGTTGTATTATTCACAATACCTAAGAGGTAGCAAGAACTTAAATGCCATCAATGGTTATATGGATAAAGAAAATATAGTATCTATGTACATATATTGAAATATTAATCAGCCTTCAAAGTAAGAAATTCTGTCACATGTGACCACATAGATGAATGTGATGACATTTGATTAAGTGACATAAACCAGGCACAAAGACAAATAATGCATTATTCCACTTACATGAAGTATGTAGAGTAGTCCAACTCTTACAAACATGAAATAGAATGGTGGCTGACAGGAGTTGGAAATGAGAATTTGAAGGTATATTTTTGTTTACTAGGTATAGAGTTACTGCTTTTTAAGAAGAAAAATTTCTAGAGATCTCTTGCACAACAATGTACATATAGTTAAATTAACTATAATGTACACTTAAAAATGGTTAGGATGGTAAATTTTATATTATGTGCTTTGTCTCCAGAATAAAAAAGAATATATGTTGTCCTGTCCTAAAGACTTTCATATAAAATATTTTTAAAATGGTAAATGAAAATATAAGGGCTGGGGTTGTGGCTCAATGGTAGATCCCCCACCTAGCACATGCAAGATGCTGGGTTCAATTCTCAGCACCACATACAAATAAATAAATAGATAAATAATGGTATTGTGTCCAAATACAACTAAAAAACATTTTTAAAAATGAAAATAAAAAAGTGATAAAAATATGTATATTATATATCTGTTGTATATAACAGAATGGATTGAGATACTGATAAAGGAACAAATTCATTTGTGATAGCATACAAATTATACTATTATTATAATATGAAGATTGGCTTTCTGATAAAAATTAAACAGGCATTTGCTGATTTTTTTTACATCTAATCCAATGTATTTTATCCTTATAAACTTTAGTAATTTGAGGTTTCTCTCTCTTTATCTTTGTTAGCTTTGCTAAGGGATTATCGATTTTACTGATTTTTCAAGAAACCAACTTCTTGTTTTATCAATTTCTAGGATTGCTTCTTTTATTTCAATTTTATTGGCTGCAACTCTGATTTTCATTATTTACTGTCTTCTCCTGCTTTGGGTGTTGACTTGTTCTTTTTCTAGGGCTTTGAGATATAATATTAGATTATTTATATGTTGACTTTCTATTCTTTTAACGAATGAGCTCAATGCAGTGAACTTTCCTTCGTATTGTCCCAGAGATTTTGATATGTTGTATAGAGATTCTCATTTACCTCTAGGTATTTTTTTTTATTTCATCCCTTATTTCTTCTGCTATCCATTGGTCATTCAATAGCATATTATTCTGGCTCCAAGTGAGTAGCTTCTATTTTTTTTTATTTTATTTTATCATTGAGTTCTAGTTTCAGTCAACTGTGATCTAACAGAATGCAAATTATCATCTCTACTTGTTTTGAATTTTCTAAGAGTTGCCTTGTGGCTTAAGATATGGTCTATTTTAGAGATGGATCCATGTGTTGCTGAGAAGAGTATTCAGTCCTTGATAGATGAAATGTTCTATATATGTCTGTTAAGTCTAAATAATTAATCATATTTTTAGTTGTATAGCTTCTTTATAGTTTTACTTTGGAGGATCTATCCATTGGTGAGAGAGATCTGTTAAAATCACCCAGTATTATTGTGTTGTAATCTATTTTATTCTTGATGTTCAGAAGGGTTTGTTTGATGTATGTAGATGCTCCATTGTTTAGGGCATAAATGTTTACAATTGTTATGTCTTGTTGGTGTATAATTAATTCCCTTAAGCAGTATAAAATGTCCTTCTTTGTCCCTTCTGATTAACTTTGGCTTGAAATCCACTTTATCTGATATGAAGATAGAAACCCTTCATTGTTTACACAATCCATGTGAATGATATTTTTTTTGTCCCATCCTCTTACCTTCAGTGTGTGGATGTCTTTGCTATGAGGTGAGTCTCTTAAAGACAGCATACTTTGGGTCTTGATTTTTAATTCAATATGCCATTTTATTGTTTTCGATTGATAAGTTTAGGCCATTTACATTACATATTAATATTGACATATGATTTTTTATTTATTCTGTGTCATTTTGATTTATTTCTGATTTTTTATTTGAATCATTTTCTCCTTTGATTGACTACTCTTCCTCTCTAGTCCTTCCCTTTGTTGGTTTTCATTTTTATTTTTCATTTCTTATTCATGAAATATTTTATTGAGAGTATGCTTTGTAGAGCAGGATTTCTCATTGTGATTTATTTTGTTTATAATGGAAGGTCTTTATTTTATCCTTAATTCTGAAGCTTAATTTTGCTGGGTACAGTATCTTATCTGGCATCCATTTTCTTTCAGAGCTTGGAATATATTATTCCAAAAACTCCTAGCTTTGAAAATATGGGTTGAGAAATCATCTGAGATCCAGAATGGTTTCCCTCTAAACATGACTTTTTATTTTTTGAGGGGGGAGCTTTTAAAATTCTATCTTTATTCTGTATGATATGCATTTTCATAATAATGTGACTTGGTGTGGGTCTGTTGTAATTTTGTATATTTTGGGTCCTGTAAGCCTCCTGTATCTGTTTTTCCATTTCATTCTTTAGGTTTGAGAAATGTTCTGGTATAATTTCATTGAAAAGATATTCATTCCTTTGGTTTATACTTCCTCAACTTCATATTTCCCAATAAACCTTAAATTTGGTCTTTTTTAGATTATACAATATTTCTTGCAAGTTCTGTTCATGGTATCTAAACATCTTTTCTCCATTGTCAACTTTATTTTCAAGATTATATATTTTATCTTCATTATCTGAAACCCTGTCTTCCAAGTGATCTAGTGTGTTAGTAGTACTTTATATAAAATTTTTGATTTGGTTTATTGATTTTTTTTCATTTCAGAATTTATGCTTAACATTTTTAAAATAATCTGTCCCTTTAATGAAGTGATATTTCACTTCCTATGTTTTCTCTCTGATATTACTCCTTACATCATCTTTTACCTCACAGATTAGTTTAACTATGTACATTCTAAACTCCTTCTCCGATATTACTTCCACTATGATGGTGATGGCTTCTATTACTAAAGTATCTTGGTTTGTTTGGGTGATTTCTTTTCTTGTTTTTTTTTTTTTAATGTGGTTTTTGTGTCTACCCATCTAAGAATATGGATGTGAAACAGTAGAGTTTCTACCCTGTGGACTTATAGTGTCCCTGACATTTTCCAATACCTCACTAAAGTAATAACACTTCAGCAACCAGGAAATTGACCTGCTCAATTCTGCCATCTTGAGCGCTCCCCTGCACACCTGTTACCTCTTAAATGGTCTGCAGGTTTGTTAATTTTATTTTGAAGCATTTTAAAGTTTTTGTTGTATCTTTTTTGTTTAGGGAGAAAAATAATAACACCACCAATGCAAACAATATATAGCTTTAAACCAAATAGTTCTTGCTATGATGTCTACAAAATTGTCACAATAAACAGAAATGATATGATCAGTTATTACCAACCATAAAATCAGTAAGTTTTTGCAAAGTGGTTTACAGTTTTAGATGGTGATGGTGAGAGATCAGTAGTAGAATGTGATGATTATGAGGGAGGAAGAGAAAGCATAGAAGTAAAACATTAAAAGAAGAGTAAAAGAGAGAACAATAGAGATTGGTTATTAGCAAAAGAAAAGAGAGATTCAAAGGAAACAGATAAGAGAAAAAATATATAAAGTAATTTTTTTAAAAGTTAAAAACAAAAAATAAAAGAATACTAAACAAAACTAAAATATACTAATCAACTTCCTACTCTTCAAAAAAATGAACTATGAAAAATAACTGGTTTCAAAAATACTAGAAATGAAAAAAGAAAAAAAAAAACTATGAATATCTATAAATGTCCATGAACCACTAAGATCACAATTAAGCAGAGAAAAGAAAGAATAAAGTCTCAATGAATAATTAAAAATTTATTTCTATTGGGGATCAGAAGATTCTCAGCTTCCCCTATCAACAGTTACATGGATTGTCTGGAGTATGATGGTTTCTCCACCCTCAGGGTGGGGTTGTAAGGGTGAGAGAGGTAATCCAGTAAGTAGAACTCCTGGTGGGGGGCAGGTTTAGGCTTAGGTAGGCTACAGGCTTTTCACTGGATGCCAAGTGGTCTGGAAATTCTAAATCAGCACACCTCTAGAGCCCAGCAATTGCAGGTCCGTGCTGGAAGACTGCACCCCAGGTTGTCCCCTGGGTTCCTCTCAGGTGGTTGAGGAGCCAATTCTTATTCCACTACATTAACTGTGGACACTGAGCTTCCTGGTCTCAGAATGAATATCCAAACTCAGTCTCTTCCACCCAGTCCTTTCAAATTCCCAGCCAGTGGCATCTCTCCCAGCACATCCTGCAAGGGGGAAGAGACGATCTGGGTTTGTTTCCTGGACCAGTTTCCCTCTGGGTAGACCTCTCTCCTTGTTTAATCGGTCACTTAGGCACAATCTATGTCATTCAGTGTTGGTTTGCCTGGCCTGTATTTTGGGCCAGGCATAGGTTTGCCAGGCTCAGCTCCCTCTCTTGCTAGTCCCTGCACTACAATTGCAAAATGGTTCCTTCCTCTGTACTCCACATACCTCCAGGAGAGATGCAGTTTCTTCCCCATACAAGGCTACTGTGCACAGCTCCTTTCAATTCAATCAGATAATGTCTTTGATCTGAATTCTGTGTACATAGACAAGCCTCAGTCCTCCTAAAAATATGGGTTGAAGGGACTACTCCAGCTGGTACCTCTGGCCACAGCAGCTGTAGTAATGAGGATTTCTTGCTTATTTTATTGTATCCAAACTCCTGATGTGCTTTGAGAGTCCAGTATTTAATTCCAGTAAGTCCCCATTTTTTTTTTTTCATTTACTCATCTTGCTGAGAAGCTGCCTGCTTTCTTGGTTTCACACCACAGAACCCAGGAAATTGATCTGCTCAATTCTGCCATCTTGAACTCCCCCTCCTCCCCACACCTGTTACTTCTTAAATGGCCTGTAGGTTTGTTAATTTTATTTTGAAGCATTTTAAAGTTTTTGCTGTATCTATGAACACTTTTCTTTATATTTTCCAACCATCTTTTATTTGTTTTTAGAAGTTTTTAAATTTCTCAACACATAATTTTTATCCAACTGCATTTTTGAACTATCTCATTACTGTTACCAGAAATGTTTCCTTTTTATTTCCAGATAAAAATTATGTCAATCCTTACTGGTCTTTGTAAAATACATTTCATTATTTTTTTTCTTAATTTCTTTTAACTTTCTACCAGAACATTCAGAACAATGATAGTATAGTTTTTGGTTGTTGTCAACCTCAAGTTGATCTTGACACAAATGGTTTCTATTATTTAGTATAAGGAAAACTTCTATTATTTTCAATTTAGATTTTTTTTCAAAATCCATGAATGAATATGACACTTTTATCAAATAAAGTTCAATTATTTACAAGTATATTGGTCTTCTCAGGGTGCCACAAATAAAATACCATAGAACAAGTAGTTTAAACAGTAGACATTTTCTTTTCAAAATGTTCTGGGGGCTCAAGTCTAAATTATGTATCTGGTAAAGACTACTTTTTTGGATTTTAGCCATTTGCTTTCTGCCTGTTCTGTCACATAGAGAGTAAATTCTGGTGTCTTTTCTTATAAGAAGAGAAGTTTTATTATATTATCAGAGTTCCATTCTTATGATCTCATTTAACTTAATTGTCTCCTCCATAAAGGCCCTTTTTTTTTTCAAAATATAATTACATTGGGGCTGGAGACTTCAACATGAGAATTTTGTAAGAACTCATTTTGGTCCATGTTAAGATTAATGATATTATGGTTTGAATAGGAGGTGAATTCCCAAAGTTCCTGTGTTAATGCAGGAATGTTTGAAAGTGGATTGATTTGATTATGAGAATTGTAACCTGATCAATCCATCCTAGTTTGCACTGATTAACTGAATGATAACTATAAGGGGGAAGGGTACAATTGGAAGTTGTAGGCTGCTGGGGTCTGCTTGGTTTTCTCCCTGGTTCCTCCCTCCCATTCTGTCTCCTCACCACAAGGAAGGGAGTCATACTCATCCCTTATGCATTTCTGCCATGATATTTTGCCTCACTTGGACTCAGAGGAAAAAAAAAATTCTGTTCTCTAAGTTGTTCTTGTCAGGCATTTTTGCTTACAGGGATGAAAAGCTGACTAACACAATTTAGCTGTATATTTCTAATATAAAAATATTCATGATCCTCAAAAAACCTCTCTTTGTATATCTGTACATAATTTTAATATATTGCTGGAATCAATTTACAGTATATCAAATAGGATTTAACTGCATTTGGTCTCTGAGTTATGCTTTAAAGTCAGGAATTTGCTGGTTCAATCAAATAGACTCAATTTTTTCATCTTTTTTCTTTGTTCTAAGTTTCTAAAGAATTCAAAGAGCTTCTCTATAAAACAAGAATGTCAACTTTTTTTCTGAATTAAATTATTTTCTGAATTTTACAGATTTTCTCTTACAATTATAGTTCAGTTTGAGTTTTAAAATTTATTTGTAGGTAAACTTCAACTGTACTAATATTCTAGAAAATTACCCCTTCCTCATCATTTCAAACTCATTTTAAGGGTTATTAAGCTATTTTTTCTCCATTTTCATTCATGAATTTTGTGCTTTTCCTTTATCTTGATTTACAGCAAACTGTTCATTTTCATGGAGTTTTTCAAATGGCAAATTTCTGTTTCACTTCTTCTTATGTTTGCCTATCTTTTATTTTATTTCTTTTCTTTTATTGTATTATATATCATTTTCTTCTTCTGAACATAGGCTTATATGTTATTTCTCAGGGTTTTATGAACTGATATTCTATCCATTTGTTTCATTGCCTGTAACTCAAGAAAGCACAACTATATATGCACAAATGAGCCTTCAAAACTGATATTACTGGATGCTGCATTTATTACGTTTATTAGTCTATTTTGAAAATGTTCATTTACTTTCATTTTGGACTTTTTGCCCCAAGGATTAATGATTTATTTTTTCTTTATTTTTAATATATTTTTCTTAAAATTTGTCTTCACTTTTCCCCATAGAGTTATTTGTTTTCAAATTTCCTATTTTTAATTTTTGTTGTTTTATTGTGTCAGTTTCTGAGTGTGAAGTATTGATGTTAGTGCATGTGGCCCAAATAAATTATTTGTTGTATTATAGTTGCTCATATATAAGCAAATATCCCCATATTTTCTGAGAATAGCATAATTATATTTCTTTGTTGTTGTTGGATGCAATATAATTATCCTCTAAATCAAATTTTTGTTTAAACTTCATATATTTTATATATTTTCCACTCAAACTACACAGATAAAGAAAATGTACCAGTGCTTATCCAACTACAGTTTTGTGCCTGGTCTTATTTTCTTTTTATATAGTATGTATCAATCAATCAGTCAGTCTACCTAAAATTATTCTATCAACCAGTACTCAAAGTCCACAAACTAAAATAGTGCCTTGGATATATTGCAGTGAATTTTGTAATGAAATTAAGTATATATCTTTTATGTATCTAAAAATGTTCTCTTTGCTATTTTGTGCTAATTTTTACCATTAATATTTTAAGAGGGTTTGAACATATATTATGTATCTGGAAAGTACTTTTAGTATGTCCAGTAACTTTGAAACATATGGTTTTGATTATTTACTGCTAATATAATTGATTTATTCAATATTTTAGTGACTTGGGGAATGTCTACCTTTTGATGATTGTTTATTATGCATCCTATCTTATATTCCACCAACTACACAATTTTTATATTTAAATACTTGGAGGCATTTAAATCATTATTACTATAGAAACTAAGCATAGACATTGATTTCTCCCTTTTTTACAATTAAGATGCTATATTGCACAAGAATGCCAACACAGTTCAGTCAGAAAGGATTTACATTTTCAACGTGTTGCTATGATCAATAAGTTTGTGATCCTTAACACCATTAGTCTTTAGGGGAAGATAAATCAAAGCTACAATGAGCTATCGTCTCACACCCACTAGTTTGGATATAATTGACAAGAAAGAATATAGAACATGTTAGCAAGGATGATGAAAATATGGAATCCTCATTTTACCAGTCAGATTATAAAATTTTGGAAAGCAGATTATTATGGTCTCATATTAAATACAGAATTACTATATAGCTTATCAATTCTTCTCCTAAGTACATACCCCAAAAGTGGAAACATATGTTTACACACACACACACACACAAAATTATGTTCACAGTAACATATTTCATAATAGCGAAGAAGTACTTAAATACCCTTCAAGGGAGATGGAGGTATGAATTCTTACAAGCATGAGATTTCTTTTGTGGATGATAAAAATTTTTAAATTAAATGTGGTTATTATTCCACAAAGCTACATACACTAAAAGCCACTTAATTGTACACATTACCTTTTATTCAACAGGGTGAACATTATGGTATATAAATTTTAAGCCGCTAAATCAGATTTAAAATCTATGAAAAACTTCAACAATTTAATGAGAGATTTATCAGTATAATCAGAATTTACCAATTCTTTTGACAATCGAATTATGCTAATTGATTCAGCCTGTCCACTACTTCTAAATATTGAATGAGCTGTTTTCTATGAAAGGATTTACTGCTTTATGCACATGGATCCTTAAAGAGTTCCTACTAAGAGACCCTAACAGAGAAAACCACTCACCTCATGGTCTATGACCAGGGAGAGAAAAAGAGATTTAAAAAAAGGACCAGGATTCCACTATCCCAACAGCTTTAAAAACTCATGCTAGAGGGCTGGGGTTGTGGCTCAGTGGTAGGGCACTTGCCTAGAATTTGTGAGGCCCTGGGTTCTATCCCCTGCACCACATAAAAATAAATACATAAAACAAGGGTATTGTGTCCATCTACAACTAAAAACAACAACAACAACAACAACAACAAAACAAAGAAGAACATAGGCTTATATGTGGATCCCTCTAGGATCCACCTCTTAAAATTTCTACACCTTCAAGTAGCACCAAGCAGAGGACCAAGCCTTTAGAACATAGGCGTTTGGTGGACAGTCAATATGAAAACCAAAATAGATGCTAAATGCATCCGACTAGCTTTAACCATGTACATCTGCTCCTTAGTGCTATTCTCATTATAAGAGGTCTGAGCCATTTATTGTGTTTTATTTCCTCTTTGTCTAGCCTGTAAAAGTAAAAGAAAGTGCTACTGAGAAAACATAGCAAATATTCAAATCACACCAAGACAGCACCCCCCCATATATATGTGTGGGATGTGTGTGTGTGTGTGTGTGTGTATACACACACACATATAAAATCAAGTCATTTGTCAAATAACTCAAGGAAATCTTTGTAATAAATAAGGCCACAAGGGGGAAGTTTCATGTATAGACAGATACAGATTAAAACATGTGTTTTGTTCTGAAGATATTTATGTTGCTACTGTGCATAGGTTTCAAGGACTAATATGTTTTGTATAAAATGCCAGTAGCTATAAATAGATACAAAATGTCTTACTGATATGAATTGTAAATATTCTAGCACTGGGTGTGCTGAATAGAAAGTACAAGCAATTCCAGGCTCTGCTCTAAATGCCTATAAGGCATGTACTTACAAAAGTGTCTAGGCCTCTCAGAAAGTGTTAAAAATTGATGCTGAATAAATTGATGTAAACAGAAGAGAAAGAAAAGTAGGCATATTTGATACCACAAAAGTCTAAAGCAGCTTAGAATATTCAGGATGGAATTAAATTCAATGGAATTGTTACACTGAAATCCTTGCTATGTTCAGTCACAATGCTTGCCATTTAAAATATTTAGATTCTTTCTCTCTCACTGCTGTACACATCCCCCATTTTTGCCGAGACCCTGGGAAACACATGCTACTCTGTTTCTAGGATGTCAACTTTTTTTTTTTTAAGAGTCTGCACATAGATTAAGATCATGCAACATTAGTTTTGTGTTTCTGGCTTGTTTTGTGTAACAATATTTAAAACAGATATTCACATCACATGTTTGGGATTCAGGCATACTAAGTTTCAGATACTAAGTTTCTTTTCTAGGTGTCAATTCTTAAAAATAAGGAATAATACAAATTGATGTGATTCCATGTCCTAAGCTGTTCCCTGCCATCCCTGACTTTCTCCAGGTATCTGTAGAGCTTGAACAGTCATTCAATGTGGGTTCTTTTCAAATATCACTATTCTATCTAGAAGAGAAGTCACTTCTATGAAGGTCAAGTTAGCGTCTGACTCACACTAAATACTCAATTATGTACAAACACATATACACAGGCATGCATTTCTGTTTGTGAATTTCAGGATTCAGGAATTAATAATCGTGTATTCTTTCAGGGGCAAATATAGCTAGCTTTGGCTCTCATTGATTAATGGTACTGATTATTAGTATGCATTTAGAATTATGAACAATTCTAAGTAAAACAATGGGGGTCATCTATATACACAGCTAAATGCTGTGTATCTCTATCTACAACTATTAACAATTGTGTAACGACCTCAATTCACCAAGAACCCATTCCATTTTGAATCTAAGATAGAAGCTTGTTGGGGCTACAATTGTTTTGTGTTTCTTTGTTTAGATTTCTTATAGATATTAAAAATCTTTTCAGTTTGTCTAATAACATATTCTGAGTGAAAAAGAATTGAACTATTTTTATATTAAATAAATGTTCACATTTCAGTAAGAAAAATATAAAATTTAAAAGAATCAATCAACCAAAACACTATTAGTGATAATAACATGAATCCTCATGTGGAGTAATTGCTATGGTAAAATAATGGAAAAAAAAAAGATATTTAATGGTATTAAGGACAATTGTTATCATTTGAGATTTACAAGAATAAAATTAATGCATACAAAGCATATTAAGCAGATAGATTAATTTACCTTAAATTCTTGCATACTAAACCGGGTGAACATATTAACTTTCCTGCTCATCTGGATGGTCTAGGGGAACTTTTAAGAAAACAGATTGTTGTCCTCTGTTTCCACCATTGTATAGTCTGTGGTGGGGCCAGAGAATTTTCATTTTTCACAAGTTTTCAAATAGTACATATGTGATATCTCCTGGTATTGCATTTTGAGAACCACTGGCTTAGAGAAGCTTCATTCAGTGAGGTGGCAACGGATCCAGGTACTCTAGCACTTCTCTCCTTCCAGAAGTATGCTACCACGGCAGTAGTGAAGTGATCAAACAACTAAATCATTCCTTCACTGACACTGGCTCTATTTGTTGAGAGCCACAGCCGAAGGGGCCCCAGCAAACTTCCAGCTGCCAGCTGATGATTGGCTCACAGCAGCCCCAGCAATTTCTAGCTGATTGGCTCCTCTGTGGTGATGCTCATTGGGCTGTTTCCCCACCCTTTCAGACTAAGGAGCTGCTCATTGGGGGACTTTTTTTGGCTCCGCCCACACGACCCAGCCAATTGGCCTCAAGAGCAGGAGGAGTGGGGGGAGGTTGAGAGACTTTTGAGAAGCCGGTGGTGGCAGTTGGGCTCTGAAGGTTTTTCCTGAGGGGCTGTGTGGTTTGGTGTGTGGTTCTAAAAATAAAGTTCATTTCTTTTGACAAGTGGCTCCTGAATTATGCCCAGCCAGACTGCGGCATCTATTAAGGCTCATTCTTATAGCATGTCTTTCTAAGTGACTCTACCTGTAGAGAAAGAGGATGGACATTGTCAGGTAAGCATATCAGTCTTTTGATTGTGTTATTTGTGTAAGCTAATTAGTTACTTTTTTGTTTCAGAAAAAGTTACAGAAAGAAGGAAGAAAAGATTGGAAAGATCTTCAATTTTTAATACAAAGATATGATCTTGACTAATCGTACCAGAAACTCAGAAGTCATTTCTCTGGTGATATTCTGTCTAAAATTTTATATTTTGTAATTTCTTTCAAAATTAATCCTTTATTTTAAATAATTCTATAATAGCAATATATCAACCTGATTTTCACATAGAATTATACTGATGATCAAAAATATGTTTAAAATTAAAAAAAATAATTTTGATCCCATTTAATATCAGTTTTAATGAAAATTATTAGCATATAATTGACTAATAAAAATTGTATATATTTTTGGTGTATAACTTTTTTAATGTGTATACACTGTGAAATTACTGAATCAAACTAATTAAAATACCCATCAGTTCACATACTTTCTTTTTATGTGGTAAGAATATTTAAAATCTCTCTTAGCAATTTTCAATCAAACATACAATACATTGCTATTACCTACAGTCACTATGCTGTACAACAGATTTCCAGAATGTATTCATTTTAACTGAAACTTTGTACCTCTGACTAACTTTGCACCTTCATTACTGCATCCTTGAACCTTGCCAGGCCTGGGCAGCCACCAGTCTGCTCTTCGCTTGAGATCGTGCTATATTTGTATTTCTGTACCTGACTTATTTTAGGTTCATCCATGTTGTTGTAAATGACAAGATTTATGACTTTTTTAAAGGCTGAATAGTATTTGTGTGTGTGTGTGTGTGTGTGTGAGAGAGAGAAATTTCCTTTATTCACTCATCTGTGAATGGACATGTGCTGATTCCATATCTTGGATATTGTGGATAATACTGCAATGATTGTGAAAATATGGATATCTCTTCAACATACTCATTTTATTTCCTTTGTGCATGTATCCATTGGGTTACTGGATAATATTACAGCTCTATTTTAATTTTTGGAGGGATCTCCAAACTGTTTTTCACAGTTGAGGAATTAATTTATATTATCACTAATAGTCCCTAGGTTCCCTTTTCTTCATATCCACACCAACACTTTCTACCTCTTGTGTTTTTTTTTTTATAATAGTCATTCTAATGATATGAAGTTTTATCTTATTTTGGTCTTGATTTGCATTTTTTTGATGATTAGTGGGGGATATTTTCTCATATACCTTCTGGCCATTTATGTATCTTCTGAGAGATGTCTTTATTGATCTTTTGTTCATTTAAAAATCAGATTATTGTTTTTTTGCTGTTTATTTTGTTTCTTAAGTATCTTGAATATGTAAGTATATGATTTGCAAATATTTTGTTACATTTGATAGGCTTTTTTAGTTTGACACAACCACTAAAAGCAATTTTCTATTGGTAGGAGCCAATTTGAGAAACTCAGTATCTCTAACCTAGACCTAGAGAAGCAGATTGTCACTATAGTGTTAAATCAGTCCGTAGTTTTGTGAAAAAGAGCCCTAGTTTCTCAGCAGATACACATGGAAGCCATAAGGTCAGGTGTTAGTACATATGGGAAGGATATTACAGAAGAATGAAGAATCAAATCTTGTTCTTGTAGCTGAATACATTTGGATAAAGGGACACAAATTCAAAGGACTATCTTATATTCTGACTAATAAAGCATATATATATATACACATGTATAAATTCATATATACATATATATTTTAAAGCATATTCATATATTTACTTATTTACTTTGCTCAAGTGGTGAAAAACTAGAGGGAAAAATAAGAAATTGAAATGAATCATTTAAACACTCTTCTGTTATTACTGTTAAATCAAATGCAAATGAATTGATTTAAAGCCACCCCTTTAGCAGAAAACAATCTGTCAGAAGCTAAGCTGTAAAATAAATAAAAATTGCAATTGCTACAAAAAGAAGTATTTGTTTTTTATTGCAAAATTTATATTCAATGAAAATGATTCAGTAAATATCTCATAGTTGTATAGTTGTTATTAATAGAGTTGTTGTAGTGAAAAAAGTGGCTACTTCAACAAAAACAATAATCACTACTGTTTATTGAGTGCTTGCAGTAAGTTTCTTTCATAAGCACTTCATGTGTGTTGTTATTTAATGCTGTCACAATCTTGCAAAAATGGATGTAATAGTCTATACTTTGAAAACAAAGAAAGAACAGCATTTAATTCCTTACCTCAGCTCCCACATTAGTAAGAATTTCACCTGGGTGGGGTTCAAATCCAAGCAGTCTGTCTCTAGGGTGTCTGTTCCCTCAACCATAATGATAATCTATCTAAAGTATAAAAGATATTAAGGTGTTTAAATGAAACAACACAATTTACATGCCCCCTCTTTTCTATATTTTGCCTGATTTCTGTTACTGTTTTGCTTGTTCTGTTTTATCTCTCATCGGGCAAAGCAAATGAAAGCTCTTTGGAAGGAACAATCTAGCAAACATCATGAAGGCAAACCTTGCTTCTGACAATTCTATTTTTATTCTTTCTTAAAAAGTAGTCATGCCTACTTTTTAAAATGAAAAAGAAGCAATATTTTTGGTTCATTTCAATTCAAGAGTTTGATTTTACAAAAAGATTCATAGACACAAGTATTAAGCACAAGCACAACTCTATGTTAAGCAACTGCTTGCATGCTTTCAGCTTCTGGGCAAAAGTGGTGACAACTCAATTGTTTGAATTGACCTAGCATGCTAAAATATGTATTGTTAAAATGATAGACAACATGGCCCATATCCTAGTCAGAGAAATATAAATACAAAAATAAATTGGATATAAGAGACAAACAGAGAATATAAGGCCACAAGAATTATGAGATAAATTAAGTTTTGCGATGCAGAAATGAGCTTTATGGATGTAAATTAATGATAAGAGGTATGTGAATTTAGAAGAAAACAACTTTGAAATAATTAGATATTATTGCTTTAAGTGACTTTTTAAAAAATTATACACACACACACATATCCTATCATGAGTTTTTAAAAGGCTTTTGATATTTGTGGTAAAAAAAAAAAAAACCTCCAACATTACCTCAATGAGCACTGCTTCCTGGTATTTGTGTCCTTGTGCTGTACACCCCCTCTCCATAATAAATGGCGCTGACCTATGTCACCAGTAAGTTACTGCAGAGTGACAGTTTAGACTTCCATAGATAAATCATAAAAGAAGTTTTATCTTCTACTTGGTTTCATAGATTCATCATTCTGGTGGTAGTCATGTGACATGCCATGAGAATACTCCATCATACTTTGGAGAGATGCACATGGAAAGGAACCAAATTATCAACACCAACCTGCCAGTTATGTAAGTGAGACACTTCAGGTGACTTCTGTCCTAGTTGATATGTAAAAACAACCTAAGTAACCTGAAGTCCAGGCTGCCACTAAAGCATCTCCCAGTTCTGTGACTCACAGAAACTGCAAGGGATATTACATGTGCTGTTGTTTTAAGCAACTGTATTTTATTGTAGTTTGTTACATAGCCATAGATATCTGATGCAGAGACAGATATTTGGATGTGGGGCACTGCCCTAGAAAAACCTATGTGCAGTGGCTATAAGGCTTGATATTAAGTTGAAGTCGCAAGGATATGGGATCAGTGGTAGCAAAGTTCCAAAGGGCCATGGAGAAACTGTAAGTGGAAGCTGTCTCAATAAGAGGTTTTCAATGGACATTTAAAGAAAAGTGAGGAAAATGCCACTGGGAGTTAAAGCAAATGGGATCCTTTTTTATGTAAATGTGATTTAGCAACATTGTTTTTTATGAGAGTTGGGAAAGGAAAATATCCTTGATAAATCCAGTGATTGAGCTAAGGAGATTTCTTGACAGAAATGCTGAAGGTTATGCCCATTTCTTGTTGCTTATAGAAAACAACCTACATAAGGAGAAAAGAAGCAAAAGAATAACTATTAAATATAAAGAAGACAGGATTTTCTTAGTTTGAAAATCCTCAGCTCTTCAGGTGGCAAATGATGCTAAAACTAAGAAATACTTTACTGGGAAAGATCAAATCCAAAATACTCTCAAGAAAACCTAGGCTAAAATAAATGCAAAAGAATAATAGTTAAATCCTTAGTTAAGATCTCAGAATTCTTCAGAGAGTCGTTGAGTCAAATAGCAAGTCCTTTTAGGATCTTAGGGGCATTGTTCCTTAGCACACTTAGAGAGAGAGAGAAAAAAAGAAAAAACTCAAAATGGACAAGGACTTATCTTGAAAGGATTTGTTGGACTGACTTTTGCCCAAGGGACAAAAATCCATAGAGGATCCAGTTTTAAGGAAACTATACTATCAGATATTCCAGTAGTTTGAACTAAAAGACATAGAGAAGTCCAAAGTAAAAAAGAATTTTGGACCCTTGGGCTTCCATAGGCAGATTTCAGGTGCAAAATTCTAATAAGGTATAACAAGAGTCTAGCTATATAGGAAACTTGCTCTGAAGGTGAAACCAAGGGTTTAGAAAGTAGTAACATTCGAAACTTTGAGTTTTAATCCAAAGATAGCTGAGATATTCCCTGTTGATTCTCAAAAATACTGTGAATCAGTGATTTCTACTACTTCAATTTTTTTCTGTTTTAGACAAGGATGCCTATAGCAGTTGTCCTATACCTGTCTCATACATGCTGGGTTTATTCGAGGCAGGATATTTATCTTAATCAGGAATTATAATTGAGGAATGACACCAAAGAATTCTCATCCACTTTTGAATTTAATTAAATGAAAAATTCCTGAACTTCACATTTTCACTATAATTGGTTGAAACATTTCTAAGTGTTAGAGAGGAGGTATACCATGTTTTACATGTGAAACTCATGTGAGTTATTGAAGCCCAGAGAGAAACTATGATGGCAACCTTCCAAAATGGTCCTCAGTAATCTGCACCTTGTGGTATTCATGCCTTTGTGTAAGACTCTCCAATAGTAAATCAGCCTGACCAGGGTAACAAAGAAGATATTGCCAAAATGATGGTATATAATTTTCAAGGCTTGATTATGAAAGACACGGGAATTTCTATGCTGGTCTCTTGCTGGCTCAGTCTGGAAAAGTGCAGCTGCCATATCAATCATGAAAACCCTTAAGTAGCCTACAGAAAACACCAAGTGGATAACCAATTTTTCAGCACCAAATTGTCAGCCATGCAAATAAGCAATCTAGGAAGTAGATTCTTCAGCCCCAAATAAACCATCAGATTCCTGCAGTTTTCCCTGATATCTGACTGTATATTTATAGGAGACCCTAAATCAGAAATGCCTAGTCAAGTCACTCATAATGAGCTGTATAATGAACACACACAAACACACACACACACACACACATACACACACACATATATGTATAAATATCCTCCTCAAACTTTTGATTAATTAACATTTGATCCCAACACAAAATGTTTACACATATTTTTCTTAATACCAGTTTTGTTAGTTCTTTAAATCTTTGCCAAAGTTATAATAAAAAAGTATCTGCTTTTATTATAATTTATATTTCTCTTCCTATTAGATACATTGGCTATGCTTTATTTTGATCCACCATTTATAATCCTTTTTCATTAATTAACTTGCCATTGTATTATGTTTTTGCTGATTTTCTTATCAATATTAGAAAATTAATATATTAATCTTTCTAATTATTTTATAAGAATTCAAGGATATTAAGGTTTTAAGGACATTAACACTTTACCGTATTTCTTTTTATTTTGTTAATTATTTTTGACATGTGGAGGTCTTGAATCCATCAGTCTATTTATTTAAATATAAAAATCTGCAAATGAAATTAGAAAGGCATCCCTAATCCAAGACTGAATAAATATTTACTCTCTTTTGGCTTATTGGAGATTCTTCTCTTTATATATGCAGATGATAAATAGGATAAATTGGGAGAAGGGTTCATTAATAGAAGTGTATAAACACACATGTATAATCAACTATAGGTGGTTGACAATATTGAGCCTTCCAATCTAAAAACAAGAACATATTTCTGTTTTATTTATTTATTATCCTGCATGTGCATATAAATTTTATAATTCATAATTTATTAAGTTATCATTAATTTCTCCATAGAGACCTTGGGTCACCAGACATCTTTGGAGTAAAGGCATTACAGATTTTTTTAAAAAACAAATTTTACTTTTAAAAGATTACTGTAGCAAACAGCCTTGTATTATAGAAACAGCATCTCCTTTCAGAACATAACCAGGATAATAAAGACATGGTCTTTCTTCTGGAGCAAGTTGGGAAGTTTTCACAGAAGTCTCCTTTTAAAAACCTGGGTTTCCTCAGCTTCAGTTCTTCCAGCTATGACAAATTTACTTCAGGTGCAGCACCTATATGTGCCTCTCCACCTCTCACTTGTGTGGGATCTGGGTGAGGGGAGTAGAAACTTACACAAGCATAGAGATCCTGATTCATGTTGATACATTAGTAACAAGTCCATTGTTTCCAGTCCAGGATTGTCTTGCCCCTACATAGAAGTGTATTTTACTGTATTCCCCTACATGTGTTCTCATGTTCTAATCCTCCTTTGCTTATTTATCATGTTTATCATTTTGTCTTTATTTCTCAAACCTTCATATTTTCAACTGAGTTGATTCTAGTCATAAGGCTTTCTGCTCATCTTTACCATTTTTCATCTTATTCTATTGAAGCTTACTTAAAATATTGACTCAGTTTAAGTTTAGGTTTGATCTTATGATGGAAAACTGTCACTGATTTGCTCTATTTATCTCATTTTAGTATAGAATTATTTGTTAGCTTTTCTAGAGCATCACAATGTCCTTTCATTGGTTATATGTAATCAGAATTCTTTGATATGAAGTTTCATCTCCCATTGTCCTGGCAATTTGGGCATTTCTGTTATGATAATCATTTTTCTCTGATTTATATCTGTAAGTAAATTTAATATGTGTATTCTAATTTTCTTAGCAAGACTTTACCTAAAAATTTACTTAACTAAACATGAAGCTTTTCCTATTACTTTATTCACTTACTCATCCAACGTATATGTATTGAAGATCAGTCAAATACTTTTATATACTATGCTGTAGAAAACACACAGTTTCTGATCTCCTGGAGCTTGTACTCAACAGACCACAAAGACATGATTAATCAAACAATCACAGAAATATATCATTGCACTTGTTATAGGAGGTTTAAGTATTTTTTTAAAAAGGGGAAAAAAACTATTGTGTATTGATGGTCAAGAAAATCTTCCCAAAAGAGTGATATTTGATCTGAGATGTAAAGTAAAAACAAATGATTTAAATGAAAGAGAAGATGAAGAGCAGAAAAAAAAAAAGTCCCAGAAGAAGCAATGGAAATGCAGTGACATTGGGCATGAAAGGATTTCATGTTTAGAGACTGAAAGAAAAGCAGGATGTGTGGTGGAGTTGGGAGAAAGAGGAAAAGGAAAGGAGCATGAAATGAGCTCCAATACATAGATGGGGCCATGCCCCTCAGGTCATCATGGGCTCTGTTTATTTATTTGTTTGTTTGTTTATTCATTTATTCACTCGTTTATTTATTTATTATGTCTAGTTCCAGTGGGAAGCCATTGAGTGGTTTAAACATAGGAGTTGTCTGTTAAATTTGCATTTCCAAAGGCCCTTGAAGGAAAAATTAAAAGGTTAAGAGAAGGAAGGAGTCAGGGATTTTATGAATTTACTGCTGTGGTCAAATGTTTGTGTCTAGGGGAAAAGTGGAGTAGAAAAGATGGTGAAATATTGAAAAGGCAAGTTTTACCAAGACTTGAGGGTATGTTCTCAGATGCTTTGCATTAACACAGAACCAGAAATCAGCCCTACTACTGCTTCCCTATCTGTCCACACACTTCAAAAGTAGGATAATTATCCGCCACTTGCCTTCCTTGAAGAAATTGCCTTCTCTGGTGAATACTGAAAAAACAGTGAGTAAAAAAGGAAGAAACAGGAGTTTGACCTTTCAAAAAATAATGGCTGAACAATAGAAATAAAGATTCCTAGGTTTACATTTTTTGTTGGTTTATGTGTGTGTTTCCAAACAGTGGGAGTTTACAATCAAGGGAAGGCTGAAATTTTCCCTCGAGGCCTGGAATCTCTTTCTGCATTTTATCACAAATTCTCTTTTGAGAAGTGAAGCATGTGGATGTCATGAAAGAAACCTTAGATCATCCTTTTCTCAATTCAGTTTCATCTGCCTATTTGTAAGAATTCTTCAAAATTCTGGAATTAGGCATTCTGTCGTTTTGCTTACAGGTATTAAGTCTCTGTAGGTATTATTTTATTATTTTTATTGTTCTCCATGTCCTCAGAGATATAGAAAGAAATTAGAAGAGAAAATATAGGCTGCCAATAAACCAATTTTATTTTAAATTAGAACTTGTCCAAGCATTTAATTTAATTGAAACTGGGCAAAACTTTTATTCAAAGAGCTATAAGAGACCCTCATAAATCATTTAGTTCTGCCCCTTCGCTTTCAGGCAACTGAGTGTCTAAAACTAATAGGGGAACGTTAAGCCCTGTTCTTTCACTATTTAGTATTGAGATAAGCAAGGATCAATAGGCCACTTCACTTAATTACAACGATTAACTATTTGTAAGTTTGATTGCATTATCTCCACTAACTGCTGACTCCATGTATATTTTCTTCACTGTAGCATTGGCTGATGAAGTTACTGTGATTCATTTAGAGTGTGGCTGGTATTATTCATGGCCTCCCTTAAAACAACACCACCAACTACATAGTTAGTTTAAGTAGAATTTATGTCATTTGGATTTTCTACTGTCTTATGCCTTACATTTTATTTTGTAGAAAATTAATCAATTAATTAATCAGCTTTATTTTACTACATGTACAGATTGGAAGACTGTTCTGTAGTAGGGCCAGCCTGTGATCAATTATGCTTTTCAGGCTCCAGAGATTGCTTTTGAGGTTCCTTTGTCTTTTGAGAGCCCCTGAGAAGTACAGGAACCCAAAAGCCAAGAATTATAAGAAGTTTAGGGTATGGAGAGGAAAGGGAAGTTCTGAACATGGATGAACATGGAGAAGGAGGAGATAGAGGATGGATAATTGAAAATATTTAAAGTTTCTGAAGGGACCATCAAATATGATAAAAGAAAAACGGAAATATAGAGGTGATAAGAGGGAGAACATCTTGTGTTTCTTTAGTAAAATCATGCATAAACAGAAAGACAGGAGGAAGCAGACAGGTTTAGTACTATCTGGGGAAGAGTTCAATAGAACTCTTCAGAATAGTGGAATTAGAACAGAGAATTTCTCATAGGAAAATGAGGCTCCAAAATAATAGCAACAAAGTAAGAAAATTCTAAAGAGATTTGTATAAGGAAAAAAAGATGTCTGTTCATTTGCAAGAAAGAATACCCTAATATCAAGAAGCCAAAATTCAAACAAATGAGATCTCAGAATTTTCCATAACCTAAACCAATGACTGTCTTGATCAGTTTGGGATGCTATAATGCATTGCCAGAGAATGTGTGGCTTAAAAACAATGGAGATTTATTTCTTACAGTTCTAGAGTCTTGAAGTCTGGAATTAGGCTGGTGAGGGTTCTCCTCCTGTTTGTGTGTATGTGTGTGTGTGTGGAGAGAGAGAGAGAGAGACAGAGACAGAGAGGCAGAGAGAGAGAGAGGCAGAGAGAGAGAGATAAAACTTTGTTCAAATTTTAAAAATAATACTTGAAGATAACCTCTTTGAATTATACATTCATGCAAGCCTTTTTTGTAACTATTAAGCATGGTTTTTATTTCATAAGATTCAAAATCTTTTTTTTTAATGATGCAAGAAACTATGTGTTGTGTAATTTATTTACAGGCATGGTCTTTCATCAGAGTCATATATCTAGCATTTGGGGTGAAAAATCCTGGAGTGCTATTTTTAGAATTCTGCCTATCACACCCAGCATAAAGTTCACCTGTCCTCACACACTCATGGGGTATTTACCTATTCATTTTTATAAGAGTCACTAAATGATATCATGTATTTTTCCAAGTGATGGGACCAGTGTATTTTCATCAAGAGCATTTGAGCATCTATTGCTTTTCATCATGGTTAATACATTCTAATCACAGATTTTTTTTGTCAATCCAGTGGGTATATAATAATGTGTTCTTGGTGTTTTAGTCTGTAATTTCTGTAATTAGTTATTAAGTTGAGTACATTTTATATCTTTATGAATTACACTCATTTGAAACTGTTCACTTATTTCCTTTGGGCTTTAAATGTTCTTACTATTTTGAAGGGTTTTTTATGCAATAATTGAATATTTTACAGCATTGAAAATTAAATGTAAATTTTTAAAGAGATATGGGTTTGAGAAATAACTGTAATAAGAATGAGGCTAATCAAACTTTGGAGAGATGGACATGTTAAATAAATGAGGAAGAAAATAATTTCCATTGCAAAGATCCAAAAAGGAGAAACAGGCATTAAAATTAGTGCACTTTTTGGTTTTGGAAAATGAATTTTAAAAGGGATAAGACAAAACAAAATAAGAACAATACCGAAGAAACAAGATGATACACTGAGAATGAAGACTGAATATGTAGGTAACCAAAGTAAATTAGTGAACTGCAAACAAGTAAACAGACAAACCAACAAAAGACAACAAAACTTATCTTGAAATAAGGAGAAGAATATATGTAAAGACAGATGTGTGGGTAAGTAGACAGATGATAGGAATAAAATGTGTCTACCTTTCCTTTGCATATATAATGCATTTGAATAGCATTCTTCATTAACATATTCCATAATCATTTAATTTCAACATTACGAATGAGATTTTAGATAGTTTTTTTTTTTACTTATACCATCTTAAATATCATTTTTGTTCTATCACACATAATTACATTGTGGACCTTTTTGCTCTAAGAACATATTTTTTTTATTTATATATGACAGCAGAATGTATTACAATTCTTATTACACATATAGATCACAATTTTTCATATCTCTGGTTGTATACACAGTATTCACACCAATTTGTGTCTTCATACCTGTACTTTGGATAATAATGATCATCACATTCCAGCATCATTAATAACCTCATATCCTCTCTCTTTCTCTCCAACCCCTCTGCCCTATCTAGAGCTTGTTTATTCCTCCCAAGCTCCCACTCCCTATCCCACTATGAATCAGCCTCCTTATATCAAAGAAAATATTAGGCATTTGTTTTGGGGAAGATTGGCTAACTTTAGTTAGGATTATCTTCTCTAACTCCATCCATTTACCTGCAAATGCCATGATTATATTCTCTTTTATTGCCGAGTATTTTAAAATAAGAAAATGATTTTAAGTAGGATTACATTTATAAGGACAGAAAACAGACTTTGCCATTGACCACATATATGAAGGGGGAAAAATCTTTAATTTTATAATAACACGTACATTTTTAAAATCATACAATCTTGTAGACATATACCAGAATTAGTAGATTAAATAAGAATCATGATTCACTACAGTGAAAGACCAACTTCCAAATATGCAAGCAAGATATTTCAAAAGATATCACCATATAGGTGCTCCTCTTGTCTAGATCTTTATAAGGCATACTTCATTATTGTGAACTAGTCCTCCAGTTGTGTCATGGATGCCAGCACGTTCTCTTCTGCCTAAATGTGCTTTAGCATCCATTATCCATTCTATTTATTCTCCTCCCCAGAGTCCTACCAGTCTCTTATAATCACTATTCTACAGCTATTCTGTGACTTTTTTAAGCATCCACATATAAGGGAGAACATGTGATATTTATCTTTCCATATATCTGTGTCTAAGACTTCTCCATACCAAAGGAATAATCTTCATTTGTAAAAAGCAATTTCTTGGAAAAAATATTTTAATTTCTTTTGTCTGAAATGATATGTTGATTTAGTTTTGTTGAAGAGATAAGAAAGGAGAACAACATACAACAGGTTATGACAGCTATTTCACAGAAGTGAATATCTGATCAGTTTTACTTTGTATAGATAAACAATTAAATTTTTTTATTGAGCTGATGGCAAACTCACCTCTTACCAGATCCATCTGTTTGACTCATGAAAACATTCCTAGTTATATATTTTAGAAGAATTATTCTTCCTTTCATACCTGAATCTTTTTTCTTATTTGTTATATTATTTAGAACTTCTGACATATTTATTGCTTTATTTTATTTAAAAAGTTAGTATGTATTTTATATACTCACTGCTTTATTTAAAAGTTACTTGTGCAGTTCCTATGGGTTATATTTCTAAAATATAATAATACTCATGATAACATTTATTAAATTATTTTTGTATTATGTACACTGTGAAAAAAGTATTTATACATGTTATATACAGGAAAAGGCAATCTTGACCTGTCGATTAATGACAATAAAGGGAAGAGATTACAAAATTACCTACCACCTTTGGCTGGGGAATTGTAAATAAATTAACTGAATTCTATAAAGCTCATGTCTTTTGCCCAAGAAAACTTATAATATGGGGTGGTATCATTCTAAAAATACATAATGGATGAAGAGTTAGTATATAAAGTCATAAATGGGATTTAAGAAGAATAAAAGGTGGCAGAAGATGACTTTACAGACTATAAAGCACCTTAAAATCAGTGTGAAATTTATTGTAAAACAACTATGATCTCAAAAGTCTCTCAAAAGTTTATGAACATCAATTATCACCAATGATTGAGAAAAATTTGTTACACTAATAATATCCAATAGAACTTTTTGAAATGATAGAAATAGCCTATGTCTGATATTAGGGTTTAAATATGAGGTGTTCTCCAAAAGCACAAGTGTGAAACAACACAAGAATATTCAGAGGTGAAGTGACTAAGTCACGAGAGTCTTAACCTAATCAATAGATTAATCCACTGACATGGATTAACTGGGTGATAACTGTAGACAGGTAGAGTGTGGTTGGAGGAGGTGGGTCAATGGTGGTGTGCCTTTGGAGTATAGATGTTGTTCCTGATGAGTAGATCTCTGTGTGCTTCCTGGTTGACATGTCTTGAGCTGATTTCCTCCACCACATCCATCTGCCATGATGTTCTGTCTCAACTCTGGCCTAGAGTTATGGACTCAGATCTCTGAAACCATGAACCAAAATAAACTTTTCCTCTACAAATTGCTCCTGTCTGGTCTTTCACAGCAATGAAAAAGCTGACTGAAATGTATGGCATCCAATGCAAATGAAAATTCTCTTGAATTTCCAACTTATTTGTCAAATGTTCTTTTCATTGTGTTTGTTTCTTTGATAGACTCTTCCATATTCCGGACCCACAAATTCCATATTATCCATATGTTTAATTTGGCAGATTTAGTTATAGAATTGTTTTACATTTTCTCCTATCAGCTGTATTTAATAAAATTATTGATGGGATGGATGTTTTTTCAAAATGACCTTTTGTTTTCTGGTAAGACTATTTCTTTGGAGGTATTAGGTTTTTTTGTTTGTTTTGTTTTGTTTTTAAGGAGGCACAGGATAACCAGTGAGCAGTCTTCCTGTGATACTAGCAGCTATTTTTCATCATTAAATAGATCCATTATTTCACTTGATTGTGTAAAATGGTGGTAATAGAGCATTTCTCACTTGTTTATCAGCTGGCATACACCTATAATGAGAAAATGTCTCTCATTAACTATTTTTATATCTTAAGACAAAGTTTCTTTTAAGGAAGAGTAAATGATGATTTCATTGTTATCATTAATAGTTTTTAAAAGTGTAAACTTGTTTCCTAGCAACCTCTAAAAGTTATGCTGAATTTATTTTAATATTATTATGAACTCAAGGATTTAAGGATAGTGTATACATTTCAAAACACTGCATATTATTTTTTGGCTTCTTAAATTGTCTCATCTTTCACTAATAGGAGTCTTTTCAAGTCAGTTGTGAAGTTGTTTGAAAATGACTTAATTTTTTAAAGATATCAAGAAAATCTTTCCTACAGAAACTGCTAGCTCATAAATATTTGTGTGTACTTGTTTCTGAGTTTCTAATTTTGCTGATTGTTTGAATTTATCTTTGATCAATTTTCACATTGTTTTGATGAAGTTTACATTAAAATGCATCATGACTCCAGAAAGGCCTTTCCTCTTTCTTGTATTCTCCCAATGATATTTATTTAGGTGTTTGACTTCCTGTATAAATTTTAGTATTCACCAATTTTCTTAATAATGTATGTTAAAACTTTGAATTTGAATTTTTTTTTCATGACACCACTACTGTCATGATTTTTCAACTAAACCATGGAAATGCTGCTTCTCATTTTTAGACCTATTAACAAATTATAAAATATTTTCCCCAAAATTTCTACTTTGTGGCTCATATTTTGTTAATATTTTTTCCACATTTTTATTACAATGTTAGATGTTAATTCTTACTGTATTGTCAATTGTTGTTGCTTAATAGAAATGAAATCAACTATTATTTTTATATCAATCCTAAAAAAAATTTTGTGCAATTATAATATTTTATTGTTATCTTACATACTGTTACCCTCAGGCAGGAAATTATTTGTAATATAAAGCAACCCAAATCATATTCAAATCTTCCTTCCTCAAGTCTGTCTGATTTCTATTTATATTTTTCTTAAATATAATTCATCCAAGTTCACATTTGATATACTTTTAATATATTTGGAAAAACAGTTTCAATTGTGACAAACGGGAGGCAGTAGCAAATTTTCTCTATTGCATATCCAGACAGCTATCTCAGCCATAAACCATTTGATTTATGGTCATAAAGTAGAGAAAGAGTACTCTTTGGCATCTTCTAACCTCATCTTATTCACTGAGAGTTTTCTTACCAGGTTACATTTTAAAAAAAAAAAGCTATGACAGTAAACAGTCTGTAACATGAAAACCGAGTAATAACTATGATCAACTAGATTTTTCATTATTCTATATTTTATTGAATTCTAAAAGTCAAAAAAATTAATATCAGAGTATGACATTTAAAATCACAATATACTAGAGTTATTATGGAAGATGGCTAAAAAATTAAGAGAGAGAATTGCTCTCATACACAATCAAATCATTGAAATATTAATAACTTAAATTTTATTTGTTTTATCATTTTACTATTTATTATTATTTTTATTTTTATTGTAAAAATTTACAGGGTACAGTTTCACAATTCAATGTGGTCTGTAATGACCAAATCAGAGTAAATAACATTTCACTCTCTTTAGTTTTTATTTTTCAGTTTTTGATTAGCAGCTGATAATTGTACTTATAAAAACTTGAATTTAAAGAAATTTTCCATTTTCTCCTTTTGAGCAAATGAAGTTTGTAAACAACCTCAAAAGTAGCATTCACTCTGGGAAGAGCTAGTTCAAAGAGGATTCCATGAGCAAAAGTGACATCAACCTAAGCGGCAGTGGAGTGTGGCTTGTCTGTAGCAAGGCATACATCTTCTTATGTATCTGCTGTGGGTACCATGGTGCACATCTAACACCACCAACCAGAAGCACCCTGTTCACTCTGCTATCTACATTTCTCTTGCTCAAGCAATACAAGCTCCACTTTCTGACTGTTACAGTGAATGCAGCCCTGGCTGTTCTTGCTTCACCCAGACTGACTGCTCACTGTGATTCACTTCAGGCTCCACATGTAAGTCATCCAAAGGGACATGAAATAACCTTTGTATCTGAGAATTTTACAGATCCACAGTGAGGCCACAATCTGCTCCAGCTATTGAAGCAGATCAGTTACAAGTTATACATAAAAAAACTAGAGCAGAACTCATTCTTTATATCATGTCAGGTGTCTGGAAAATAGAGAAGTAATGCCTTCATGCTGGAAGAGGATGCTTTGTTTTTGTTCCTCTTATATAAGTAACACCAAATGTACTATTTTAACCATTTTTAAATGTACAGTTCAGTTGTCATTAAGTGAATTTACATTACTGTACAACCATCACAAAATATCTCCAAAACCTTTCTATCTTCCATACCCATTAAACAACTACTTAAATAATGACAGTGTACCCATTATGCACTAACTCCCCATTTCCCTTTGCTTCCTAACCTAGAACCATTCACTCCACTTGCTGTCCACACACATTTGACTACTCTTGGTATCCCATAGAGTTTTAACTATACGATATTTTACTTAGCATGCTGCCTCCCAGATTCACACATGTTAAGCATGTGTCAGAATGTCATTCTTTTTAAAGCTGAATAATAATTCAATTTGTATTGTATGCATATGCTACATTGTTATCATTCAGTCATCTATTGATGAATATGTTGGTTGTTGTCACCTTTTGGCTTTTCTGAAAATGTTAATATAAACACAATCTTATTTTCCTGGATGACAATTTATTGACACATTTCCAGAATTTTGGTCGAAGTGTCCTGAAAGAAGCTTTATAGAAAACAGAAGGAATGGATCAAAGACCTGCTGCTTAATACCAATCCATGAATATTGGAAAACAGAAACTTAACTACTATTGATTCTGGGCAACACTCTCCACATGTAAACATTTGTTAAAGCAAACAAATATTGGAAACTTGCTGCAGTCTGGCTGGGCACAAAATAACCAGGAGGTCACCAGCCACTTGTAGGTTCAAACAGGAACTACTTTATTGCCCGAACCCCATGGGAACTCTCTAGAACTCCACGGAAAACCCGAGAGAACCAATGGAAACTCAACAGGAACTCCGCAAGAATTCAACAGAAACTCAAGGGGAACTCAACTGGAACTCCGCGAGAACTCAAAAGTAGCAGGCACAAGAGGCAGCAGGAGCCGCCCCACTGCTGGACAGCAGAGGTCCACATGTACAACTGAATACACAGCTTGTTTCAATTTAGCATCATCCAGTTACAGCAATCAGTCATTATCTTAATAATTATACACAGCTTAACTTAATTATCATCATCTTAATGGCTTGCTGGCACCACCCCTTCTGGCAAAATGCCAGGCACCATCTTGACCTGGTTGTGACTCTCAACAGAAACCAAAATGGAATTAACTTGGTTACTGGATGAATGCAGATAGATAAATGCCTCTCCTATTTATGCAGTTATTTCAGATTCAACAAATACAATAGATAGATCTAAAATAAAATACACAGTAATTTTAGGAATATATTAAATAGCTGGTTAAAATATATTTAAAAATTAAAATATAGACATATTTCAAAAGAAGAAAAGAGTCATCAGATATATGAAAAATGCTAAACATCACTAGTCATCAGGAAAATGTATATTGAAACCACAATGGGACAACATAACACCTTTCAGGATGGCTATTATCAAATTGACAAGCTATGACAAATGTAATGATGTGGAGAAAGAATTCCCCTTGTACACCATTGGTGGGAATGTAAATTGGTATAGGTTTTATGGAAAACAGTATAGAATATAATTTTTAAAAAGCAGAATTGCCATATTAAGCCAGGCACAGTTGTGCATGCCTGTAATTTCAGCAGCTCAGGAGGCTGAGGCAGGAGGATCACAAATTCAAAGTCAGTTCAGCAAATTGGCAAGACTCTAAGTAGCTCAGGGAGACCCTGTCTTACAAAAAAATAAAAAGGGCCTGGATGTGGCTCAGTGATTATGCTCCCCTGGGTTTATTCCCCAGTACCAAAAACAAAGCAAACAAACAAAAAAACATGATCCAGTAATCTCACTGTTGTATATATTTTTAAGTAAAATAAATCACCATCTGGAAAAGAAATCTGCATTCCCATGTTCAATGTTGCATTATTTACAATGACCCAGATATGGAATCAACTTAAATGTTTATGCCTAGATGAAAAAGAAAATGTGGTATATATGCAGAATGGAATTTTACTCAGCTTTCAAAAAGAAGAAAATACTATTATTCGTGACAACATGGATAAACTACAAAACTATTAAGTTAACATGCTGAGCATAGAAATGTGAACATGGAATGTCTTTTGTGTGTGAAACTTTTAAAAATGTCAAACTCATAGAAACACTGAACATGGAATGTCTTATTTATGTGTGAAACTTTTAAAAATGTCAAACTCATAGAAACACTAAACAAAGTGGTGATTAGCAGAGATTGGTGACTGGGGAAATTGTGAGAAACAAAATTTTATTTAGGAAGAATAAATTCAAGAGATGTATTGTGCACCCTGCTGACTGTATCTGATAACAAACAATATATACTTGAAAATTGCTAAAAGAATATATTCTAAGTGTTTTTTAACACCAAAAATGTATATGTAGTAATGCATAGGTTAAATAGCTTAATTTGGCCATTTCAAAAGGTATACACATTTTAAACCATCATGCTCTACACCATGAGTATATGAAATTCTTATTTCTCAATTAAAATAAATTTTAAAAATTAAATTAATATTTTGATCAGAGTGCAAGAATGTTTCAATAGTAAAAGAATAGTGTCTTCAATAAATGGTGCTAAGACAAGTGGAGATTAATAAGCATATGATTAAACTTGGGTATTCTTCCTCATTACATTGAAAAATTACCTCAAAATATATAAAAGACCAACTTCAAGTGCTAAATGATAAAACTCTTCAAAGAAAACATAAATTTAAAAAAACTTCATGATGCTAGAATTGGCAGTGACATTAAGTGCACAAGCAACAAAAGAAAAAAAAATAAAAATTGGATTTATGAAAATTAGAAATTTGGTACATTAAAGGACCCTAACAAGAAAGGGAAAAAGCACCCTGCACACTGAGAAGAATATCTGCACATCATATGTCTGATAAGGGTCTTGTGACCAAAATATGTAAAGAACTTTCATAAATCTACCACACGACAAATAACTCAATCAAAATATTTGTAAAGGACTAATAAACATTTCTCCCAAGAGAAATATAAATGGCCAATGAGCATATGAAAAGATGATCAACATCATTAGAAATTGAGGAAATATAATAAAAACCACAATGATAGCACTTAACACATACTGAGATGACTATAACTTTAAAGCAAAAACAAAAGTGGAAAAGTGTAAGTACTGACAAGAGATGTAAAGAAACTGCAATTCTCATACATTGATGGAGGGATTACAATATGGTGGTGCTGCTGTGGAACTGAGTCTGACGGTTCCTCAAAAGTGATGCATAGAATTCCCATAAATTTCAGAAATTCACCAGAACAGCAGTGCATGAGCAGCAACTTGGGAGGATGAGGCAGGAGGATCTCAAATAGGAGGTCAGCTTCAGCAACAACTTACTAAGACCTAGTCTCAAAATAAATAAAATTAAATTAAAGAACTAGAGATGTAGCTCATTGGTAAAATATCCCTGGGTTCAATCTCAAGTACCAAAAAAGAAAAAGAAAAACAAAATAAAAATTTATACAAGTGTTCTTAAAAGCACTGTTGAAAATTACCAAAAAGTGCAAATGACCGCAGTGGCCATCAGTTGATAAATAGTATAACATTCATAAAGGGGAAAACTATTCATTCATAGAAATAAATGAAATATTGCTACATTCTATAATGTGAAGGAGAATTGGAAACATTATGCTAACTGTAACAACCCCAAAATAACAAGTCACATACAATATGATTAACATTATATGAAATATTTCTAAAATGTAAATCCATACATACAGAAAGAAGATTAATAGTTTTCAGGTGATGATGAAAAAGGATAATGGGATATAATGAATTAATAGCTATAATATCTCCCTTTAGGATAAAAAGAAATTGGGGGAGTTATATAGAGGTGATTATTCTACAGCATAGTAAGTGTCCTAATGCTTATGAAAGTGAATTGTATGTTTTAAAATGATTAATTGTATGTTATCTGAGTATTACCTTAAAATAACTATTTATCATATTATACACACACACACACACACACACACACACACACATATATATATATATGTAAATATACATATGGAGATAAAGGGAGAGAGAATAAATGAGACTGGTTGCTCACCACCAGAAGCAAGGGTCCAGCATTCAGATTCATTGCATTGCTTGCAGGAATGATTAAATAATGTTTGCAATGGAAATATTGTTTTTTATATATAAACAAATGTTACAGAAGTTAAACATTCTTTTAATTTAAATGCAAATATTAAATATGTTAAAAATAATAATATAAATATAACACTTAAAAATAATAAACATTAAAAGATATCTACTAAGCCTTCCAGTAAACTCATCACATTACTAGGTGGATAGATACACATTTTTAAAACAAAAGTCAAAGTGTAAAAATAAATCCTAGGGAAATTTGCAGCACATCTGTTGACACAGGATTAATTCATCATTATAAATAATTATTTAAAATGAGAGAAATGGATAAAAGTATAGAATCACAAATAAGAGATAAAATGTAAATAACACAAACATGAACCTGTGCAAACTTATTTATTAGTAAAACGCAGAAAACTAAAATAGTTAGGACATAACCAACTTTCATCTGACAGATGTACAAGTGATTACAGTGCATTATGTTGTCAAGGTGTAGGAACATACAAACCATTAAAGCTCTGAATTTGATGCAAAAAGTTTTAAGGTGATTTGAAAGTATCTGTCCGATTTTAACCTACACCTAGTACTTCTCATTCTAGTTATTCCTTCCTTTCTTCCTTCCTTCCTTCCTTCCTTTCTTTCTTTTTTTTTTTTTTTTTGGTACTGGAGATTGAAACCAGGAGCACTCAACCAATGAGCCACATCCCCAGCCCTTTTTTAAAATATTTTATTTAGAGACAGAGTCTCCTTAAGTTGCTTAGAACTTCACTAAGTTGCAGAGGCTGGCTTTGAACTCACAATCCTCCTGCCTCAGCCTCCTGAGCTGCTGGTATTACAGGCATGCACCACCACACCCAGTCTAGTTACTCATTTTTAAATGTATACTTGCAAAAGAGCAAATGAATATGTTGAAATATATTGCCTGCAACATTTATGTATTAATGGAAAAGTAATAGTTTTTAATAAAACTGCTTGATTTGTAATAGTAATCCAAATAATGCAATACGATATACTGAAATTAAAATTATGAGGATTACATGTATATAAGTGCATGTACATATGTGTGTGTGCATATATATATATATATATATATATATATATATATACACACACACAAGGTAATATGTTTTAGGTATTATTAAGTAAAATCAAGTGTGGCAGGCTATTATAATGTTACAATGGTATAATGTTTAATGCTTTTCTATGCAAAGGAAAAACATTTTGTAAAAGAAGATTACACCTCCAGTCTCACATATACATCCAAATATGTAATCATATATTTGTCAAAGGAAGTGAAGGGACTCACAATACTGTAAATATTGCTTCTTTATGGAGATGAATCTTATAGTTGGAATACAGCAATAATTTAAATTTTAAATTTCTATGCTCCTGATCTTTTAAAGTGTTTGTGTTATATACAAGATCTGTTTTAATGTCAAATTCTAATTAAAGAAATTTAAAGTATTCCTACATATAGAAGCAAATAAAACTTTAGAATATAGTTAAATAATAAAAACATAAACCAAGAATAACATTTTGAATATGAAAAGCCAGCAGCTCCAAGAGGTCACCTGTCACAAAAAATTCAAAACTTCAAGCAACAATATCAGACTCAAGTTTCAAGAACTTTGAAAAAGTCACAGGTTTACAACTAACAAGTTCATGATCAAGAAAAGCATATTAAAAATGGTAGGAAATTTGAGTGATAATTTTATTGGCTCTTTCTCTACCCTGCCCCAGTTTGGTGGTGGTTTTGAAAATACCTCCACTTCTTGCAAACTCTGCCTTCAGCTTCTTCCAAAGGAAGAGAACAGACCGATTTGTGAAAATTGCTTTTATGTTTTTTTTTAAGATTTATTTTTTTATTTTAATTAGGTATATATGACAGCAATCAAAAAATTCATTTGGAAAAATAATGGACCCAGAATAGCCAAAGCAATCCTTAGCAAGAAGAGTGAAACAGGAGGCATCACAGTACCAGACCTTCAACAATACTACAAAGCTATAGTAACAAAAAGAGCATGGTATTGGTACCCAAATAGACATGTAGACCAATGGTAGAGAATAGAACACAGAGACAAACCCACATAAATAGAATTATCTCATACTACACAAAGGAGCCAAAAACATTGATTGGAGAAAAGATAACCTCTTCAACAAGTGGTGCTTTGAGAAATGGAAATCCATATGCAGCAAAATGAAATGAAATCCCTATCTCTCACCATGCACAAAACTCAACTCAAGGTGGATCAAGGACCTAGGAATTAAAACAGAGACTCTGAACCTAGTAGAGGAAAAATTCAGCCCAAATCTTAATTATGTTGGATTAGGCCCCAACTTCCTTAACAAGACTTCTAAAGCACAAGAAATAAAATCAAGATTAATAAATGGGATGGATTCAAACTAAAAAGCTTCTTCTCAGCAAAGTAAACAATCAATGAAGTGAAGAAAGAGCCTACATTTTGGGAGTAAATTTTTGCCACATGCACTTCAGATAGAGTACTAATCTCCGGAATATATAAAGAATTCAAAAAACTTAAACCAAACCAAAACAAAACAAATAATCCAATTAATAAATGGGCTAAAGCCTAAAGAGCTGAACAGGCATTTCTCCAAAAAAGATATACAATTGATCAACAAATATATGAAAAAAATTATCCAACATCTTTAGTAATTAGAGAAATGCAAATCAAAACTACTTGTAAGATTTCATCTCACACCAGTCAGAATAGTAGTTATCAAGAATACAAACAGGGCTGGGGATGTGGCTCAAGTGGTAGCGCGCTCACCTGGCATGTGTGCGGCCCAGTTTCAATCCTCAGCACCACATACAATCAAAGATGTTGTGTCCGCTGATAACTAAAAAATAAATATTAAAAAAAATTCTCTCTCTCTCTCTCTCTTTTTTAAAAAAATACAAACAATAAGTGTTGGTGAGGATATGGGGGGAAAGGCTCACTCATACATTGCTGGTAGGACTGCAAATTGATGCAACCACTCTGGAAAGCAGTATAGATTCCTTATACCCAAAATGCTATACAGATTCAATGAGATTCCACTTAAAATCCTAATGTCATTCCTTACAGAAACAATGAAAGCTTTTGTGTTTTCTAATCTGTTGTAAGTTACTGGAAGAACCAACTTAGGCAAGAAAAGTCTGTATTAATAGTTACTCTTTTTCATATACTTGTAACTAGGTTATATTGGTAGACATATGGAGAATTCCTGTGATGTGAATATCTACTTATGTCTACTGCAAGAAATAAGTAAACAGGACTATATGGATGAATAAGTTAATTACACAGTGCTTTGGAAGGTGAAGTTATAAAGAAATGAAGACTAAAACAGATTAAGGTGTGGTGGGATTGGTGGTAAAGGGGTATTGTTTGGAAATTTAAATAATTAGTATTTAGGACTCATAGAGGAGACTAACAATGAGGGAGGGGACTTCATTGCTAATCAGGAAAGTGGAAATTGATTCTTCAATGAGGTATCATTTCCATCCATGACGCAGCTTTTCTCAACCAGCATTTTGGAGAGTCTTAAAACATTGTCCCTTGAGGTATTGAAGACACATAATGAATTATCTTCTCTCCAATTCATATATAATGATACTATATATGTTCCATTCCTGGGGGAATTGAGAAGATAGTGATTCAATTCATTCTTCGTGATCTCTAGTTCATATAAGAATCCCCACTGAGAAAGAATGTGAGAGAAGTAATTTTTAAAGCCTGCTAATACACCTTGGGGAGGATGTTACTTATATCAGGTCAATCAACCCAACAACTTCATGAGAAATTTGGCAATATCAGCGAATATTGAAGTGAGTATGAAAAGAACAGGTCCTTTAGCCTAGACTCTCACCCTCTAAGTGACATGCTTTCTTGGAAACACTTTCACATTTGTAGCTGGAGACAAGGATTACAGTGCTCATATTAGAGGGGTTTTTAAAGGTAGAGTTGATGAACTGGAGCCACATACTTTCCCATGATAAATTACAATTGTTCTTCTATTTAAATTTCTCCTTTTAGAAACTGAGCAGGACTATGGCTTGTGTGATCTCATTTCTCATGTTTACTATTTGAATAATAAGAAATATTTCTTCACTTTTTAACAAATAAGGAAACATCTTAAAAACTTCATTTTTTTCCAAAAGAGGTAAAAAATATTAGAGTAAATATTTTATTTATTCTTTGAAATATCTACTCTGTTTGCTATAATATTCTATTTGAAAATACTTAATATGTTTGTTCCAAACTTTGTCTGTATCCTTAATTCATGCTCACCTTTATTTCTGTATGTGCCAGTTCTTTGGGGAAAAGGAATTAGCAGGAGAAAATATAAAATTTTTTCAAGATAGCATTTATAATTTATTATAATAAATTTCAATTCATGTAACTATAGTTAATAATACATAGACTTAGAATAGTAAATAAAATCGTGTGTCATCCATCAGTTAATAAAATAATTTTATAAATATTTATTGTCCTTATATTATTTTAATACAATTTTATTATGATTATTAATATAATGACTCTTTTTTTTCAGGAAACTTAGTCTGAAACCTTTCTTTTTAATCTACTTAATGTGCACTTAAATTATCTCTCTTGCTTGCCCATAATTTCAATGTCATATCTCAATATTAAATATGCTTCATATTTTAAAAAATTATTTCTATCTTCAAAGTTTCTAGGAAATATTTGACTCTGATGAGTGAAATCATCTCCTCATTGTTTGCAATTGAATAATCAATTGTAATCTACACATAAACATTGAGTTTTTGGTTTCTCTATTGTCATTGTGTCCCCTCAATTTGGCCACTCTGCTAAAAGTCCTTTTTGTCTATGTAATGTGTCACTAATTGATATTTCTCTGATTCTAATCATTTCTCTGATTCTAATCTCAGATTCTAATCTAATTCATATACCTTATTAGAAAGATGCTTTGTAGTGTGTTATAGTCCTGAAGTTTCTCTACCATCAACCTCTGAATCATTCATAAAGTTGGTTTGCTAGCTGAGTAATTTAGTGTCAGCTTTTACTGCAACTATATCTATGAGAGGTGTGTTTTTATCTTTTTTTCCCCTTTCCAAAGTTAGTTCTCCTTGCAAGGCTTTACTGAATCTCAAGTAAAGATTTCCCACTTATGTATTCTTTTCTGTCCAGGATTTAAAAACCTTCTTATTTTGACTTATCTGTGCCATAATTTTGTTTGGAAAGCTTGTTCCTTCCACAGTTGGTGCCCTCTAAAATGAATGAAAGTACATCCTGCAAAATGTGAAATAGATAATCATGCATAGCATCAACAGGTAGGCATTTTCTTTCATTGTTCCAGTTCTTTGACTTTAATAGTGATTAAAATTTTTTAAATAAAGCAACTAAAAGTGTCCAGGCACTTTATTTTATTTTGTGTTGCTGGGGATTGCACCCAGGGCCTTGTGCATGAAAGGCAAGCACTCTACCAACTGAGTTATATTCCCAGCCCTGTCCATGCATTTTATATTACAGTTGCCATCTCTTTACAGGGAATACTAATGAGCAATTGAACCTCGTCCAATGTGCTTCAGTGTCTTTTGACATTCATTTGAATATAAAGTATTAGATTGTTCAAATATGACTTCAACTCTAAGCTTTGCAGGGAGAGGAATGCACTGCTTTTATGTTTTAAGACACAGACCTTCAAAGGAGACCCTACCATGGCATTCATTCATGAACGAGGCTGTGTTAGCTACATATAACAGATGAGTCCTTTCCAAACTACCTTCCTATAAGAGAGATAGCAATCAGACCACATTTAATACTATATCATTTTCTGTGTGACTTTCTATCAATAAAATGTCCTCTCCAGATCTTACTCCTACTGTTTAAACAAACCCAAATTAACACAGGACAGTTAGAAAAACAGGGTAGACATGCTGTTGTCACTGTCTGTCTTACCTTAAAGTCATCTGGCACAGTGTAGTAAATCTTTTACATTTTACAGTTGTGATAACAGCTGTCTATATTGGCTTCATGTGATTTCAGCATATTTAATTTTCTTTCATCATGAGGCGCTAGGATTTTAGTCATAGTATAAAATTTATTTATACATTAAACCAATACATGCTAAGTAGTTGCTTTTTCCTAAGACTCTAAGTAAAAATAAGCATTGAAACTTAAATTTTAGTGTTTGCTAGACGGTCACAAATCTGCTACTGAAGTTTCCTTTTATGACCACAAGAATCCTTTCTTAACATTCTGTATGAGAGATATTGTAATTGATGAATTATCCCACAAAGTTGCACAAGTTCAAAGCTGTCTTTAGGTTATTTCGTTCTCACAATAGAAACCAAACCCTGCTAATATTGAGAACAGCTTCAGTCCACTTCACTACATCATATAATGCATTTATGTAATTTCAAATATAGTTTCTCCAGAACAGCTGTTTTCTTTAAAACCCATGATGTCTCTTGTGAGCCAACTATTGAAACTGATATAGTAAAAATCAGTACCATGGTAGGGTCACCTTCCAAAGATGTTATGTTTTCGAAACAGCATTGGATTCTTTCATAATTTTCTTTTTTGAGTGTTTGACTTTAGTACTTCTTCCTAATACTTCAGGTAACAAATAAAGACATCTCTAAAGGCTCTATTTCTACATTCTCTTTGCAAAATCTCTTTGTTCTTTCTAGTTATCTAAGATCCTTATGTTGTGTTAAATAAAGCAGTAGTCTGGTAACCCAGGAGTAGAAGACTCTATATTCTCCCAATTGAGTGCATCCCTTCTCTTTAGAGGCACCATAGCACAGTATTTTATTGGCTCAGTCAGGAGCCAGAATATCTGAGTTCATAGTCTGGATCTGCCAATAACTAGTTAAAAAACCTTGAATAAGTCATGCAACAACTTTACCTCAGTTTCATCATGCAAAAACTCTATCTCAGGAATGATGTGATGTTCATACACATCACAGTTGTCAATATGAGATTAGATGGTTTAATTCATATAAATCACTTAGAGCAGTGCTAAAGTTATAGAAAACTCTCAAATTACTAGCTGTTATTTTACTCTTATCACATATTTGATTATATATATATATATATATATATATATATATATATATATATATATACATACATACCAGGGATTGAACCCAGGGGCTTTAACCACTGAGCCACATCTCCAGTTCTTTTTTATATTTTATTTAGAGACACTCTAAGCAACTCACTGAGTTGATTAGAGCCTCACTAATTACTAATTGCTGAGACTAGCTTTGAACTCATGATCCTCCTGCCTGAGTCTCCCAAGCTGCTGGGATTACAGGTATGCACAGTGATATTTTAATGGAAATTTATATATTCCTTTCAAGTGCTCACTACAAACATTATTTAAACATTTTATACCTAAAAGTATCTATACTATAAAATCATTATCTATATCTTTGATTATTAAATTCTTGTATTATTCATGATTTTCCTGAAACAAAACTTAAAGGATATGTGTGAGTCATAAAAAATATATATATATATATATATATATATAGGAGAGAGAAAGAAACAGAGAAATAGAGAGTTAGAGATTATAAAGAACTAGTTCAAGCAATTGTAGAGGCTGGTGATTCTACAATTTGCATGGTAGACTATCAGGATAGGAAAAGTTGAAGCCAAAAGGTGGTCTGCTGGCAAAATTCTCTCTTCTTTTGGAGAAGTTGGTCTTTTTTTTTATTAAGGGCTTTAACTGACAGAATGGGGCTTAGCCATTATAATTATAGAGGATGATCCACTTTAATTAAAATCTAATCACTTAAATGCTAATCTCATCTAAGATTTATCATTATAGAAATATCTAGAATAATGTTTGACTAAATATCTGAGTGGCCTATGAAATTTTCTACATAAAATTAACCATCATAACAGCTTTTATTACCCCTTTTGAGAGGATTTGTACTTGCAAACTAAAAGAAGTAGGTAAATAGTTGGGAAAGTTCAAACCTAAAACCATTGTTTTTCTCAAAGATTTCTGTTGGAAGATAATTTAGTCATTATTAATCCTCTTTCTGTGATTTATTGACAGGTAATAATAACCAGATGAAGAAAAAAATGGATTCAATAAATTTAGTAGTCTGTATTTAGACCAGATTTAGACCTGGAAAGTGCCCCAAAGCTTATGTGCTGAAAGCATGATACCCAATGGGGCAAGGTTCAGAGATGAGGCTTTTAGGAAATGATTGGATTCTGAGGGCTGTTATCTCATCAGTGGGTTAGTTCATTGATAGCTGAATGGACTCCTGAGAGGTAGTAAAATGTCTAGGCAGGTAACTGGGCATGCCCTTTGGGATTATACCATGCCCTGGTGTCACTTTCTCCCCGCTTCTCTCCCTCTCATTTTCCCCCTACCTCATTGCCATGTGCTGAGCAATTTTCTTCTGCCACCATGATGTTTCTGCCTTTGAGCCAGGTGACCATGGACAGAATCCTTGGAACCACAAGCCAAAATAAACTTTCCTCCTCTAATTTCTTGTCAAAAATTATGGTCAGGGCTGGGGATATGGCTCAAGCGGTAGTGCGCTCGCCTGGCATGTGTGCGGCCCTGGTTCGATCCTCAGCACCACATACAAACAAAGATGTTGTGTCTGCCAAGAACTAAAACATTAAATATTTAAAAAAATTTTCTCTCTCTCTCTCTCTCTCTCTCTCTCTCTCTCTCTCTCTCTCTCTCTCCTCTCTCTTACAAAATATGGTCACAACAATGAAAAGTTAACAGTTAACTATTACGAGCTATTAAATAATAAATATTGGTTTCATATTTTATTAGATTTTATGTTTATAAAAGATAAGCCAAATAATAACTAGATGTAGGTATTATCAATAAAGTCAAGAAGGGCATTAAAATATTATGTCTGTGAAAACCCCTTTCTGTTCCCCCAAAGCTAGCCCAATTAAGAAAACAATAGGAGCAATCCTAAGCCAGAAAATCCAGACAAATATTATCTTGAATGACACTGGCTTTCTCTTATATACACCAGCACCGAGGGCAAATTGTTGTGTGCTAAAAAGCTACTCTCTTGTATGTATGCCCAGACAGTTTCTCTTTGAGATGCTGGTCATGCAAACAAAGCAAGCTACTGTTGATGGTATCACTGCTTCTGGAGTGTCTTAAATACCCCTCTGAATGAGGACAGGCACAGAAATGAGGACACTGTTCACAGGACACATGTCAATCATTCAGTTGGCCACCACTGGACAAAACAGCATGAGGAAGAGGAGGCACTGCTTGGCAAAGCATTGTGAAGGACAGAGGTGCTGTCAGCCTGTCACCACTGAACTCCTCTGGGAAAAGTCTCTGATCTCTTACAAGCTTTCCAATAAACCTTATGCCTCCCATGCTGTCTCCAGGCACTTTCTTTGGACTATCTGCCATCTACCCCACTGTCATGACAGAACTGGGCTATGGATTAAACAACATAGTGTTAAAAAATACAAAATCAATGGTGGCTAGTAAAATTTCTTTCTTGAAAGTTTTGAGCTTTTAGATTCTCTTTAATTTGGCAAGGAATAAAAATATTTATTCTAGAATTATTATTTAATTATCTGCAGCAGGTTCATGTTAGTGTCCATAAGTTCTGTTAAAAAAAAAAAACAGATAAAGCAACAATAGAAACTTAATTTTTGCTTTATTTATTTGTTAACATTTTGTCTCAGAAATTGCTCTAGGCCTTGATCCTGACCAGTTTAGCTATCTGCTTTTGAATTACACACAAATACATGCACACACACTTTTTCTTCAATTATGGCTTTGGCTTTTCACTTTACATGCCTAGTTTTGGCTACTCTCTTTCTTCATGATTCTAATTTGGCAACCACCTGAGATTTATCCTTAACCAAAACTCCTTCTGCCTCAAGCATCCTGGGAGCTGAGCCCTCATTAATCTCTCATACATCCGTGCAATTGGCCTGCAGGGGTGGACATGGATAGACAGAAAACTTTAGTGTGCACTGTTTTCTGATGGATAAAATAAAGCACAGAGTTTTACAATACATGTTTCCACAAATAAATATGTTTGGAAATCAGTATTAATGGATCAAACTACACACTTGCATTGGAGTAAGTATATGTGCACAAGGGCTTTTAGAAAGCTAGAATTCACTATGGGATTCCAGTATTTAGGAATTTTTTAAAAGATTGGTTTTGTAATAAGGCTAATAAAATTACATCCCCACAATCCACAATCCACAATGAATTATAGACTTAGCACAGAGGAGTTTTTCTAATAGTGGGATGAAAATAGTTAGATGTATTTTCCCTAACTTAAATGCCTGCCTTTCTTTCCCAGTGATAGCAAAATGCCCAACTATTCAGTTAAACACTTCCAGATCATTCTAATTCTCAAAAGAGTCTTCCTAAACTCTGGATTCTCATATCTTTTTTTTCTTTTGTCCTTTTCTTCATCAGAAGTTATTCTAGACCCACTATGGCAGATAAAAGGTATTGCATACATATTTAAATAGTATTTGCTAAGAAGTACATACCCACTTTGCAGTATGCTATGTATGGTATGACCAATAACAAATACTTAGATGGTTCTTTTGCTTAAAAATGCATTTTAATATTAAACCCATAAAATTTTACAAATAATTAAAAGTAAATATTTTCAGAAAATTCCTTTCAATGAACTCTTTATCATTTTCATTTAAATAGGGAAGATATATTTAAGGGTTCAATTTTCCCATGGAACCCTCTAATACAAAGTTATCACCACCCTCTCCTGCCCTGTGCCCTTTAGATTAAAAGAAAAAAGCATCTTTAACAAATTATCTACATGTAGGCCTTATTTCTTGTTTTTATGTTCTATTCCTGGCTCTTGATATATTTCACACTCTCCTCGACTGTTCTTGCTAGAGGCATCAAAAAACTTCCTTTTTACCTTATTATTTAGTGTAACTTATGCTTATTTCTCTTTATGCCTTGAGATCTTTCAGACTTTAATACTGTTAATCACTTTCTTTTCCCAGAACCAAGTGATGAAAATAATGCCTACATGTTAGAAGTACCTTAGCCAATTATGGTGTCCAAGCCACCCTAATGTTTGCTGCTTTGGCATATTGAGAGTTTTAAATCAAAGGCACTATAAATGCAACAGAGGAAAGAAAGTAGCATCATTATAACCAATATATCTAACAAGAACAACGTAGGGGAGGAAAAGATTCTTTTGGCTCATACTTTCAAAGGTTCACTCCACACTGGCCAATGGACCCGAAGTGAAACAGAACGTGGTGGAAGAAGGACACGGCAAAGGAAAGCAGCCCAGGACATGGCATCCAAAAAGCAAAGAGATCTCTGCTCGCCAGAGACAAAATATAAAACCCAAGTCATACCCCCAGTGACCTACTTCCTCCAGCCACACTTAACCTGCCTATAGTTACCACACAGTTAATCCGTGAGTGGATTGATCCATTGATCATTTAACAACTCTCATAATTTAATAATTTCTTCTCTGGACATTCTTGAATTGACTCACACATAAGCTTCTGTGGAACAACTCATATATAAACTATAACCAAAGGGCCCTGGAAAATTCCTTTTCCTTCTGGAAAGCAGGAGATAAAACTGCCTTGTGAAAGGTTCTCTTCTGGTACCCAGAGTAAGGGAAATTCTTATCAACATAGATGGGGATTGGAGAGCAGTGGAAATCTTCACAAATATATCTTATTTAAACTAATCATTTTCTTCCTAGTCACTTTTCCACCATTAATTATAATATCCCAAACTCCTTGGTCTTCTCATGTTTTCATAATTTACTACTCTTTTATTCAACCTAGTACATTAGCTTAAAGCCTTCACCATTTCTCTTCATTTATTTTTTTTGTATGTGGCTCCCATTTGCATGTAAAAAAACACAAAATAAAATCTGATTTTTTTCCTCTTAATCTTTTTGTATGACAGTTTAATTCTTAGACCCAGCAAAAAACTCTGATGAACTAAAACAGAAATTTCATCTAATTTACACCAGAATAATTTATTATGGAATTTGTAGTGTGTTGAATGGTACACCCATCAAAAAATTAACTCCTGTCCATCCACAAACTCAGTATGCCATCATCTCATTCTGAAATAATGCTTTTGCAAGTGTAATTAAGGTAAGGATCAAGATGAGATCATGCTGGATTAAAACAGGCCATAAATCTAGTGAGAACATTCTTATAAGAGATAGAAGAATATATGCAGAGACACGGGGAGGAAGATCATGTGAATATAGTGGCAGACATTGGAGTGATGTGTCTCCAAAACAAGGTAAGTCAACATTTGCTGGAAAGTCAGTGAAACTAGTGTTCTTATGTTTGGATATGAGATGTCCCTCAAAAAACTTATGAGTTAGGCATTGCAGGGATATTTAGAGGTTAATGATTAGATTGTGAGAACTGTCATCTCATGGTGAATTAATCCATTTAGTGGATTAATTTGAAAGGGCTACTGGATTGTAATTATAGACAGGTGACACATAATGAAAGAAGTAGGCCCCTGGGTGCATGACCTTGGACTATCTCTTATCCCTGGTTCCTTTTTCCCTCTCTGATTCAGAGCTGCTGTGAGATGAGAAGCTTTCTTCTACCATGTCCTTTTACCATAATGTTCTGCTTCACCTAGAGCAAACAACAATGGAATCAGTCATCCATGGACTAAGTCTCTGAAACCATGAGTCCAAAAATAAACTTTTTATCCTCTAAGTTGTTCTTTCAGATAATCTGCTCACAGTGATGAAAAGCTGACTAACAGGTGTGGAAAACTAATTTTCTCTCAGAGTTCTTCCTTGGAAGCAACCAACTCTTTTGACACCTTCATTTTAGACATTTGGTTTCCAGAACTGTGAGAGAATGCATATCTGCTGTTGCAAGCTACCAACTGTTATAGTTAAAGCTTTGTCCCAGGGGTTTCATAAACTGACTCCCAGACCACTCACATATAATCGAATCGAGCCTTTATTGAAGCACACTGGTGGTGGCTGACCAGAAAATAAAGCTATTCCCCTGATCAGCCCCAAACAAATTGCAAGGGTACTCCTTTTAAGCCTGAAAACTGCAAAAGGGATGTTCTGGGGTCTAGCCAAGCAACCAAGCCAGGTTACAGAAGCAGGAGAGTGCACTCAAGCGACGGGAAGCTTAACCAATCACAGTTAGCCCAGTCACTCCAGTTACAGAAACAGAGCCTTCCCCCCTTACCCTATTACAGAAACAATGCCCCATTAGGTAGTTCCATGTTCTTAAAGGTTTCTATAGCAAAAGGAAAAGAACATCTTGCCCCAGTCATGACCCTTCTACTTGACATGGTTGTTTTACAGGATGAAGTCATAAAAGAAAATGGAGTCACATTTGCTTCGACTATCACACAACTTTGTGGTAATTTATTATGACCTCACTAGGAAACAAATACAAAGTTCATTACATAAACTCAGAATTTACAGAATAATTATGTGCCAAGCACTGATGTCAACCTTATGTATATGACATTCAAAAAGACTCAGACTTAGTCATCAATTCATTAAGTTTAATTACAATAAACTTGAAGAATGATAGTAATAATAAATACAAATTGCTAACCCATTAACTAAATGAGTTTAAGAAGGAAGTAATGAAAAAGCTGCTGCTTTTTCTCTTTAAGTTTCGCTATGCATTGCTTTGTTATGTTTACATTTATTGAAATGTCAGTGGCACCTCAGAGATTCAAAATATTATCAGCTTACTCCCATGTCATGGAAACCTCTCCTCTCTGTTGAAGAATGAATGTAATGTCTTGAAGGTATAGATCCAAATCTATAAATGTAATAAAGTAATATCTTTTCTTTTATTGAAGGAGATAGGAATATTTGAGCAGTTTTAAATAAAATAGCAAAAAGCTTCAGAATGAATAATCTGGGATAGAAAGCTAATATAATGTTTTCTCCCAATTTATTGTGTCAGCAAAGTACAGGAAAAATTATATATAAGCAAATAAGTCACTGGACCTCAAATGTTTAAGTGTACCCAATAGTCTTATAAACTCAAGAAACTCAAGTAATATAAGGAAAATCAAATAAGATTTTAAAGTTCTGGGTATATCAGAATCAGACATGAAAATCTTCATGTCTCTTTTCCATATTCCATGTATAGCTCAAATTTCAATAAGACAATTTTTTAGGTAAGTGTACAATTTCCTTGCTTTTTTACTTTCAGGCTAAAATTCAAATTTATTTAAAACAATCTGTTTAGATATCCCAGTCTTTGGAATTCAAGTTTAGACAAATCAATTAATTTCCCTAGAGTGTTATCACACTTTTGTCTTTGTTTCAGTGTTTTCTTCCTGGTTTTACTTTAAAAGAAAATGTCTATTTCTATATATCTGTAATATGTTAAAAATACCTTTGAGTATGAGCAAGCTAGAGTAGTTCCTTATTATTGGATTTTTAAGAAGTGGGATTGAAGAGATGTTCATTAGTGCCAAAGGGAGACTTAAAGTTATAATGCAAACTGGATTATTTTGTCCAATTGAGAGATAATGGACATTTTAAAAGAGGTTTGAATTCTTGAAGACTTTTCTTTGTGGTTAGCATTTTCCATGTTCAGGAAAACTGGGGTCTGAGGAATCAAGGAGGGGGTTGGACTGAAAACCTAGGAAGAGGTTCTGTGGTATGGAACCAAGTGGGATCAGATAAGATGGGGTAGATTCAAAAGACAAGATGCAGGGAAACCTGGTTGAATGCAAAAACCACCTCTCACTGAAAAATAGGAAAGGACTTCCTTGTTGCTCTTTTCTCACTTAGTTTTGGACCATTAGTAAGAGCATTTGTTTTGATAAAAGTCACCTCTTGAGAGTCATAGGAGTAACACCAATGAGTTTTGCTAAATATTCAGGCGATGAGAAAGAGGACGTGCAGTCATCACTAAATTATTCAGGGGTTGATTATGTGGGTGATGGACTTTTTCAGATATCTCTCCTTTTTTTCTCCCTTCCTGTTTCCCATCTGTTGCTCACAATTGGTCATTTCACTGTTCATTAGTCTCTTTAACAGAGAGAGATGGGAATTATTTTGAAACTCCAAAGTCTTTAAATGTTGCATCTTGTTTGCATCTTAATTGAGAATTTGTTTGTTTTGTCTCTATGGATTCCAGCAATCCATTTCTTAGCATCAAAGAGTATTTCAGGAAGAGTTTCTGAAAATGTTAAATGAGTCATTTCAGGTCATGTGGTAAGCTGGAGCATCAAGGAGCACTGAATCAAATCCCAGATTGCTTCAAAACTAATAGGACGTAACTTCCAATGGCGTCACTATCTATCTTTACTAAATTGTGACATTGCTGAAAATTAGCTTTAAAAAGGCACAATGGAAAATCCATAGATTTATCTCTTTACTGCTCAAATCCACATTACTTTCTCAGAGAAGTTGTTTTCTAATGCCAGTTTAATCTGTGTCCTATCAAATTTTATGCCTTCATAAAGTTTAATTTTTTTTTCTTTTAAGCTTGGCTATAGAGTCGCTAACAAATTCCAATCTTCTCTCCCTTCTCTGATTCTTTCAAAACAAACAGGCAGGTTCTTCATTTATAATATTATTTTTAATAGTTTATAGATCATCACTACAGGAAAATAAAAAATGAGGAGTGTATTTAGAGACAAAGCTCTTCCTGTGATGAAATTATTGTTTGAATATTAAACACCTCCTAAAGATCCATGTATTGAAGGCTTGGTCCTCACATCAGCACTATGATGAGGGGGTGAAGCATTTAGGAGGGCTGAGTGGAAGGAATTTAGACACTTGGGTAATTCTCTTAAAGGGAATATGAATTTCCTCTTTCTCTGCTTTCTGGACTATATGAGATAGGCAGCTTCTTTGTCATTTGCCCCCACCATGATGTGTGGTCTCACCACACACCCAAAGCAATGGGGACAACTGACCATGAAGTTATGTCTTTCCACCTTTATTATCAGAGATTTTTTAAATATACAAACAGAAATCTGACTAACCCATATGGTAAAGGGAAATTTCGAAACAAGAGTCATATTCTTTCATTTCTACTCATCTACTCCCCTTCTTCCCAACTACATCTCTCTTCATTAATCCTGGTTCATTATTCCAGAATTCAGTCAGAAAAAAATAATTGATACCACCCTGGGTGATATTTACTTACTTAGGAAAGCAAAACTTAAAATTTTAAAAAGCGGTAGAAAGGGACATGAAGATAACAGTGGCAGTGTAATACGTTTTCCTTTTAAGGATATGACTACATGGTGAGTGCTTATGTATGTACACGTGTGTGTGTATTAATACATGTGTTTTCTGAGTATCGTTTCTCATTTGAAATTGTAAAATCAGTTACCTGAGAAAATGGAGTAACCTATATAACAGTTAATTAGACTGATAATATGCTATTTTCCTACCTTATTTGAATCAATTTATAAATATTTTCAAAAGAAGAGAATTACGCTGTCTCTAGTCATAATTAAAACATAGAATTAGGATAAAAATTCATGTGTCAAAGTCAATCCGACATCAATTTAACAAACATTTATTGAGATGTGATTATGTTTATCTAATCACAATAAGATGATATTTAATAATGGTCTTTTTTCTTTTAGCTCTTCCAATTCCTTTTTCACAAAACAGCTATATATATATATATATATATATATATATATATATATATATATATATATATATATATAATTTTTTTTTTTACTTTAGCATTCCACATGCATTATGGCCAAACTGAGGAGACTACACTGCATTTTAAAAACCCTCATTTCCCAACTATTTGGTTTCTAGGAGTGGTCTATTCTGCCTGTAAAATAATATCTGCTTTTAAATTTGAGTTTTTGTAATATTTTCTTCCTTGGAATAGTTCTCTTTATTTCATTTTTTTCAGATGCACTCAAAACAGAGGAGTAAATGTTAACCAAAGACCATTCAAATGCCAAACTTCTATCATCTATGTACTGCGATATTCTGTAATTCTGACTTTAAAATGTATAATTTTTTTTTCTACAGAATATAAAGTAGATGCCTAGAAAACCCTTACAGTATCATACAACAAACAATTATAAAAGGAAATGTTTGAATATAATCTATTGACTACAGGTTAAGGTTTTCTCTATACTGAGATTCTTCAGCATTATTCATGTGTTTTTTTTTTTGTTATTGTTTTCTTTATGTTTGGTATTAAGTGTTGAACCCAGGTGAGCTTTACCACTGATCCACATCCCCATTCTGTTTTACATTTTTATTTTGAGACAAGGTCTCACTAAGTTGCTGAGGCTTGACTTAAACTTGCAATCCTCCTGCCTCAGCTTCCAAATCACTGAGATTACAGGTGTGCATCACCATACCCAACTATAAATCATTATCTTTATGTGTATATGCATACATGTGTCTACAACACTGCAGTTTTAGCTGAGAAGAGGAAATATGTGCAATTTAAATTCAAATCTTAAAATGACTAAGTGCCTTGCCATACTATGGTAGGACAAAATAAGTGTTTTCTGAATTAAATTAATTTGAACAGTTTCTCAATATTACAAACAGAAGAAATGACTGTGCAAAATGCTACACTGAAAAATCTCATTACTATAATAAGGCATTAACAGTTTTGAATCTATAGAGAGGTAAATGATTAATTTAAACATATAATAGGTACTTCCAATTTGGGGAGGGGACAGAGGTTATTTAAAGAGCCAAGATGAAAACTTTGGTCCCAAAACAATTTACTGAAAAATACATAAAGGGTATACTTCTTGGGGAAACAAATTTTCTTCCTAGTTTAAAATTATTATTATTATTATCATTATTATTATAGCTTGCAGAATTTACTTAATCAACCTGGAAAGTTTTGTGACTGGAGTCATACCTGCAAGAAATATGAAAATCACTAGGGTAGATTCTAATAAAGGTAAATAGCAATCCTTCTAATAAAATACTATATGTTAGATGTCTAAAAGGGTGTTGGAATTTTTAAGATTTACATTTCTTATTTCAGGATACTTATTTCATTTGAATCATTGATTCCTAGGACCTAAGGTAGATAAGTTCAATAGGGTTTAAATTGATTGATTTTGCCTGACAGCCTTCTAATATGTGAAGGTTAGTGGATTGCATCCCATGAGAAGAATTTTACATTGCCTGGAAAAAAGTTTATATGTCGGCTGGCTTTTTAACCCAAAATAGTAATTAATGGATCAAGGGTTTTATTTAGTATTGATCAGTCTATTATCCTCTGCTATGAGGCTGCACACTAAAGCTGCAATCTATATTAGCCTTTGGTAGATAGATACCATAGGCTTCAAAGGTACTTGGTCAATAAACACTATTGGATTAGTTGGATTTTATACCAGTCATTCAAAACCACCCAAACATATGATTGATGATATAATCACTTTAGGAACAGATAGCATCTTACTATAGTGGCTTCATTTAAAGAAAATACATACAAAATTATCAGTTTCTGCATTCTCAATCAGAAGTCTGAAAACATTTTCTGCAAAGGGACTGATAATAAATATTTTAAGCCCTGTGGGCTAAAGTTCTTATGCATCAACTACATTTTAGCATAAAAGCAGTGAAATAAATGAGTAAACAAATGGTTTTGTTATGTTCTAATTTACAGATAATCTTCACAGAAGCAGAGAGTAAGATATCACCTGCACACTTTAATATGCTAATCAGTCCTAGACATTGCACATGAATTGTCTAATTTAATTCTTGAAAGCATAAATAACTGATATGGGGACAGACCTGGATAGATCAGCAATGCCTACATTAAGCAGCAGAATCAAGCAATCAGGCATCAGAGGGACACATTTTCAGGGGTAGGGGGTAGCAGGTCACCATAGAGTCTGGATTTCATAGGGTTTAGCAAGGTCAGGTCATGGGAGGAGTTTGATGGTGGAGTTAACTTAGGGTGAGGCAGTAGTGTAGGTAAGAAAACAGTAAGGAAAGTTTCCCTCTGGGGCCTATTTGTCATAACCTTCATTTCTCATAACATCTATGATTCATATCATAGACAGGCATTACACATAGTTGTATGTTAATAAGATATGTAGACATTTCTCAATTTAAAATGAGTATACCTGGGAATATTATGTTTAATTATAATGTTATTCAACTAATAAAAAGTAGAGTTGTGATTTGACCCAATATTTTCTCAATCTACTTACAATTATTCTTCTTTTTGTCAGTGTTTGTATCAATTAAGACTAATAATGGTTATGAATGACTGAAGATACAAAATAAAAACAGCTTTGGCAAGATAAAAATTGATTTAAAGAAAATAAAATCAGACTCTAAAAGGCAACATTGTACAACATATAAAAATCAATGCAATACATTGATAGAATGAAGGAAAATGAGCATTTAATTTGATACAAAAATAACATTTGACAAAGTTCATCATGATCTTATGATAGAAATCTAAACAAACTAGAAAACAAGCATCAGGATAAATGTCATATATTAAAAGCACACAGCTAATCTCATACACAATGGGAAAATACCTAAGATCAGGGATAGAACGAAGATGGTCATTTTTGCACTTCTACTCAACATAGAACTGAGGCCCTAACCAGAGCAATTGGGCAAGAAAAACAAATTTTAAATTTCAAAGGAGGAAATAAAATTGTATATGTTCACAGATGATATGATTTTACATGTGGATAACCTAACATGATACAACCCCTCAACACATACAATTAAATAAAGGGATTCAACACAATTGCAGGATATTAAATCAATTCATCAGTACAAAAAATTAGTTGCATTTTTTTTAAATTTTTTTTTAGTTGTAGTTGGACACAATACCTTTATTTTATTTATTTATTTATATGTGGTGCTGAGGATCGAACCCAGCACCTCCCATATGCTAGGCGAGTGCTCTGCCACTGAGCCACAACCCCAGCCCCTAGTTGCATTTAAAAAATAAACATTATGAAAATGAAATGAAGAAAAAAATCCATTTTCAATAACATAAAAAAGAATAAAACACCTTCTTGGTTCTATTTCAAGTTTTCTAAGAAATCACCATATTACTTTCCAATTACATTCTGTGTATCAAATGGATACTATCAACAGAGTGAAAACACTACCCACAGAATGAGGAATAATATGTGTAAATCATAAATCTAAGAAGGGATTAATATTCAGAAAATATAAAGAATTGTTACAGCATACCTATAAAATATCAACAAATTAGCCCAATTTAAAAATGGGCAAAATATATGTATATACTTTTCTCCAAAGATACACAAACAGCAAATAAACTCAAATATATAAATGCCAATTTAAAATATGCTCGTTTCCACTGATGTTTAGAGACATGCAAATCAAAGCTACAAAGAGATAGTCTCTCGTACCTATCATACTGACTACTATAAAAGAATAGCAAGTATTGAAAGAATGTGGTAAAATTGGAACCTATATACACTGTTCTCAAGAATGAAAAATGACACCATTATTGGGGATAGCAGTATGATGATTCCTAAATTTTAAAAATCAATTTAGCATTATGGTACAATAATTCCACTTCTAGGTGTATATTCAAAAATATTAAAAACAAGGTCTTGAAGAGATATTTGTGCACCCGTGTTCTTAACAGTATTATTCAAAAGAGTCAAATGATGAAAGTAACTTAAGTATTTATCAGTGAATGAATGGATAAATAAAATGTACAAAGACACATGTGCAGGAGCTCACACACACACACACACACACAAACACAAACACACACACACACAGAGTCACCACAAGAGGATATCATTTAGCCTTAAAAAGGAATGAATTTCTGTCACATTGCAACATGAATGAGCCTTGAAGATGTCACACCAAATGAAATAAGCCATTAACCAAAGAACATATAGTGTATGACCCACTGAACTGAGGTACTTGGAGTAGGAAAATCCACAGAGACAGAAACAGAATAGTAGTTTCCAAAGTCTGAAAGGAAAGGGGAATAGGGAATTGTTCAATTGGTACAGAATTTGGTTTTGCAAAATGAAAAGAGTTTTGGAAATGGATACTAGTAACAGTTGTACAACAGTATACTTAATATATTTCAAATGTCGAATGTATTTAAAGCCACAGGATAATAACAAGGCCTAGGGGAATTCATGGACGACTCCTGTTAAGAAATCCTGAAGTACACAGTGCTTCTAATAATTCTCTAAAATGCAAATGACTTAAGAATTTACTTCAGATTTTAATGCATCTTCTTTCTTTGATGTTTTCAAGCAACTCTATAATTTTCCAAAAGCTACAATTTTTGGAGCGTATGTGTATGTTTGAAGTAGAAAAAGACATCTATCTATCTATCTTGCTAACCTCAAATATTTTTGAAGGATATTCAACTTTCATTTATTATCTATTTTTTTAAAGATCAAGAAATGGAAATGGTCCCTGGTAGGAGGAAACAGTTTTCCTCAGATCTTAGTCTTTAAATCAATACTAAAACATCATTCTCATATTAAAAACAGATTAAAACATAAATTATTGTATTCTCCCCTAGTAACAAATATTTACATGGCACTCAAGGAGGAGTTTAAGCAGTTAATATTAATCTATCCTTAAAAACTTTATATGGAAATAAGATACTTAGAACACTGGTGGACTTATCTTCACAATATTCTCTAACATTTGTCTAAAAACTAGGTCACAATTTTTCACATGAGGCATGGAAGCATTATTTTCTTTTCCTTCCTCTAGGATACAGATTAGTTCGGCTATCATTTTTTGACACTAGTCAGAGAAAATTATGGGGAATTAAATGTAAAAGCTCTGTTCCTCTCCAAGTATATTTTTATAGAAAAAAGTCATATAGAATTAAATAATATTGGGGTTGGAAAGAGCCTTAAAGGTTACCAAGTTTAACTTCCCTTCTGAATCATGAATAGAATACTTAATTATAAGGAGTTAAAATGGTAGCAATTCCAATTTCAAGGGAAAAAAATGTAGTTACATTTTGGGGATGTGCCCTTTGTGTGACAGAAAAAGTAGAAAAATTTATACAGAATCTTTCTATTGTTAAATCCAGGGCAGGAGCCTTGCATTCCTCTTGCATTTGAAATGAGGAACTATCAATCTGCAAACAAAGATGATGCTCAAAAAGAGGCAGCCCAAAGCCCTTAGGATGCAGCTGTCATCGAAGTAAAAGAGAATAATTTGAAAATCTGAAGGTAAATATGCATTTTACATAGCTTGTCCCTTTGGTGACATTTATTTATTATCTCATTTATGTTTTCCTGAAGTGGTAAGTAAGGGAAGAAGTGCAAAGAAGCAGAAAAAGCAAGACACTGAAAACTGAAGGCCAGGAAGGAAAACAGGGCCTTTTGCCCTGATGTGTCACAAGAGGGCATAAGTCCTTTTTCAGTAAGGATTTAAATTTCTTAAAATGGGCCCAGAAGTGATATTCCTACATCTATGTCTTAGGGATATTTGAAACAGTTAAATATATGTAGAGTCTGTTGAAAATATATTTACTGAATGCCCCTGTGTGGGAAGGCACACATTTTGCTATTATTTCTGGTCTTCACTCTCTGCTTTCTACCTGAGTACTTACTTAGCTACATATCTTGAAAGACATAAATGACACATTCACCCAGAAGCTTTTCTTATAATCCTTTGGGTGTTTAGGATGGAATTCATAATTTTTTTCCTGCCATTACTCTACATTATTCAAATCTCATGCATAATGCATGATGTCCTGTATGGTAGTTATTTGTACATAAGCTTGGCTTCTTCAATCAATCAGGGGTGTAGAGACCATCAGATGCTGTAAAATGAGGTATCTCTATCAAAATATATAAATATATATAAGAACATACTACAATGATGGGATATTGTGGGCACTGCAAAACATCTTAAGTACCTGGAATTTGACTACCAGGTACTTTCCAAACCAGTGATAGAGTCAGAGATTGATGAGGTTTTAATTGCACTAATATCCTGATGCCTAACTTTTATCTGAGTCATCCCTCCATGAAAAGTCCCATCTTAATATCAAAAAGAATTCCAGACTTTTAGGTATAAGTATATTGGAGTTCAGTATATTTGTTTAGTTTTTCTCATATCAGTGATGCACTTATAGGAATAACAAAATTTTTCTCCCAAGTAAAGTGATACTTTTATATATGTAGTTTTAACAAAAGGCTCCATTCACACCCTAACAGTTAAATACTTTGCTTATTTGCCAGAGCTATCACTGTATCATGTGATATTTAGTTCTACTAAAGTGCCTATACAGAAAAACATATGGAATATAAGCGCTTTAATAAATGTGAGTGAGGCAATTTAAAGATGACATTTCTATAAATCTAAAATTCAGAGTTGAAAGTAAATTTTATCATTTCATATTGTAGCTAAAAAAGATGGTAGAACAAAACATTTTAGAAGAGAGTTAATTTTAATAAGTCTACATAGGTTTAAATTCCATATAAATCTCTTGGAATGACTCAGTACCATAAATCTAGGTTCTTTCTGATTAGTAATAATTTTTAAAACCTGCATATAAAATTTTTAATAGCAAGCATAATTAATTTTTTATATCAGAAAGAATTTTAGTAGTTTTCTTTCCAAGAGTATGGCTTAATGATATTTTAAATGCTACTTAAGAAATCATGCATTCTGGAAGATTGCAGAAATATATTTTATCAGCTAACCAAACCATAGTGATGCCATCCATAAAAGGCTCCATTGCCTACTGTCTTTATTTCTTCCCAGTTCAGAGACTGCTCATGTTTTCCATAATATACTCAAATAACCATCACTGAGAAACTTTGGAAATAAATTATGTAAAATTCATGTGCCAAGATTTCAACCATTAAATCGGCACATTTTCTATACCTAATACATAATGTGCAAATTTTTCAAGAACACATAGAATATTAATAAATATAGATGCTTTATGTTTGCCCTGATGCAAGTGTCCATAATTTGAAATCAGTAAAATCTCACAAAAATATCTTTAACACAATAAAGCTAGAAACAAATGATGAAAACATAACCAGAAAAATCACCTAATAGTTAATAGAAATAAACTGACATATTTCTATACTGTGCATGGATCAAAAAAGAAATCACAAGAAAATGTTTTAAATATTTTGAACTGAATGCTAAATGAGCACAGCTTATCAAAATTTGTGGGACACACTTAACATGGTGCTCAGAGGGAAATTCATAGTACAGAGACTTATAATAAAAATAAGAAAGCTCTGAAATCACTCTTACAAAGATTATCTATGAAGCTAAAAAAGATTAAAGAAGAGCAAAATTAAGAAGGGGAAAGAAATCAGTAAAGGATCAAATTAACCCCCAAATAAACCAATGCAGCAAATATGACACAAGCTTGTATACTTGAAGGAACTCACAAGACTTGACTTGAAAAAATTTCCAATGTTCTTATTCCACAGACAAACTCCATCTCCTCATGGAACCACTAAGATCTGTGTGATAACCTTGGCTTCAGGAGAATTCAAGGCTGTAGTTCTAAGTGGGAGCATTTTATACCCTGATAGTCAATTAACACTGGCTGACAAGGTGAAAACAATCATTAAACAAAGTCACTATGAGAGTATTTTTCTTAGAGAATTTTCAGAAAAACTACAATCCTCTAAATTTTTTGAGAATTTGGGGGGAGAATTGCATATGCAAATATCTGTATCAAAGTTGATGGATCTGAACCATTGTGGGTTTATCCCTTAGGAAATATTTGGCAATGTCTTGGGACCTATTGGTATTCACAAAAAGGGAGAGGGAGATGATGCAGCAATCTACTAGTTAGAAGTGAGGAATGGTGTTAAACACACCGCACTCCACGAAACAACAGTCCTGACCCCCGAAAACTTTAACCACAGACTCTCAATAGTGATGGTTTTGAGAAACTCTAAACTAAGTTGAAACATGTCAAAAAAGAATATTACATAGGTAAGCTACAACTGAGAGCAGGAAGTTCCAGGCATGAATCCACAATTAAGCAAAATTCAAAAAGAAATTCACTTTCTCAAGGAGGATGGGATGGCTGGATTAGTGAAAGGAAGGATTACAAGAGGGTAATTAGGACATGGGACACTTCCCAAATCTTGGCTCTTCCCATCTTTGGGAATGAAAGAATGAAGAAACCAGAAATGTGACATGCATGTGATTTGGTGTGAAAATTGGTTTACAGAGGCAGAAATTCTGTGCTGAACTATAATTAGTAGTTAATAGTTTACTTGATTTAATTGTACTAACCCTGTTGAAATAATATTTGTTCTGCTTAATTCACAGGGTATTTGTCAGGTGCAAATGAAAAAAAATTGCTTAAAACCTTTGAGAAATAATAAAATGTCATACATGTATGTCTTCCCATTATCCCCATTCATAGTTATATATCATACATTCATCTTGGAGTTTTTAGAGTATAAAAGCTCAAAAGTAATATAGTATAAAAAGTCATATAATATAAACATGTATCCCAGTCACATAGTTGACATGCTTAGAGGGCTTGCCAGGAACAACTTGTGGTGACAACTCTTTAGAAAAAGTAATTCACCTCTTCTTATCCTTTTCTTTGTATTCTTTTGGGAATAGTCTATGCTCTCCCAGGGTTATAAAGCAATCTAGGGTGGGCAAAAGAAGGACCTATATAGAAAGAATGTTTAAAATTTAAGAAATCCCAAGGGTTAAGGAGAAATATCTTCTGGAAAGCCCAGGATGCAGGAATACAATGGGACAGCAGCATCAGGGGCACCTGCCCCTACTAGGCTTATCTGTCCTTTCTCTACCCTCCTCTAAATCTGGCTACAGTTTCTACTTTATGTTCCCCCTCCTCCCTATGCTCGCACCCTGGAAAGACCAGATATCATCAAAACACCTCTGGGAATTATCCCCATATCCAATTTCCAATATGATCCTTGGCTGTAGGAGGACCTTTTGCCACTTACTGATTCCACTGTGTCTCCCTTTTGCCAGAAGAAGCTCCATAACTCTTATGTCACATGCTGGTCTCCAGCCCACCTCCAGACCAACCAGCAGACCATGAACCTGGGACCTTTCTAGAAATTGACATTGAACATTCCCTGTTTCCATGGAGACATAATGAGCTGCCCCTCCTTGGGAGCTCTATTTAATACTATTCTGTGTGACACCCTCTTACAGGTGGTGCCCACAGAGCTCCATTCTTCCCCACTGCCCTCCACCCTGGTTCTTTCCTCATCTCCCTCTGTTTCCTATTGAAACCTTATTACACAGAAGTATTCACCCATACATCTCTGCTTTTGCCCCATCAGTGGTCTTATCTCTATCACTGAGGCCCCTCTGACATGGGTGTCCACATTCCCATGTGTTGAGAGCCACAGCCTAAGGGGCCCCAGCAAACTTCCAGCTGCCAGCAAACTTCCAGCTGCCGGCTGATGATTGGCTCACAGCAGCCCCAGCAACATCTAGCTGATTGGCTCCTCAGCCCCAGCAACATCTAGCTGATTGGCTCCTCTGCGGTGATGCTCATTGGACTGTTTCCCTGCCCTTTCAGACCACGGAGCTGCTCATTGGGGGACTTTTTTGGCTCCGCCCACGTGACCCAGCCAATCGGCCTCAAGAGCAGGAGGATTGTGGGAGGTGGGGAGAAGCTTGTGTGGGAGAGAGAGGCTTGTGGAAAGCCGGTGGTGGCAGTTGAGGCTCTGAGGGTTTTTCCTGAGAGGCTGTTTTGTTTGGCGTGTGTGGTTCTAAAAATAAAGTTAGTTTCTTTTGACAAGTGGCTCCTGATTGTGCCCAGCCAGACTGCGGCATTTGGTGGCTCGCACGGGGAGCGACTGAGGGTAAGTGAAACTGCTCGCCCCTGAGGGCAGGGCGAGAGGATGGGTAGCCATTTTAAGATTCCTCTTTTATTTTGCTTCACTTTTGTTTTAAGTTGCCTGTCCCTGGAGATGAGTGAGACAGAAGAAAAACCGCTCACATCTGAGGAAAAACTATTTACGTCTGAGGAACAGATAGGGAGAAAGGACGGATGCCCATGTCAGGAGGATAGAAAGGCTATAATGACTTTTTGTTGTTCCCTTTTTATTTCATTCTGTCTCGGTTTTGTTTGGCGTCATCTTGTTGGGTTGTATTATAGTAGAAATACGGGATCAGAAATTAGTAAAAAACAAACTGAAAGAGTGTTAAGTAAATTGTTAGAGGAAGGAGGCATCCCAGTAAAATCAAGAGCAATCAGGGCATACGTTGATACAATACAAAAATGTAGCCCATGGCTTTTTAAGGAGGAGTTGTTAAATATATCACAATGGAACCATCATGGTGAAGATTTAAAAAGAATAGAAAAGAAAAGCCCAGGGACTCTGCCAGTTGGCACATTGCCATTGTGGACATTCGTATCTTGTTTGCTTAGTCCAAAGCCTTCAGTTAAGACAATGGTAGAGGAAGGAGAAGACATAATGATTCAAGTAAAAGAGAAGGTCTCTCAAGTTAGTCAGACAGAGGAAAAGATTCAAGTAAAAGAGAAGGCCTCTCAAGCTAGTCAGACAGAGAAAGAAAGTGTAAAACAGAAAAAGCCATCAGGGGGAAAGTTACAACAGGAGACTGCTACTAACACCTTTCTATCACCAGAGGGTGTAAGTGTCCAACCAACAGCACCACCTCTACAGGAGACTGCTACTAACACCTTTCTATCACCAGAGGGCGTAAGTGTCCAACCAACAGCGCCACCTCCATATGCTGGGAGGCCCCCAACCCCCGCAGTTGATAGTTGGGATCCTGAGACAAGATCTCAAATATTAACATGCCCTGTATTTGAGGCAGGAGGGCAGCGATTTTACCAAGTTTTAAATTTCAAAACAGTGAAGCAGCTAAAAGAGGCTGTAACAACCTATGGTCCTCAAGCACCCTTCACTGTAAGCATGGTTGAATCCATTAACAACTTGAACATGACGCCAGCAGATTGGGCTAATATGTGTAAAGCTGTGCTAAATGGAGGACAATACCTGTTATGGAAGGTTGCCAATGAGGAATTTTGCAAGGAGACGGCTAGGCGAAATGCAGCAGCTGGTTATCCTCAGAGAAATCTAGATATGTTGTTAGGAAAGGGACCTTATGAGGATCAGCAGCAACAAATTGCATATGATCCTGGCGTATACGCACAAATTGCTGCAGATGCAATTAAGGCATGGAAGACTTTACAAGGACATGGAGGTTTACAAGGTCAATTATCTAAGGTAATACAAGGAGCTAATGAACCTTATGCTGAATTTGTAGATAGGCTTATTCAAACAGCTACCAGAGTTTTTGGGAATACAGAACAAGCAATGCCATTACTAAAACACCTGGCTTATGAGCAAGCGAATCGTTGGTGCAGAGATATCATTAGACCATGGAAACATGAAGATTTAAACACATATATTAAATTATGTAGAGACATTAATGAACAAGAGCAAGTTGTGGCAGCTGCAGTAAAACAGGATTTAGATGCCAGGCCAAGAACATGCTACAATTGTGAACAAACAGGACATTTTAAAAGGAATTGCCCCATTGGAGGAGGGTTTAACAAAACTAGGTATCAAAGGAGTAGAATACCAGGTATTTGCCCACGATGCCGTAGAGGGAGACATTGGGCTAATGAATGCCGTTCTCAAACCACCATAGAGGGTACTCCATTATCAAAAAACGAACAAGGACCAGGTGTTTATCCACGATATCGTGGAGAAAGGCATCGGGCTCCATTGCCAAAAAATGGACAGGGGGCCCAATGCTCCGGGGCCCAAAACCACAAATATACGGAGCACTGGAGGAACCCAGCAACCCCATCAGGGTAGTGCCCAGGACACATTGTCCATCAGATCCCTCATCAGACAAACCAGAGGGAGCGCAGGGTTGGACATCTGCGCCTCCGCCAGAGCAGTACTAACTCCAGAGATGGGAGTTCAAATCATTCCCACAGGGGTGAAAGGACCTCTTCCCAAAGGAACAGTAGGCTTATTATTGGGACGCAGCTCTTCTACTCTAAAAGGACTTATGATAAGTCCTGGGGTAATTGATCCCGATGATGAAGGTGAAATAAAAATTATAGCCAGTTCTCCAAAGGGTATATCAGTAATTTCACCAGGAGATAGAATAGCACAGTTACTAATAATACCCAGCCTACATGATAAATTTTCCAGTCGTACTATAGAAAGAGGTTCCAAGGGATTAGGCTCCACAGGTGTAGATTGGGCTATGCTTTCTTTAAATTTAGATTCTCGCCCCATGCTAAAACTAAATATTCAAGGACATGAATTTAATGGGCTACTGGATACAGGTGCAGACCTTAGCATCATCTCTCGTCAAGAATGGCCAAAACATTGGCCATTACAACAAGCCACTCAAACCCTTCGAGGCCTAGGAGTGGTGACTAATCCCCATAGAAGTGCAATGGTATTAGATTGGAAGGATCCTGAAGGATGTGAAGGAACTATACAGCCATATGTATTGGATCATCTTCCCGTAAATTTATGGGGACGAGATGTCCTAGATCAATTAGGTTTGACATTAACAAATAACATCAACCAAAATGCACCCACTATTATGACTAGACAAGGTTTTAGGAAAGGAAAAAGATTAGAAAAACAAGAACAAGGTATAGCAGCACCAATACAAATAGATCAAGGAACAGGCAGACATGGGTTGGATTTTCAGAAAGGGCCACTGAGACAATAAAAATTACTTGGAAATCAGAAAGACCAGTATGGGTTCCTCAGTGGCCCCTGACTAAAGAAAAGATACAAGCAGCCCATGACCTGGTCAAACAACAAGTAGCAGAAGGACATATACAACCTTCTGTATCTCCCCATAATACTCCCATTTTTGTCATCAAAAAGAAATCTGGTAAATGGAGATTATTGCAAGATTTAAGAGCCATTAATAATGAGATGGTTATTATGGGACCTGCTCAATCAGGGATTCCTCAGTTGTCTGCTTTGCCAAAAACCTGGTATGTTTTAGTTATAGATATTAAAGATTGTTTTTTTTCAATTCCAATTCATCCTGAGGATAGTCCACGTTTTGCATTTACTATCCCTGCACTGAATCATGAAGGTCCTGATCAGAGATATGAATGGAAAGTACTCCCTCAAGGGATGGCTAACAGCCCAACTATGTGTCAAATTTATGTTAACAAAGTAATCCAGCCACTTAGAAATCAAAATCCTGAACTACAAATATTTCACTATATGGATGATGTATTATTAGCACACAAAGATAAAAACACATTGCTAGAATGTTATGCCACACTTACAAACTTATTAAAAAATTATAATCTAGAGATAGCAATAGATAAAGTACAATTAAATTTTCCAATTAATTATTTAGGAGTTCTATTATCCTCAACCATGGTCCGTCCACCAAAAATTCAAATACGAGTAGATCAACTCAAATCACTTAATGACTTTCAAAAGTTATTAGGAGACATAAATTGGATAAGGCCTTATTTAGGTATACCAACAGGAGAGTTGGGACCTTTATTTGATATCCTAAAAGGTCCATCAGATCCAAATTCACCCCGAATGTTAACGCCTGAAGCAAGAAAGGCATTAAAAATCATTGAAACATATATGGAAAATATGCATTTGGATAGAATTGATATAAGTTTGACTTTATTATTTATTGTACTACCAACAAAAAATATTCCTACAGGAGTATTTTGGCAAGAAGGTCCATTATTATGGATACATTTATCTTATTCTCCTAACACTATTCTTACTAGGTATCCTGAGGCTGTAGGACAATTAATACTCAAAGGAATAAAAGCAGCAAAGGGAGTGTTTGGAATTTCTCCCAATAAAATTATTACTCCATATACTATGAATCAAATTGATGAGTTAGCTAATGAGTTAAATACTTGGGCAATAATCATGTGCAAATCTAATGTTTCATTTGATAACCACTTACCATCTAATCCTTTATTGTCTTTTTGGTCATTGCATCCTGTAATTTTTCCAAAAATGACAAGAAAAACACCTATCATGAATGCTCCAAATATATTCACTGATGGGTCAAATAATGGTACAGCAGCAGTCGTTACCCCTGATCAAACTTTTACATTTTTAGTACCCAAACAATCAGCTCAAAAGGTAGAGCTTAATGCAGTTTTACAAGCTTTTGTGATGTTTAAAGATTCTGTATTTATTTTCTGATAGTCAGTATGTAGTTATTTCAATTGTATCCCTTGAGGATGCTGGTAGGATTTCCCCTTCTTCTACTGTTTTCTCTTTGCTTTCCACTATACAAAGTCTAATCTGGGACAGAAAAGATCCATTCTTTATAGGACATATCAGGGCACATACAGGATTGCCTGGAGCCCTTAGTTTGGGCAATGATTTAGCAGATAAAACTACACATGACATACATATTTTCTCTACACTAGAAGAAGCTATAAATTTTCATAAAAAGTTCCATGTCAATGCTAATACTTTACAAAAGCGTTTTAAAATAACTAAGGAACAAGCTAGACAAATAATAAAACAATGTCAAAATTGTGTGACCTTTTTACCACAAGTTAATCTTGGAGTCAATCCTAGAGGATTGATACCTAACCATATTTGGCAGATGGACGTCACACAATTGCCAGAATTTGGAAAATTAAAATATTTGCATGTTACAGTTGATACTTCTTCTGGATTTTTGATGGGCTCCCTTCATGCCGGAGAAAAAACTAAAGATGTTATAGCTCATTGCTTACAAAATTTTGCCACTGTGGGTGTTCCAAAACAGTTAAAAACAGATAATGCCCCTGGTTATACTTCTACCTCTTTTAAACAATTTTGCTCAACATTTGGCATTACTCATATAACAGGAATCCCATACAATCCACAGGGACAAGGCATAGTTGAAAGAGCTCATCAAACTATTAAAATGTACTTATTAAAGCAAAAAGAAGGAATTGGGAAGGGGTATATATTCCCCAAAGATAAACTTAAAATAACCCTTTTTACTCTAAACTTTTTAAATTTGGATTCATCAGGACTTAGTGCTGCGGAAAGGCATATGTGTCCAAAAAATGTACATAAGCCCAAGGTACTTTGGAAGGATATTCTAACAGGACAATGGAAAGGTCCTGACCCAGTAATTGTCTGGAGTCGGGGGTCTGTTTGTGTGTTTCCACAGGGAGAACAGCAGCCGATTTGGATTCCAGAGAGATTAACCAAAGTCCTGACCCAGTGATTGTCTGGAGTCGGGGGTCTGTTTATGTGTTTCCACAGGGAGAACAGCAGCCGATTTGGATTCCAGAAAGATTAACTAAAGCGATTTCTACAGACCAAAAAGAAGATGATTTGGCTCAAATCCATAACAACTGATATCCAAAACTCCAGTTTGGCTATTCTTACATCTGCAACAGAACCAGGATGCTTTTTTCAATATCTATTTTATTATTGCCCTTTACCATATCATGAAGTTCTATTTTGTTTTTTGAGCTCATACAGACCTAGGTTAATGTTTTGCTGATCAGTTCTATTTTTTGACTATAGAGTTTTTAAACATTGCAATGGAGATTTCACCTGTAAAAAGTTATAAGGCCTTTACTATAATGTTATGTGTTGTATGTATTATATTATGTGTGCACACTTGTGTTTTGTGTTATATGTTTGAATGTACGTATGTCCATATATCATATATGATGAGCGCTCATGATAAAATGGATCCAAATATTTTTTTTCACATGATTTATATGGTTTAATTTAAATTGGGTAAACAACTGTTGAGGATTGTTTTAATATGTAAACAAAAAAGAAGGTTAACAGATCTGTTTGTTTACTTTTACCTTTCCTTTTCATTATGTTTAATAATTCTCTTAAAGATAATGTAAATTGTTAAGAAAATTGTTTTCTTTTAGTGCCTTCTGTAGTGTTACATAATTTTTTCTTTAGCCATTATTGCCAGAATTCCTATCTTCATCCCAGTGCCGGTGAAGACAATGTAAATTGTTAAGAAAATTGTTTTCTTTTAGTGCCTTCTGGAATGTTACATAATTTTTTCTTTAGCCATTATTGCCAGAATTCCTATCTTCATCCCAGTGCTGGTGAAGTGAAAGATAAAACCAATCTACAGCTTCTACAATAGCCATCACTGAACTGCTTGCAGAACTTGCCTGGACACATTGTGAGCTCACCTGTATGCATTGTGAACTATCTGTTGGTGCAGCGACTTATGGTAGTGTTGGGGTATTTTTGCTGATGATGTCACCGGTGGTACAATTTTTCAAAGGAGCCCTCAATTGGCTTAATGTCATGGCATTTTGCATCCTCCTCTACTAGTGATGGTCTAAAATTTGGGGGCCAACAGAGGTGAGGCAAAGAACCTCACCCCCCCACAGGTGCAAAGGCCTATCCACAAGTATGGCTGTATGCTGGACCGGTAGTCAGTGACGGGTATGATCCAATTGCAGTGGTACCAACCTAAGACAGGAGGCTGACGCCTAGAGGTCAGGTCATCCGATGACGGGTAAGGACCATATGTTGAATTGGACTGCCTAACAGGCACGGTCCCTAAGCCACATGCTTGTTGTTTAAACAGAGAGGGGGAGATGTTGAGAGCCACAGCCTAAGGGGCCCCAGCAAACTTCCAGCTGCCAGCAAACTTCCAGCTGCCGGCTGATGATTGGCTCACAGCAGCCCCAGCAACATCTAGCTGATTAGCTCCTCGGCCCCAGCAACATCTAGCTGATTGGCTCCTCTGCGGTGATGCTCATTGGACTGTTTCCCTGCCCTTTCAGACCACGGAGCTGCTCATTGGGGGACTTTTTTGGCTCCGCCCACGTGACCCAGCCAATCGGCCTCAAGAGCAGGAGGATTGTGGGAGGTGGGGAGAAGCTTGTGTGGGAGAGAGAGGCTTGTGGAAAGCCGGTGGTGGCAGTTGAGGCTCTGAGGGTTTTTCCTGAGAGGCTGTTTTGTTTGGCGTGTGTGGTTCTAAAAATAAAGTTAGTTTCTTTTGACAAGTGGCTCCTGATTGTGCCCAGCCAGACTGCGGCACCCATGCCCATTTTTTGCACTCAAATCAAGAACTAGATCCCTTTTTTCTCAGGGGTATCCTTGTCTACATAGTACTTTTCAATTCTTACATAGTATTGCCCAACCGCTAGCTATTCTGCCTTTGCAAGAGTCTGCTCAGCCATTAGACTCTGGATTTCCACTTTTCTCTTTTTCACCCTTAACTCCTAGAGTCTGGGCCCCTCTCTGTCACCTGAGCATTTGATGCCTCTGGCTTAGTCATATTGCCACTTTCCTGCCTCTCAGACTTACCTCTGTGCACATATTTAAGCAGAACACTTTTTTCTACTGAATTGAGTTTATAAGGAATTTCACCCCATAACTTTTTTTTTCCAATATTCCATCAGATAAACACTCAGACTGTCCACCCCTCTTGATATCTGACCTCACAATGGCTTTGGACTCTTCCTCCTCACCTGACTACTCCTTTTCTCAGAACATAACTATCCCACCTATCAGGGCCCATCCTTTAAATCCCAGTGATTGATTGATTGACCTGCCATCCTCCATCAACAGCCCTCTCTATGCTTCCACCACCAGCTCCAATTTCACTGTGCAGTCAATTCCAGTACTACTGGAATGTATGCAAAATATTTCTTTTCAGACATCTCAGGCTTTCAGTGTTCAAGTCCACCCATTCCACCTTGTCCAAAGCAAGGGGACTACAGAACTCAACAATTTAGATATCTAAAGTGACTTGTGTTTTCTGTAAGAATTATGAATGATGTGCAAGGAGTGAGCTGAAATGAAACTTTAGGCCCTTCAAGACAAGACCCTGCCAATTCTGCGTCAGAGCACACATATTCTTTCCAAAAGGACAATTGGAAAGGGTATAAAGAAGTTGCTTTCCATAGCTTTAGACACAGGTAAAAAAAAAAGTGAGGAGCAGGAAAGCCCATGACAATACATAAACAAGTCAGTTACAGACCCTGTTGAATCTGAGCCTTACGTGACAGTCATACTGACATATGGGCCTGAAGTTCTCAGACTCAGAAATAACTTACAGAATGTCTAAACTTCAAGAATTTTTGTGTTTCACAAAATTTGGAAATAAATTTTGGAGGTTATAGGATCCCGAATTCAAAGTAGGTGAGAAAACTAATACTATTGGTAAGGAATACCTGCCCTCTGCCCTTAAGATCCCTTTCCCATTCTGCCGGAGGCTGCAAAGACCTGAACTGCTTCCTACCCTACAGTCTTGCCTTAATAAAATTCTTTACAAGTCCAGTAAGTTTACCTTTCTCTATATTTATATGTTCAAGAAGAACAAAAGGACATAGGACTCATTCTATGCTTACCTATGTGATCTCCTCACCCATCACATTCAATGACTTAGGCAAGTGTTTTGGTTGTCTATTACAAGCTAAGCAGAGTCAGACATCTAAAAAATCACAGCAAGTATAAAACCTAGTCCTTGTCCCATATGTATTTAAATGATTATGAAAATATATAATTGAAATATTTTTTATTTACAAAAAGCATTATTGTGTTGTCATTGAAGATAACTAATTCATAGATCACATATTTAAAATGTTCTATCAGGAAAAAAAAACATGATGGGACTATCCATTTAATCCATACTACCTTATATAACAGTCTTTATTAATCATTCTGGTTAACCATATGAAATAACTAGGCCTAGAAGTTCCTAAGCTTTATTTCTAGAAACTCTCTGTACTAACTTTATTCTATTTTGCAAATGAACTGAGCCTAAAATACCAGGAGTAGCCATAGAATAAAACAGATGCTGAAGAATGTAGGAATTAGTTAAGTTTGGAGTTTTCCTAAAGGAAATGACAAACCACTGAATCATTCCAATCATACGTGTTGCAAAGCCTGATCCAGATTTTTAAAAGGTCTTCCAGAAGCTATGAAAAGACTATATGGTAAATTGGAAGAAATTAGCTTGAGGACATTGATTAGGGTCTACTTTTGGAAAATGTTCTTAGATGGGAAAATTGAATCCACAGACCAGGTAGTGAGGAAGAAATAATAAAATGACTTGAGGTCTTCATGTGAACAAATGGATAGATACAAGTATACTTTGATGAGTTTAAATATTTTTTATAGAATGTATATATTAATTTTCAAAAAGAAGTGTATACTTCTTCTAAGCACAGAGCCTATTTTAGTGTGGGTTAATAATTTATTGGCTTTATCAGTTCATTTCCATAATATGTGGTTTACAAAGGATTCTAAAATTCCAAGTAGCTGTCTGCTTAACCTGGAAGTTTGCTATCTTCTTGCAAGCAAATTTTGTTTCTTGAACATTTAAGAAATGTTTCCTTCAGTTTGTTCTTCAGTTGCAATAGCATTGATGTGACATTATTATTTTTTATATACATCAACTTTGATATCTGGATTATGCTCTTGAGTGTCCCTTTTATCTTCAATACTAGCATCATTTTATGATCCATAGAACAAAATAATTAAAGCAAGGAAATTCAAGTTATGATGAATATGGTTATTTTCACAGATTTGCCTCTTTTTAAACTAAGTCTTTAACCATCTGTTCTCTTTTCTTTACATGTTTAAGATGTATATAATTAACTGAGCAATCATATCATAAAAGGAAGGATATGAGTGATTTCAATGCATCTTGATATTTTTTATACAGTACATCTGCTATGAAAGATTTTCTTCCAAACACATGTTTCAGGTACAATCAGAGGAAATCATTTTTTCTTTGATCAACTCTTCCTAAAATGCACAGAAATTAGAAACAAGTTTAAGAATTCAATTTCCACTGAAAACAGTAAGTTACAGGGAAGAATAGGGTCACTCAATGCTTTCATTATTCAAGATGCAAACAATATAATAGAATGCATATTACCTCCAGTTTTATCTATTTGGTATAATTCAGTCAGCTCTGTACACTTACTCTTTAGTTGATTTGCTTTTTTTTCTCTCTTGCATTAATAACATGCTGTTTTTCTGTTTGAAATATCCTCAAAGATTTGGAATTTCTTTCTGTATAGCATGTCTTTCTGATCACAATATATATACCTTGCATTTACCAGAGCATAGCATTTATATTCTTCTGCTATAACTTCTTAATTATCCATTTCAGCAGTGGAAGATAACTGTTAAGCTGCAGGTGTTGTCTTTCTTGCATAAATTAGGACATTAAGAAAGAAACTAATGGTATATGCTCAAAAAATTTAGCAAACCAATTGAATTAATAAACAGTACCAATACTGGCTTGAACAAAAGAAAATGTATCTAAAGATACAAAGTATTCACTGACTGATTAACACCCAAAGATTATTTCATTAGGGTATATATAACTTTATAGAGAAATTATCTATGTCTGTGAGTAAAATTGAAATTGTCCTTTCAAGTATGAATTTTAAAGTCACAGTGAAAATATAAATACATGTATAAGCTTTTAAGTTGTAAATTAAATGTGTGTGTGTGCGTGCATGAGCATTTGGATATATTTACTAAAAAGCGAAAACTGAAATTATATGACAAAAAGTTTTTAAAAAATTGTAATCAGTGAGTTTTGAAAATACCAACACTATGAGAAAATAATACTTCATTTAAAAATAAAACAAAAATAAATAAACAAGTTGGAGTATAGAAACGTTGCCTCTTCTTAAATTTTGTATGAGCATAAGACCTAGATAGATAAAATCCAAATCACCAATTTTACTTGAAATGCATTTGGGTGTAGACATAAATTCAGCATTGCTGATACAAAACAACAACAATAACAAAGAAAACTAAAAGGATGACTATATCACATATGCTATTCCCTCATATTCTTTCAAATAACTTTTGCTTTAATTTGCATTTGGTGATAATTCTTTAGTAACTAACCAAGGGCCTACAGATATACCCAAATCATATTAAAGGCAAAATTAAGTAGGATAATTGAAGAATATAACTTTTAATTTAAACTTCTATACCAAGAAAAAAATGTTTCCCAAGATTTATCGCAAAATAAAGACAATTTTCATTTATGTTTATTTCATTTCTTTCCTTTTTCTTTTTCTCTCTCTCTTTTTTTTTTTTTTTGCATGAAGATCAAACCCATGGTGCTTAACCACCGAACACTATGCCCACCCCTTTTTATTTTTTATTTTGAGACAGGGTCTACTAAGTTGCTTAGGGCCTCATTAAGTTGCTCAGGCTGACTTTGAACTTGCTATCCTCCTACCTCAGCCTCCTCCGGAGTTACTGGGTTACATGTGTGCACCACAGTGCCCGGTTGATAATATATTTTTTTAAATGTTTATGTTTTTGTTTTAGGTGGACACAATATCTTTATTTATTTATTTTTTTATGTGGTGCTGAGGATTGAACCCAGTTCCTCCCACATGCCAGGCCAGTGCGCTACCACTTGAGCCACATCCCCAACCCCCTGGCTGATAATTTTTAAATTTGATTTTATCCTATGTCAAATACTAAATTTGATAAAATAACAAATTATTACAACTATGGCTGCTCCCTGACTATGGTATAATTCAGCCAGAAATAAAGAAAGAAAAACTAGAAAAATCTCTTAGTTTTGAAGTTAAACAATACTCATTTAAATAGCACCACTTAATTATATTTTAAATAAATTGTGGTATTAGTTGATCATACTAAATGTCTGTTTCTCCAGGAATCTAAAAAATTATACTTAAAGAAACTGAAGATTAAAAACATTTATTTGTAAAAACAAAAAAGGTAAAAACTAGTCATTCAGTTGTATCAATGTATTGAAAATAAATAGTAAAATTAAACTCGAAAGAAAATCACAAATGATCAGAAACTAACTAAATAACAAACATAAAATAGAAAACATAATCACTAGTATATGAAAATGTTAATAAGTCATTAATATGTCAGATGTCCCAAGAATGTGTTCAGTTTCCTTGACTTGGTAGAGAGACACACAGTACCTAGAAAGTTGCCATGCTCAGGGTTGTGGTTTATTTCAGCCAAAAGGATACAGATTGGAATCAACATAAGAAACAAGTACTTGGGGCAGAATCCAGGAAACCATTTGCATATAGCCAGTAGTTGTCCCCTAGTGGAGTCTTCAGGCAATGTTCAATTTCCCAGTGACACAGTGAGATAATATGTACAAAATATTGCCTACCAGGCAAACTACACAGGGCCTTGAAAACCAGGGTTTTTTTTAGAATTTCAATCACATAGGCATGTAAAGTGCACATGACTGACTTTGATTACTCCGTCTCCAGACTCTAGAGAGATCAAAAGGGTCCTAAAAGTCGAAGGGCCTCCAGAATCTGGTATGGCCCAAAGCTTCAGATTAGCAAAAACAATCTTATCAGGAAGGATATTCCAAAAGCCAATCAAAGGCCAGCACTTTCTTAAAAACGTACAAGGTTAGAACACCTTATACCTGCTGAAGCAAACCTTATTGCTAAATGAGTAAGTTAGATGTGACTTCAGAAAAACTGTCATTGCAATTCATTAAATTAGCAGAAGTAAGCAGAATAACTATATGGTGTTTTCCATAGAAACATAAAATCATCTGATAAAATTCAACTTGTAAAAAACTACCAACTGAAAAACCTAATATATAAATGATCTAACTAAATTTTGGAGCAAATATAGATAATGACAAAATGATAAAAAACCTAACAGAGAAAATTATACTCCGTTTCTTGTCAGTATAACTAGGCAAGAAAACTAAATAAGTGGTATATGGATTGGAAAGTAAGAAATAAAACTATATTTTTTAATAAGCTATAATTGTTCATGTAGAAAATAGAAGTGAATGCATGAATGAACTATTACATTTAGTAAGTGTGATATAATGATTGTATCAGTGGTTCTCAATTTTCTATTGTTAAGTCATTTCTTCTTCCACTATAACTTGAAGTACTTGTCAACTCTGATCAAATTCATATTGTGACTGGCTTTATCCAATAGAATGTGGTGGAAATAATGCAATGCTCTTTTTAAGACTGTACCTTCAGAGACTTGATGCTTCTGTTCTTTTTCTTGCCTTTTCTGTGGCAATCATGAGAACATGACTGTACCCATGTGACGTAGTCTGGATCATCCTACTGTAAGATGAATGACCACTATAAACAGAACCATTGCTTCTCAGTGAGGCACTGGATTTGAGAGAGAACACAAGGTCATCAAAGTCATTGTTACAGTTTTTATCTGCATTGTTTCCCCAAAAGCTTGTGTGTTAAAAGCATGATCCCCAAAGCAGTGATAATCAGAACTCTGATCTCAATACTGGGTTAATCCATTGATAGTGGACTATGAGGTGGTAACTCTAGAAGGTAGGGCATGGCTGGAGGAAGCAGGTCGCTGGGGCAAGGCCTTGGGGAATACATCTGTTCCTGGCCACTACCTATTTCTCTCTGCCTCTGTTTTCTGGCTGCTGTGAGCTGAACAGCTTTCCTCAGTATACCCTTTTGCCATAATAGTTCTACCTTAGACCTGGCCCACCATGAACAAAATCCATTGAAATTATAAGCTAAATAAATATTTCCTATTCCTTTCTTATTGTTCTACCATGTATTTTGTCATAGTTACAAACAAACTAAATGAACACAGTCATCTAGCTGATTTCCAATTGATCATAGATAGATGAATGAGCTTCATTGAGTTCAGCTAAAGTGAATAGAAGAACCCAAGAGACCCACAGACAATGAGCAAAAATAAATGTTTATTACTGAATCACATTGAGATTTTGTGGTCACTGTTATTGTGTCCTATTTACAAATGAAATAGAAACAGAAATCATTGCCAATGGGTTGTTTGCCATTAAAAACAATATTAAAATATATATTAAGCAATGTGTATTATAATTTCAAATATTTCACTAAACATTTATTTTTAGAAAACTTATTTATATTTACAATTTCCTCCTTACACCTTAAGAGTGTAACATAATTTTATATGAAAACACAAAACAGTTTTCGTATGTTGAAAAATCCACTGTTTTTTTCACTTAAAGAATTATCTGCATTAGTATTTAATAACTACCTGTTTCACTATCCATTGCTGAATTGATTCTACCAGTATTTCCAACTCTTACTTTAAATATTCTTAAAATATAATGTGTTATTACAAAACAATAGACACTTTGGAATTTGACGTAATTCTCTTTGCAATTTATAAAATGATAACATTTTATACATGTATAAATAATCTTGAATGATTATTCCACCATTCTGTATTACATAAACTTGAGCACTTTGAATTCCTTTAGATAATCAATGTAGTATAATTTTTTTAAAAAAATTGAAATTGCTGTGAATACTCTCTGAAATAGTTTATAATAAATTTACGGTTGCAGTAATAAATTCTGCCATAAATAATATCATTTTAAGTATAATGTAGTTATTTCTCATTTAAGTTTCTTGAATCTTATATTTTGAATTCTAATTTGTCTAAAATTCATGTTGACATGTTTGACTTCTTTTCTATGTGTGAATTTTGCCCCTCAATTTATTCTTAACCTTTATGTCATTTGTTTTTAGGTATTGTTCTGTAAAAAAATTATTGCTGAAGTTTGCTTTTGGAATTATTTAAGAGCAACTGTGAATTCACAGAGAAGTTAAATTCATAGTCTGTTATATGTAAGTTTGGACTAGATTGTATCAATGTTTTATAGTTTTGTTTTTATATCATTTGTGACCTATGTGTTCTTTCCTGACTTTAACTACTTGGGGAAATTATTCTGTTTACATTTTAGTAGAGGTTAGTATTAGATATTTATTTCTTTTTGTGAAGATATTATAAACATCTATAATGTATATGAAGTAATGTGCTGAAACTTAATACATAGATTTCCAAATATAATCAATTTGATATGTTCTAAAACTTGTGGTTTTTAAGATGTGTAACATTATTGGTAAACTGAATATTTAATTTCATTGTGCCTTTATAAATCCATTCAATTTTTTATGAAATGGACTTGTGAAAGAATAAATCTGATAGACATAATAAAATTGAGGGATATTTGGATATCTTTACTTTTCATCACACACTGATGGCTTTAAGTTTATCAGTTTTGTCAATTTTGTGTTCAATTCTGGAAAAGATTTTTGGAAAAGTTGATGATAAGTGTGAAAACATGTTATCAAGATGGCACTTGAAACATCATAATTTTAACATTTAATAACAGTTATATCTATCTAGAAATGCAATACCCTTTTAACAAGCATGTATAACTTTTTGTCATTAGTTAATTTTCATATATAGTTAAATATAATATCCAAAAGTAAAACTAAGAATAAGTTTTAAATAATTCAGAAAATTGTCAGAAACATCAACATGATATTGTAAAGAGAAATAAGGCTTAATACTTAATACTTTTAATTTTTAGAATACAATATGTCATAACCACATAAAATATCTTTATTTTGACACTGAGATACATTATTTCAATACATATTTTTAGAATATATTTTATTCAAAATTATTATTCTATCTGTAATGGAAAGAAAATAAGCATCTTAGATGAAAAAAAATGAGAGACTTTCAAGGGGAAAAAAATCTCACCTCATGGAACAAATATCAATTTTACATAGTACCTCCTTTCAATTCTGAAAGAATTTCAAGAAAACATGATTTACATAGAATATGCAAGGCAAGCTACTCAGACAGCTGAATGGATAAACTATGTAAGAAAAAATATTTAAAGGCAGTAGATAAAATGAGTATGATAAACATGCTTTATGAAAATAATATGCCACAGCAGGATTTAAAATACAAAGAAAGTAAAAAGATATATAAAGACACGAATTCCCAGAATCGTAATATAAGTTGATAGAACAAGGTCTATGGGGAAATAATTCAGAAACCTGTTACTGAATTTGGGGCATAGGGACTCAGCAGAAACACCGTGATAATTCTATACCAGGGCTTCTTAAAAATCTGCTAACACCAGAATGTTTTTGGGAATGTGAGGTTGGGACTAGTCTAAACCATGAGTGGCACAGGAGAATCAGGCCTGTGCGATAGAAATAGCTCCAGCAGGCACTTCCCACTGAGATATGACAAAGCCAACAGGGTTAAAGATTTGAAATATTGTATCTGATTAAATCTGCACAACATGTTTGACTTTAGGCAAGTTCCCTTTCCTATCAGGCCTCGATTCATCTATCTATAAGAGGATGAACTTGGAGTAGAGGAATGTAAATAGCCTTTCCGGATCTGACTTTCTGTTCTTTGTAATTCTTTTGAAAGCCAATATTTATTTTGTTCATTTTAATCTATTCACACATGTGAAAGTTTGGTGCTAAGCAGAGACAAACAGCAGGAAGGTACAACTTAGAAAGAAATGAAATCAATAACTACAAACTGGATGCTTCAAAGACTATGTGCTTCTTTTGTCTCTCCTCTGGGGGAAAAGCTTGCAAAGGTAGAGAGAAAAGAATTCAGGGGAAAGCTCCTGGAGAACAGCAGGAAGAAACTCAGAGGGATGTATTAGGGGTGGGATGGTGCAGAAAGATTGAATCTGGAGAAAAAGTATTAACAAATTATGAGTTTATTGGACTTTTAATTTCACGAATTCTACAAAGCTCTTCTACATACAATGTGGGCTTTAGTTTTTGTGCAACATATTAGCATGTAAAAATACCTTATTTGCTCCCATCACCCTAATTTCCTCCTCCTTTTCCATACTCCCAGAATCCCATCAATGACCTTCCTATTGATAAATAAAGACAAGTGTATTAGTTGAGTTTTTTTGCTATGAACAAAATACTTTGCCGGGTTTCTGTTCTCCACTAAAAGGCTCAGGGGTCACTCCAGGTAAACTGGGCTAACTGGGCTGTGCAAAATAACCACACAAGAGACACAAATACCTTTTTCTTTGGGGTCACTGCGACAGCTCCTCTGACCTTAAGGGTCTAGAGAGAGAGAGAGAGAGAGAGAGAGAGAACTCACTGACCCCTTTTATTGAGGAGAAGCTATTCAAATGAGGCAAGGGGTCAGGTTTCAAGTTGAGTCTATCTTCATGTCCACTGTTAGTAGGTTGACTGATATCTAGGTAGGCTACACCCAAGGACACAGTAAGAGAAGGGGACACACACAAAGCACTTCCATGGAACATTCTATTCTAAACAGGGAAGGGGTTATATTAGAAAGGAACAGGTGAGTGTAGTTCCACCCATGGAGCTGTAGGAAGACAGTCACTCAAACCTTAGAAGAGTGGGGCAGTCTAGCATCATGGGTGCCCAATGCCACATTGCCCAGCAGAGGAGTTAACTCAGTTATGTGCGAGGTTGGTCTCCCACAATACTTGAAATGAACAACTTAGAGGAGGAGACGTTTTTTGGCTTATGGTTTCAAAGGTTCAGTCTGTGGTTAGATGACTCCATTGCTCTGGGTCCCACAGGATGCAAAACCTAATGGGAGAAGGGTATGGCCAAGGAAAGCTACTCAACTCATGGCTGCAGGGAGGAAGGGGAGACAGGGAGGGAGAGAGGCAATGTATCAGGGAGAAAATATAAACCTCAAAGGCACACCCCCAGTGGCCTACTGCCTCCAGAAATATCCCACCTTTATACTATACAGTCCTATCAAATTATTAATTCATCAAGTGGGTTAATCCAACAGTAAAGATATAACTTCCACAATCTAAACATTTCACTTGTGAACATTCCTGCATTATCTCAGACATGAGTCTTTAGGGGACACTTCATATCCAAACCATAGCAAGAAGTTTCTTTTTTGAAATAAAAAAAAAATAGGGATAGCAGCAACCACAGCTCAAGATATTTTGCCTGGAATTCCAGCAGTTTGGAAAGCTAAGGGAGGAAGATTACAAATTCAAAGACAGCCTCAGCAATTTAGCGAGAGGTCATAAGCAACTTAGCAAGATTTTGTGTCAAAGATAAAAAGGACTGGGGATGTCGATTAGTGGTTAAGCATCTCTGGATTCAATCCCTGGGACCAAAAAAGAACAACAACAACAACAGCAATAAACTCCATTCAACTGGTAGTAACAAAGCCAGAACAAAAGAACCCATTTTGATTCAATAGGAGGGGTGTTCTTAGATAAAAGGCATGATGATGATGATGATAATAATAATAATAATAATAATAATAATAATAATAATAATAATATATATACTCTATGGTTTGAACATTGATGCATATTTTTTGAATTTGTTTTAATTTAAAAAATTAACATTTTGTTACTTGTAACATTTTTATTACTCTTGGTGAGATTTAATAATGTAAGGTAATACATTAAAATTATTTTTACTCTGGTGCCTATTGCTAGAAGACCATTGAATGGTAAGTAATATGATAAATTTTGTACTGCAGACAAAACAATGTTCTGATAATTCCAATGAGAATGAATTGGAAGGTAGATTCAAGAACTTAGCAAACCACTTATATAATATTGTATCAAAAATATGTTAAACTGAAAACAATTATGATTGTGGAGGTCATCATATGCATACTGCCAATCCTGTGCTAGTAGGTGGGAAATGCCTTTTGTCATTAAGAATATAGTCCAGGTAAAGAATAATGTAAGTTTCAATTGATGACAAGATTGAAAATGTTTCCACAGACAATGAACAATTAGATCACTGCAGAAGTAAAAGAATCATTTAAAGATTAATTATGTTTCCAATAAGCATTAAATTCACATAATATAATCCAAGGAAATAGAAATGAAAGTGAATAATTAATATAATTCAAAATAACACATAACATAAAAGTTTAAGCCACTTTACTGGAGGTTCTGGAAGGAATAAAAAATAGAACTACCTTGTGACCCAGCTGTCTGTCTTCTGGCATAAACCCAAAGACACAATATCAACCCCCGCCCCCCCGCCAGTACTGATATCTGCACTCCCATGCTCATTGTCACATTATTCACAATAGCCAAGGTGTGGAAACAACCTGAGTGTCTTTCAACAGGAGAATGAGTAAAGAAACTGATACATACATACATACATATGTATATACCTACATTCATGAACACACACACACACAAACACGAATATTATTTAACCTTAAGAAGAAAAAAATGCTACCATTTGTCACAACATGGATGATCCTGGAAAACTGTAAGCTAAGTGAAATAAAATATACACAGGAAAAAAAATATATGATCTTATATATGGAATCTAAAATTAATTTTTAAAAATGGTGAAATGAAAATGGCAGTGAAGGATATTGAAATGACAACCTCCAAAATAGTGTTGGAGGGAGGTAGAGGGAGGGAGGCAGAAGGCAACACATTAACAACATTGAGCCTTTCCCAATATATCCTTTCCTAGTGACAAGACAATCCCTGGGAAGGGAGCAAACATCATCCAGTGACAAGACAATCCCTGGGAAGGAGATATCCATCAAACCTAAAATGTCAGTCTCTGGGAAGAAGCCAAAACATTGATTCTTCCACAAGTAAATCTTTCCCACTGACAATACAATAGACCCTGAGGGAAAGAGATAAGCACTGAATGCTGAACTCTGGACCCTCCATCCTTGCCCAGTAGAAACAAATTTCAAATTCTGCTTCCTAAATGCCCAAACTGCAATGTTCTATTAAAGTCTTCAATGGTTAAGTCACCTCCTAGTGTGTATCTTATATAAACCCAGACCTCTCTTGTAATTGGGGCCATTTCCTACCCAGAAAGTGAGCCCTCTAATGCCTGACTGATGGACTCCACTGCTGAATAAAAGGCATAGCTGATCCATGAAGTCTGATTCTGTCCTGGTTATTTGTACTTTCATTATGGTGCCCAAACAGTTTTTTGGATATTTTTGCTTACAAGCCTACTACCCATTAAAGAAAAAAAATTTAAAAAAGCCACAGTATCCTTGCCTCTAAGGGTACTATTTCTTTAGTATCCTAAAGGGAAAGGAGTAGGGTCATATTTGGAGCACATAATGGATGAGATGTAATATGTTTACTATGAAATAAGTGCTCAAAAGTCACAGTGATAAATATCAGAATTTTAAGGGTGATTAATTTAATTTTGTAAGAAAATGGCTGATTAGAGAAAAGAATATTTAAAATTATAACTTTTATTATCATAAAAGGAAGCACAAAAGTCCATCTTCTGACAATTTGACCTAAATTTAATATAATAAACCACTCTGCCTTGCAAATCTAATTTTACAAACAATGATTTTCATTCTGATCAAATATTCTTCAACACCCTGTCATTCCAACACTTTACAATCATAAGATATCTCTAAGTTTATATTCTTATGATTTTGTGAACATTTTTCTTGAGCTTTTCAGTGGCAAATACCTCAAGGTTTTCTTTTCTGTGCTTTATCTGGCTAGCTTTCAGCACAGCACATGGATTTGCATATGAATGAGCTCTAGTGGAAATCTTGCAAAGGGTTAAAATCTTTAGGTTTCCTGAGTTACAGCTCTTTGCAGGAGCATCTGAATCTATAAATAACAGGTGTAAATCATTGCAGATCTTTTGAAGAAAAAAAATTCAAATACACAAATGAATACACAGATATATATTCTTTCCCCCACATTTCATTAAGAAAAGTATATAATCTATTTTATAAACTTCTAATTTCTCAGCAACAGAATAGGAATTTGCTAACATTCATTTGATGAATAAACCAATGAAAAACATGTTTTTGGAAAAAAGAAAAATCAATATTTCTTACAATGCTCTGTCTCAGTGACTTAAGTTTCTCAAAATGTGGTATTGTTTACATCAAGAGAACATGAACAATACAAAGAAGCCCCACTTTAAATCTATTCACAGTTTCAACAAAGAATCAGGCATCTAATGAATTTGTTCAGTAAATTGTGGTAAGTGTAAAATGTAGAAAAACACGCCTTGGGATGTGATGGAGGGTGAAAACAATGTTAATTGCCAAAATTTACATGTTGGAAATGAAACGAGATTCATTTGCTAGAAATGATGTTTGACATTATGATGTCTTAACCTGCTACCCCTTCAGGAATGAAGAATTTTTCTCAGTTGCTGGAACTGCTCCTGAAAGACAGTTTGGGGACAGTCTTGGCTGCTGAAAATCTCTTCACTCAATGTAGCATGTCTTTCCAGGGACATCCCACATTCAGTGATTGATCAAAGTGTATATGCCCCAGCCCCCTTTTACCAACCAGAGAAAAATGCTAAAGGGCCATTTCATCTCCAGAAGCCCCTATAGGTCAGCTGATGCCTTGTTTGGAATGCATCAAAGTGTAACTTTTTTTCTCAATAATGTTTTTCACTTCTTTTTAATAGGTATTGTTTCTTAAGACATTCTATAATAAAATAACATCCTACATACTTATTTTGGTCTCAGGGTCTACATCCCTGAGAATTTGACATGCAACAGTTCGGTCCAGGGGAGAATTGACAAAATGAGCCCTGTGTTGGGATTCAGAGCTTGGTAACTCACTCCTTGGCTGTCATTGAAGACTACTTCACAGGTTATAGGCAGAGAACAGGAAGTCTCTGACAAAAGGTGGCAGCACAGTGGTAAAATATACTCAGGGACTAAACTAGGATTTTATACTGTGAAAAGAAATTATTTAGAGTGTGACATATCAGGTATTCAAGAGATATTCAGGAAATGACAACTATAAGAACAGTAAAATTCAATTTACATTGTTAATTGATACTCTGAGAAGCTATTAAATGCTAAATATAAAACCAGAGGGCATACTTGGTAGTCAATATAAATAAGCTCAGATTTCCTTCCAGTAGGAAGGCAGAGAGAGTTGAAGCTCATACCCATGATTTACTTATAAGAGTAGCTAGGTCCAAGAGCACCCAAATACTAACAAGGGCAGGTCAGCTCTATTAAGGCCAGGTACATTCTTACTGTTTGTTAAGAATAGGGCCTGACACTATACATGGAGCTATCTAAATTGATTCACTTGGAAATTTTAAATCCCTAAATTCAGGTAAGACCCCTGAGCACATGGAAGTATACTACTCTTTCTCAGTGTGTAGAGAAAAGGCATAGACCTTTCTCCTGCAGTAAGACATGTGCCTCCTCTCCAGGATATGCTTCCTGATAACTGGTCAATTATTAGGACTAAGTCACAATGTGATCATGATGTGCTGGGACTGTTGATGAAGGAAAAAAAATGCATCACAAAGGAAGTGCAGGGTTTAGTTAACTGTACCAGCAGATGTATGCATGCACCCAAATACTGAGAGTTTAGACCAGAAAAGCAAAATAAAAAGTTGAATAGGAGAGAGTCTATTAAATAAAGGAACACTTGTTTGAAGTACAGAATTTAGTACTTGGACAGAAACTTCAGATGATGAAGCAAATTTGTTTAACAAGAGTTTCTAGTTGCATAGAAAAAGTGATGTTCTGAGGACTGGGGATATAGCTTAGTTGGTAGAGTAAGGCTCTGGTTTCAATCCGAAGCACCACAAAAAAAGAAAGAAAAGAAAGGAAGGAAGGAAGGAAGGAAGGAAGGAAGGAAGGAAGGAAGGAAGAGACAGAGGGAGGGAGGGAAGGAGGGAGATGTTCCGCACAAATGAAGCGAATGTGTCAGAACTTGGTAAAACTATCTCAAACTCTGAAAGAAGTGGCATACGTGTGTGGATATATTACATAAGGCTACAAAACTCATCAGATAATTATATTTCTCAGAATTGTCAGAAAGAGACAACACTTGCTATGGAACAAGAAATGTGCTTGTGAGAAGGCTACACTATTTAGTAAGAAATTGCATGGTGGCTCTCCTGTGTAATATAGGAACGATGGCAGGACATACTGTTACAGAATTGGGCCTATTTACTGGAATGTGGAATTTAGGATGTGTTTCAAAACAATAAAAGAAAAGTGCAAACAATTGTCAGAAGCGAGGTGGACACAATTATTACAAGTGTCAAGGTCGAATAAATTGGCAGCCAAGGAGACCTGATTTTCAGAAAATTATAGAAATAGTTACTAGACTGTAAATTCCCTAGAGGTGAAACAGATGGTCGACGAATAAGAATACTGCTCAATCTGTATCATCTAACCAAGTCAAGATGGATGATCAGGAGGCTGAGGGCAGTTCATTTATTTAGAGCTATGATTTGGACAGTTTCTGGATCTGAGACAGTTTTCCAAACTGTTTGATTTTTAACTGAAATAAAGACCAGGACCCAAGGAAAACAAAATGACAATGGAAAATTACATGGACTCCCCTGTGGTCCATAGTGAAAAGGGAAGTGAGGAAATGAAACTGAGGTAGCATGATTTATCATGAAAGAAAACAAAAAGTGAAAGCATGTAAATCTCACAGAGGTCATCCTGACTGAACCTGGGGCCAAAGATCATGATGTTTTATAGTTCCTACTGTCAAATATTTGTCCTTAAAATACAGTATATCCAGATATAGAAAAGAAAGAAAGTGGTCAAGCAGAAGAAAATATATGCATTTACATTATACATACACACATATATGCAGAACAATGAAAAATATCATGTACCCATATAACTTAGATTTTAGTAGGCAAACAGACAGTAAAGTGAAGTATATATGAAGTATTAGAAAGTAATACATCTGAAAAAAATAAAAATGGGAAAGAAGTATATTTTCATTTTTCACATGTATTACTTTCTAATACTTCATATATACTTCCACCTCAGGAAATGGGAGCTTCACATTTTAAATAGAGAAATTCTGCCCTAGAAGGTGATACTTGGTCAAATACTAAGTAGATTTGATGACATTATCAATGTGAATAGCTTGCAGAATAGAGTTCCAGGCAGTGTTCATGAAAGGGAATATGCATGGTATGTTCCAGAAATTGTAAAGAGAATGTGTTTAGTGGTAAGGAAGAGTCAGAGGAGACAAGATGTGATGGTGATGATGGGCAGTGGTGAGATGATACCCAGATCACATAAGGCCAACTCAAAATCTCAGAGGGCTTGGGTCTTTATATGAATTAAGAAGGGAAAATCACCAACCTGTATTTCCTTATCATTCCAGGGGATATAAAATCATGACAGGATATTTTTGACAATGTCTCTTCCTGTTGTCCAAGGCTATATTCTAGGTGCATATAATTTCATTAGAATACTTTCACATACTATTTTAATAATTTTTTCTTTCAAGTTATGGGACTTGCTGTGTTCAGAGATTACACATAATTTCTGGTTGTTATCATCATACCTGGAACATAATAAAATCTCCATTCATGTTTCTGAATAAAGCCATGTTGGAAACATATTATACATAAGGGCAAATTTCAGGTTGTCACATATATTAAGGTTATGAAACCATATGATACAATTCATTATGCTTAATTCAGAAAATGTTTGAGTGCCATAGACATAAGCACATTAGAAATTAAAGAGAACAGAAGAATATAGTTAAGATGGATTCAAAATAGGTACGATTTAAACAGAGAGCTATCTTAAAATAACATGTGAGTCAAGATATCCACAACAATTAAGAACTTTCCTTCTCTTGTCTATGATCCCTCTCAATATGCATCTTTTCAAATTATTTATGTAAATTTTAGCCAATATGACAGCAAAAATCTCAATAGTTAGTGAATCATATTCAAGCAAAGTTTATTTAATAATTTAAGGACATTAACAGAAATCTGAGTATAATTCAGTAATTTTGTTTACTCATTTTCTTTTTTTTAAAGAGAGAGAGAGAGAGAGAGAGAACTTTTTAATATTTATTTTTTGGTGGATACATCTTTTTTTATTATTTTTATGTGGTGCTGAGGATTGAACCCAGTGCCCCGCGCATGCCAGGTGAGCCCGTTACCACTTGAGCCAAATCCCCAGCCCATATTCATTTTCAAAATATAGATCTTATCGAGATCTTAGATGGGAATGCTTAGTGGCATAAATCATCATCTGCATTTATACTGAATACAGGACATGGGAGAAAGAAAGAGTGGAGTCTGGAATGACTATATGGTTTTTGGTTTAAAATACTGAAAAGCTGGAGTTGCCATCAACTGAAATGGAGAAAAACAAAGATAGAAGTAGATATTTTTCTTTTGAAAAACACAGTTTTGAACAACATAAACCTGAGACGTTTTTTGAATAATAAGGGCAAGTGTCAAGTACGCAGATGGACATATGGTTCTGAAAGTCAGGAAAGATGTCCAGCTGTTGTGTAATAGACATATGGGAGACACTAGCGTGGAGATTGATTTTAACACCACAAAACTGAATTAAATCATCAGTTCATGAGTTTAAATAGAAAAGAGAAAAGAAGTCCAAGCACTGGAACCTGAGGTACCATACCATTTTGATGACAGTGTGGTGAGCAGGAAACAGGACATGTAGCCCAGAAAAGAAAGCTGGAAAAGAAGAAGGAATATGAATGTGGGATCCTAGAATCCAAGGGAACAGTATATTTCCTGTGTCTGTTTCTCTGTGTATATGTGGATAGATACAAACATACACACACACACACACATCGTAGGCACGCACACACACACACACATGCACACACACATCACAGTTGGTCCTTTGTGTATTCCTCATATACCTATTAAAACAAATGAAGATAGAAAATATTTTTAAATGTGTTTGAATTAAACACGTACAAACTTTTTTCCTTGTATTATTCCATAAATTGTTTCCTAAATAATAATTTTTACATAGCAATTACTTTGCATTTTTATTATAAGTAATCTAGAAATGGTTAAAGAATATAAAATGATGTGCATAGCTTATATGCAAATACTGTATCATTTTATATCCAGGACTTGAACAGCCAGGTAATGGCAAGGTGTTGAGAACCAATACTGAGGGATAACCCAGATACACACACACACATACACACCCTTGAAATAAAATTTTTAAAATGTAAAAAAAAAAAAAATCTTCAAATTATTAAAGACAACAAATTAAAAAGACAACACTAGGAAAATTGGGAATTGATAGAGTCAGACAATTTATAAAAAGAAATATAAATATCAAATCATACCAGAAAATGTCCTATTGTTAGTGAGGCAATATCTCAGGTACAAATTCATTCTTTTATGCTCTAAAATGCTGGGGCTAGAATTCTTTAAACTATATTCCTTCTTGTTTCTTGTCAGTCTGTGTCAGCAGGAGGAAATAGAGAAACACTGGAAGACTGGAAGAGAAGAAAAGAAATTTTGTTTCTCCTATGCCCACCATTTATTTCATATTCCAGCAGCACATTTTAACCCATGAGTGATTAATTCTCCTAAAGGGATTATGGACCCAAGAACAAAAGATTAAACTAGAAAATAATCTTAAAAGAACTCTTTTATGTTTCTGAGCATAAGATAATTTATGATCAACATATGTGTTGTGAAAACTTGTATGACCTATAATTGAAAAAAATGAGAAACACATGTATAAAATAAAGGTTCAAATTAAAATGGCACATCCACCTCAGAGAATATCAGCCATTAAATGCTGTTTATGAAACATTTATATTAACATAAATAATGATTATTATAAAATATGTTTGCTATATACATATTTTTAAAGTACACATAATTTAAAAAATGTAAAATATACATGCTGTCAGGCGCATGAATGAATCATTGTGAAAATGTGAGTGAATCACATATAATAGGGAACCAGTACCTGTATGAAAGAATCAAGACTTAATTTGAAGTTCTCTGATTTGGTTTGGATTTTCTGCCCTGTTATAAAGCCTACAGCTCTTTTCTCTCTCATAAAGGTGTCACCAGAGCCCTGAGAGTCCCAGGTCTTTGCTCTTCAGAGTAGAGCACAAAGTGCAATAAAATGAACCTTTTAGGGAAAATTTTACAAATTTACAATATCATCGAGAATTACCATACAAAGTTAATGGTCAATGACAATGAAGCTTCCTTATACATATTGTTTCATCATTTGAAAATTGTCTTCACATACACCAACCCATGTGCTCCTCACAACAACTGTAAGAGGGAAGAGGAGAATTCTGAGCCTTGGGGAAGTTATGTAACTTCTGCAAACTCTGAAAAGCTGCCCAGAAATTCTTTAGTCCTTACACCTTACCTCATAACACCATCCGGAGGACAGAACGGCTTAACTCATCATTTTTTCATTCCTGTGGATAAACTCTGCAGAGAATCTGAAAACTGCTTTCTTCCCTATCAGCAACCCCTATGAGGCTTTGTTTTCTGAGAAGTCTGATTTAACAGCTGCAATCCTCAGCGACTACGGACATGGGAATTCACTGAAAGATAAAAGTTAACCCTTGGAAAACTCATTTTAAAATATTTATCTCTTAAGGTTCCACCTTTCTTCCTCTTTTGATTTGATATTGAAAAATAAGAAAGGAATGAAGCACTGAGATGTAATTTCACTTTCCTGTCTGTAAGCATGATGTAGAAATTCATTATTCACAAATAACATGACTTTCTACATTAGATTAACGGAAGCTCACTTTCTTTCCTTTTCACTCATTTTCAAAGTAGGTAAAATATTTTCTATTGTTCTTTTTGAAAAATTCCAGTGGATGTGATCCTGAATTGATTTTTTTTTTTTGGTTGGAAGTCTGCTGAAGACTGAGTGATTCAGATCCACATTCGTTTTGTGCTCCATAATATAGAATTATACATCATGACCATGGAGCCCAGGCTCTAATACCTGGGAGATTCAGAAGCTCACTGCTGCTCTCAGTATCATCCCTAAAAACAAGGGAAGCCTCAGCTCAGAATCACCAGAGAAAGGTGATTGATGATCAATGTTGAGGGACTCTGTCTTCCTGCAAAGGTGTCCTGAACCCTCCTAAAGATTCAATCCACTGCCACGAACTCACTAGTTGGTATTTTGATCCTGAGGCCACCTACCATACCCAGATAGGAAGTCAGTGAGATTTCACTAGAAGCCCTATGGAAAAATGACCCATTAATCTTTTTAGAGAGTTCCATCTTAGGGTTTTCTGTGTGCCAATATTATTGATCTAAAGTAGTTGGAAAGGAATAAGAAACACCACTCAAACTGTAAGCTTTCTCTACTATTTTCTAATATTGATAAATACTGATTTATATCTCTAGATCAGAACAAGACCAATTCCAATATATCTTCCAAAGTTGGATTAGGATTTTATTACAGTCTCCTATATCTCCCTTTCATGAAATATACTAACTTCAACTCTATGCATTTTTTTTTTATTTTGGTACCAGGATTGAATCCTGGGGTGATGCACAAAACCCCCAGTCCTTTTTATTTTTTAGTTTGAGACAGTGTCTAAGTTGCTTAAGGGCTCACTAAATTGCTGCGGCTGGCCTTGAGCTTTGTATTCTCCTACCTCAACCTTCTGAGTCACTGGGATTACAGGCATGCTCCCACTGCACCTGACTTCTATGCATTTTCTAAATTGCATTATTCCATAAACTTAAAGTATGACCTATAGATTTATTTGTTACCAGTGATAGCTCCTCAACTATTTGTTTGTCTGAGGTGATATCATTTTGGAAATTTAAAGTAAGCATTTAGAAGTTTGTTTTGTTTTGTTTGGTGATGCTGGGGATTGAACCCAGGGCCTTGTGCTTGTAAGGCAAGAAGTCTACCAACTGAGCTATATTTCCAGTTCTAGAAATTTTTGTAACAAATTTTCATTTCCATAAAATTCAAGCTCCAAATTGGGTTTAGATGTTTGTTGTTTGACTTCTTTGGTATACTGCATGTCAAGTTAGCTGCTTAGAAATGCTTAGTGGGATCATCTTCCAGTCTGAAATATTTTAAGATTAATCTGTTGTCTGTATCCTAAAGGTGCAATAAAAACTCAGAAAACAAAAGCATTTTTATACCTTGTCTTTACAATTTAATTTTAGTAAAGTATTTAAAAGAAAAAGCAATTATAATTTAACAATATTAATTAAATTAGAAATGTTAAATTTCTATAATTTATATTATTTATTTGAACCTTAATTTTTATCTGAAGTTATAAATTTTAGGAAAGGAAAGCCATACCTTTTCTGAATGTGGCAGTAATATCAAAAGAATGGCAATGGAAGTAATTTTAAATCAATAAATATCAAAAGGATTTTTAATAGTTTATAGAAGTACAATTCCTCACTAAGTTTGGTTTTGTAATCAAGGGTGAAGTATGAAATGTTAAAAAAAACAGTGTGCTTTTTAAATAGTAGTATATGTTAAAACAATGAAACCATCAAAACATAAAGCAACATTCACCAAAAATATAAATAAATAAGTTTAAACCCAAAAACTTTTCCAAAAAATATCTTATCTTAAAACTCTGACAAAAGCAGAAAAGCAGTTCATTACTTTTTATAGAGCATTAATAATGTAAAGACTTCTTATAAAGTAGAATTCAGGTTGCTAAAGCTAATTAAAAAATACATATGCTACTGTGGAAAGGATAAGGAAAGTCTACATTAAATGTTTTGTTTGAAAATATTGAATGGATCTGTGACAGCATAATTGAATATATTGAGAAACTGGATAATTGAACAACAAACTCACAGAACAAAATTAACAATGTATTTTTCATTGAACTTAATGAGTAGATAAATACTGAGAATATATCTTGCAATTTTTTGAAATGCATCATTTGATAACTATATTAAGAAAATTTTTCTTTTTTGAGCTTGTTTGCTGACAAAAAGAACAACCTTGAGATCTACAAAAATATGAAGAATTATATTAATACCTATCTAGCTTGGCGCTGTAAGATTTTGGGTGACAGATAATGACAAAAATATGTTGAGGACAAAAATGACAAAAATATGCTATTAAACAAATTGGCAACAATTTTGAAAAAATGATGACTTAATATTGACCATTTGCTAAAAGTTTTCACCAAACATTTAATGGAATTGACACAACATGAACAGCATTGTAAAATAAATTCATGGATACAGAATGTATTTCTTTCCAAAAGAAATAATTAAAATTTAGCTAAAATAAGCTAACTTGGTGATAAGTAAAAATTCTGAAACAGATAACTATCCTCATTTTAGAAAAAATAAAGGAAAATCTTAGCATACAGAAATTAGTTTAAATTTTTTTTCCATTTTGTAGACATTTCACAGACATACATTACTTATAAATTATATTTAGCTATGATTATAGAACAATCAAAATATATTCATGTAACATTCCTTATATTGTTATACTTCAATGAACACAATTTATATATTTTTTTCATTTTATAATGATATGCCTAACTGATGAAATGCCTAACTTATTGAAAATCATTTTATAACTTAAATCTAACAATAATAAAATACCAGTGTATATATTTTGAATGTCTTCTCATTTAATTATTCTTCTAGTAACACGTTTTTATCCCAGTTGATAAAAATATGTTATAAACAGATTTGAAATAAAGAATAAATCACTTCATCGAAGAGAGTTTGAGAAGCACTAAATTTAGTATATTCCAGAGGACAGAGGCAACACTTGTGTTAATTACCATGTGTACATGCATGTGTGTTCTCTTCTTCAGATAATGCCTCTCATGCTTAATTAAGAACTAGGCATGTAGTAGAACTCAATACATATTCATTGATTCAATGAATAAACACATTAACAAATCTACCAACAAGAAAACTAAAAACAGAGTGATTAAGCAGCAGTAAGAACTGTAATGTTTTACCTTCAAATCCCGAGATCACAAAGGTCTGACTGAGATCAACAGAGGTCAACCAAGGGTGTTACCATTCAACATCTAAAGAAAGACAATAAAAGGCCATTCCCAGAGAATTTTCACCTATAACCGAGCCCAGGACTGACTTCAAATTCTTGTTCTTTGCTCTTCTAAGGTGTTTCAACTACAGCATGGATTTTTTTAGGTTCATTTGACATTTGCTGTAGGACTGAAACTTAGATTCACTTAGTACAATTTATCTGATTAAAGCAGTTTGAACATAGGTAAATTATATAATGAAAAATAGTTATTTTAAAATGTCCATAAAGTCAGAAAATATAGAAAAAAATCAACAGTTCAGGGCTCCTATTTAACAGATATTAAATTTCACCAACACAAACGACAGCAACAAAAATATCAGGACAGTTTAAAAAGTTTAGCGGATAGTTAAATGTGAGGATTTAGTTTAGAACTGTCTATATTTTGATTTAGCTGTTTTAGACATGTGCTAAGAAGTAGCCTGTGGATCATTCCCAGGTGATTTCTAATTCACACTTTTTTCCCTTTCAAAACCAGTAAGATCACATTGTACCCCATAAATATGCACAATAAAAAAGACATGTATAAAAGCTGAATTTTTCAAAAAAAAACAAGTATTGCCATACAACAAACTAAGAACTTTGTAGATATTGGTGTCCTTTATCACAAAAATTAAAACTCTGAGGAAATATGGTATCCCACATATGTCTTACTAAAAATGATGTGTAAAAAAACTTAAACTATTTAGATAAAATACATGTCAAATCACTTCAGTGGATTAATCCTTTGTAGAGTTAAATTGTATATTTCAGATATGATTAGAATTCTAAATAAAAAATCATCTCTTTTTCCAAATGGGTAAACTTTATCCTTCCTCTTCTTCCACCAAGTTTTGTCAATTCTGCTTTCTCAATATCTCATAATTCATTGCCTTCCTTTCTTCTCACTCCTTTGACATCATCACTTATTTCCATTACTTCAAACATCTCCTAAAAGGTCTTGATTCTTGCCTCTCTGTACAACATAGTCCACAGCGATCTTTTAAAATGCAAATCAGTTTAGAACCTGTCCTAGCATAAATTTTCCAGTGGCTTCAAGTTGCCATCAGCATTAAATCTAGAGTATATAGGATGGCACACAAATTTAGTCACTGGTCCTCTCATTTTCCAATTGGCACTCTCCTATTTTTCCTCATTCTTTGCCACACTTAACCAACTGAAATTGTTTTTCTACATCCAAAATATACCTGGCTATCTCATTTTCTGTAGATTTCATATGACATTCTTTTTACATAGACTATCCTCACCATCATGCTACCCATCTTGTTTTCTAACTCATCAATGTCATATCTCAGTTGCTTCCTTCAAACCACACAAAATATCCTGATGTATATCTCTACCTACTATAGTATCAAACACTCTCTATTCACTAGTCTTAGAACTAAAATATGGATTCCCTTGGGTATAGAAATAGTTCTTATAAATCTTCATTTCCAACAACTTGTGTGTTCAGGCACGTAGTACATTCTTGATAATTGAATGAAGAATAAAGCAGGACAGAGCAGCACAGAAATAAATGCCTTTCTCGACATCTTGAATTACCTTTTTTTTTATCAGCATGTTTCCTGTGGTCCTTTGCAATACTATGCAAATTGCTTTCTGAGTGTGCAATTACAAGCACAATAGCTATCCCAAAAAGAGTTACTTTTTTATTGGAACATTAAAGATTACAGCTTTGCAGAATAGGATTTTGGGTAATTTGGCAGTCTACAGAGATTGCCAGTTGTGGATGATTCTCTTTCCTGCTGAAATCGGCACTCCTTTGATAACCCTCCTTTCTAAAGTTATTACTAGGCTCATCAGGTTTCATAGATAGCACCTAAACTGATATAATAGTACCATGAAAATCTGCCATGCGCAGGCTCCTATGCTGATTGTAATTTGTATTATCTTGCAAAAGAGGCGACCAAACCACTGAAATACGTAAAGCATTGTTCAAGTAATCGTTCATGTGTAGCACACTCTATAATGATGCAGAACTGCAAGATGTACAATTAAGTTTTATGGCACTAAGATTTTGATTTATGTTATCTGTAGGAAAGAAAAGAAAAAAAAAACTAGATGGGGCAATGAAAATGGGACAACACCCTATCTAATAGTAAATCTTTGCAATATACGTCCATGCTGTCATATGCTGAAACAGATATAAATACATAAAGATAGTATTTCTCCTAAAGTAATGGCTCATTGGGATGCATTTTCACTGAGAAAGAAACTCTCTACCACGTTTTGCTTACAGGGTCAAACTGGCTATGTAATAAGGCTAACATCACTCAATACAAGTTGGATTATTTTATATATAAAAAACAAACTGATCAGAAAGCTTACTAGATTCATTGTGATACCACTAATGTAGTTTCTCAGATGCTTCTTATTTTGAAGGGCAAATTCATTGAGATTGTCAGTCTCACAACAAAAGTCTAGCAAATATATGCTATGTGGCTTGAATATTATATATTTTACATCTCACGTTGCTTTCTAAAAATCATGCTAAATATTTATGCTTGCTTATCTGTGACTACCTTAGAAGAAACACACTGTTCTTTGAGGGATGCATCATAAAATATGTACTATACCTGTGTACCTGTTAACATTGCAGTTAATACAATGTTGAATCTTGTAGTAATTTGGATACTGTTTTAACCTGGTGTAACTCTATGTGCCAGGGTTTGGGGAATTATAATCAAAGCCAATTTAACAAGAAACCTGGCCCTTTTAGCCTTGTGTCATATCACATTCTTTGACCATGTTTCTTATCTCTGCATCTGGAGTGTGGGCATGATGTCTCACTCATATTTATCCTCCCTCTGAACCAATTCCGCTGTTATGTATCCTCATGCCACACTCAGTACATTGCATGGTAACAATCATGCATATATTAACTAAAAAGGCACTTTGTTGGGGTTCATGAACTTCTAGGCTCAGGGAACCAATCCAGCATTTTTCTGTTTGATCTATTTGGCATTATATCCCAATGACTACACCCCCCTCAAAATATCTTTTGCTTTCTCTCCTTCTCTTTATTCCCCTTTTCTAACCCTTCTCCTTATCCTTTTTCTTCTCTTTATCCTCATTTCACATTTTTTTCTTGATTCACTCAATACTCTATAAAAGCTTTTTTCCAAACTCTTCAGCTGGCTCTTCCTAGAATTGTCCTTGATTTATCATTCTAGAATCTACTAGAGCATGAATTCCATAAAAGCAAAGAGGCAGAACATCATGGCAGATGTGTATGGTGGAGAAAAGCATCTGGGACATGGCACCAGGAAGAAGAGAGAGAGAGAGAGAGAGAATATTCCACTTATCAGATATAAAATATATACACCAAAGGCACTCCCCCAAGGACTAACCTCCTGTAGCCATACCCTACTCACTTCAGTTGAGTTAATTCCTATCAGGGGATTAATTCACTCATTGGATTAAAACTCTAATAATCCAATCATTTCCCTCTAAAACTCCTTGAATTGTCTCATTGTCTCACACATGAGCTTTGGGGAGATACCTTTTATTTAAACTATAACATCATCTAAGTAAATCTTATGTAAGAATTAATATAGTTTGATGAAAAACAACAAAAAAGCAACCCTTAAGATAACTGATTTTCAGCATCGTTTTCACATCAGAATCACATGGGAAACCTCAAAAAAATCCTCAATGCCCAGAATGCCACTCAAGTCAATAAGATCAGTATCTCCGGGATGATACAGGGCTTTTCCCTAGATATTCCACTGTGCAACCGGGCAAGGCTAAGGAGATAAACTATTTATCCTCCCTCTGAACCAATTCCACTGTTATGTATCCTCATGCCACACATAACTCAGTACATTGCATGGTAACAATTATGCATATATTAACTAAAAAGGCACTTTGTTGGGGTTTATGAACTTCTAGGCCCAGGGAACCAATCCAGCATTTTTCAAAAACAAGGCAGCCCTACTTTTAAAATATACAGAAAATTATTTGTTCAGAATACTAATTTTCAGGGTTAAATAAAAAAAGACTCTTAAATTTAATAAGAAAGTTAATTGATATCCCACTATTGTACATTTTTCTTCATGCCTTTGGTCATGTCAGTCTTTCTAACTCTTATTGAAATACCTGTAATATAGTTATAAATTAACTGAATTCATTTTAAGAAGTTGACATGATTAGGCTTTGCTTACACCAACTTAGATATCAGTATGTAAGATGATTTACCAAGGGCAAAAGAGAAAACAGGGACAAACGTTCATCATAGAAAAAGAGATTTGCAGATGTTAGATTTTTTTGCTTATAGAAATTTATTATTATTAAAACAATGTTTAATATGAGTTCTTAATTTCCACTATTTCATTTTAAATGTTTGTAAAGAAAGAAATTCATTCACTTGTACCACCCACACTTGTGTTAAAGAGGTGAAAGATTGTGAAGGTCAAGTCCAAGATGACTCCTGTTATCCTTTGGATATGAGGTATTCCCCAAAATTTACTGTTAATGCAGAAATGATCAGAGTTAAAATTATTGGATTATAAGAGCTGTTACTTAATTGGTCTTTCCTAGTTTGAATGAACTGACTAGGTGGTAACTGTAGGCAGGTGGGGCATGACTGGAACAGGTGGGTCACCTGGAATGTGCTCTGGAAGGGTTCTTCTCTGCATATCTCTGACTGTCTGTCTGTCTGTCTGTGTCTCTGATTTCCAACTCCATCATCAGCTGCACAACTTTCCTCCACTGGGCCCTTTCCCCATGATGTACAACCTCAGTTTGGACCCATAGCAATAGAGCCAAACTTCTATCTATGGTCTTCTATGAACCTCTGAAACCATGAACCCCCAAAAAACATTTCTTTCTCTACATTGGTCTTGTTGTGTATTTTTGTAACAGGAAAGAATAAGCTAACTAAAACAACTCTAAAATTCCTAGAGTGGTTGACAAAGTAAAACATTACACCTTGAAAAAAAACTGTTTTTTTTTTTCAGTAATTTGGAAAGGACAAAATAATTGATCTGTATTTTTGAAAGTTGATTAGTTTGCCTGCAAGGCAACCAAAGAAAATGACATGTATGAGGTTGACTGGAGGTGGAAATACAAATTAATTTATATCACACAATTTGCCATTTCTCTTTCTAATTTAAAGCCTTCATTATTTTGTTTTATATTTTTCCAAGTAACATGTAAGTTGCTTAAGCACTTATAATTGTTCTTATGATTGAGTAAACTTAATAATTAATTTTGAATTGACTAATAAAATTGTTGAACTAGAAAAAGATGAATAAAGATTCCCTTTGGTCTGTCTGAGAAAATGACTTATGTCCCCTGTTAATATCACAAGTAGAACTTGAAATAAAAAAAGCAGAAGTAGACAAAGTGGGGAGATCAGTTCAGGTAGAGAAAGTGAAGTAAGTGACATGAAACTGACCAGCTTTAGGCTCTCGCTTCATTATGGACTGGCCCAATTTGTTTGGGAAAAAAAAAGTCACCATTTAAAATTTCTTGTCTATGGTCAAGATATAAATATATTTTCTATAATTTATTCACGAGAGAGAAGTAGGAAGTGGCAGCAGCTTAATCCTAGAGGACTGCCTTCTACAGGATAAGGATGAAGGAGACAAAGTCGGCTCAGTAAATTCCAGTGTCCATGGGACACAGACACCTTTTAGTAGTGGTGGTATAGAGGAAATTCAGCAAGCAACTCCTACCCAAGGAAATGATGGCATTTGTGGATCAAAGCTCCACAAAGATTTCAAAATTTAGGCTGATGAGAAGCCTGTATCCCAAAGGCCCTTGAGTGCATTCAGAGTAGCTAAGCTAGAGTCTAGTAAAAGAGAAGGGATGAAAATTAAAAAAAAAAAATTCTCCATGCTTTTCCTTTTCTTAGTATGTCAATCATCTCCTTGTGTTTACCACCTGGCAAACTGCTAAGTACCATTCACCTATATTTGACTTAGGTATCGCCCTCCTTTGAGTGAATTTTCCCTTCTCTATAATTCCTAGTAACTTGTGATTATATTCTTCTTCAGAGTTTCTAAACTATACTTAATTTTTTTTACTGATATCATTATCTACCCCAAATATCTTCCTTGTGAACCTGATATCTAATATGAAGCTCGACACACAGGCTGTTATGGAAAGGAACCACTTCCTTTGAAGTTAAAAGGGGAATGTACACTTGAACATGACTTAGAAGTGGAATTAAACAATAGCCTTCTTTCTTTTCTTTTTTTTTAACTGTTTACGGCAATTACTGTACCTCAGAAAACATTTTAGATAGTAATTAATGATTCCGGAATGAATTCTTCATTAAAATTCTTATAGCATGACCCAAGAGTGATTGCTAGAATAAAAAGGAGAGAAAGTGGAAAGAAACTAGCACAGAATTCACACTTCAAATTTAGGATTAGTCAGTGTATTGGTTTGTGAAGGCTACCAGAACCAAATACCACAGTACAGGTGGCTTAAACAACCAAAATTTATTTTCTCACAGTTCTGGGAGCTGAATTCAAGGTCAATGTGCTGACAAACTTGGTTTCTGAGAGGCCTCAGGACTTGGCTACCTTCTCACTGTGTCCTCAAAGATTTTTCTGTGTGCATACACTTTGGCACCTCCTCATCTTCTTATAAGGTAGCATTCTTATTGGATTAGAACTCCTTATAATCACATCTTAAAATAATTACCTCTTTAAGGACACTATTATCAAACATGGTCACATTCTGAGATACTGGATGTTAAGGCTCCAACATAGTAAATTGTGGTAGGGTGGGGGAATTGGTCTATAACTGAGGTTGTAAATGTGAGTCAGGGAGCGCTAGCATCTCTTAGAAATATGGCAAGTAACAGAGAATAGGAAATGAGACAGAGCAGGCTTGTCCAAGAGGATTGCTCTGTTCAGCTTAGGAGCTGACAAAATTTTTTCTACACTGGCTTGGAGATACTCATGAGAATATTCATGAGCTACAAGTAAAGAAATTAACAAACTATATAAATCCTAAAATTTCACTGAGACTTTTGAAAGTACATATATTTTAGGTATCATTATAAACTTGAAAATAAAACCTCATGCCATATAACATCTTTTTTTTCTTGAATTTTCTAATTTTTGAATCATTTTTATTTCTTTTTCTATCTCATTTCATTTTTTTAGTTTTAATTTGTTATACATGAGAACAGAATGCATTACAATTCATATTACACAAGTACAGCATAATTTTTCAATAAGTGTTGGTTGTACACAAACTAGAGTCATACCATTTGTGTCTTCATACATGTACTTCATGTAGTGATGTCCAGCTCATTCCACTGTCTTTCCTACCCTCATTTCCTCTCTCTTCCTTTCCCTCTCCTTTGCCCTAGAGTTCATCTAATCCCCCCATGCCCCCCAGGCCCAACCCCATTATGAATCAGCATCCTTAAATCAGAGAAAACATTAGGCATTTGGTTTTGGGCGATTGGCTAACTTCACTTAGCATTATATTCTCCAACTCCATCCACATACCTGCAAATGGCATGATTTTATTCTCTTTTATTGCTGCGTAAAATTCCATTGTGTATATATGCCACATTTTTTTATCCATTCATCCACTGAAGGTCATCTAGGTTGGCTCCACAGTTTAGTTATTGTGAATTGTGTTGCTATAAACATTTGATGTGGCTGTGTCCCTATAGTATGCTGTTTTAAAGTCCTTTGGGTATAGTCCGAGAAGAGGGATAGCTGGATCAAATGGTGGGTCCATTCCCAGATATCCAAGGAATCTCCATACTGCTCTCCATATTGGCTGCACCAATTTCCAGTCCCACCAACAATGTATGAGTATACCTTTTTCCCCACATCCTCACCAACATTTATTGTTGTTTGTCTTCATAATAGCTGTCTTTCTGACTGGAGTAAGATAAAATATTAGAGTAGTTTTATGTGCATTTCTCTGATTACTAGATGTTGAACATTTTTTTTTTCATGTATTTGTTGATTGAGTGCATATCCTCTCATGAGAAGTGTCTGTTCAGTTCCTTGGGCAATTTATTGATTGGGTTGTTTTTTTGGTTTTTTTTTTTCTTTTTTGGTGTTAAGATTTTTGAGTTCTGGGCTGGGGTTGTGGCTCACTGGTAGAGTGTTCACCTAGCATGTGTGAGGCCCAGGGTGAAATCCTTAGCACCACATAAAAATAAATAAAATGAAGGTATTTAAAAATAGATTTTTGAGTTCTTTATATATCCTAGAGATTAGTACTCTATCTGATGTGCATGTGGTAAAAAAATTGCTCCCATTCTGCAGGCTCTCTATTCACCTCACAGATTGTTTCTTTTGCTGAACAGAAGCTTTTGAGTTTGAATCCATCCCATTTATTAATTATTGATTTTAATTCTTCCTCTTTAGGAGTCTTATTAAGGAAGTTGGGGCCTAATCTGACATGATAGAGATTTCTTCTATTAAATGCAGTCTCTAGTTCAATTCCTAGGTCCTTGATACACTTTGAGTTCAGTTTAGTGCATGGGAAGATAGGGGTTTAATTTAATTTATTTTTTTTTGCATATGGATTTCCAGTTTTACCAGCATCATTTGTTGAGGCTATCATTTCTCTAGTGTGTGTTTTAAGCGCCTTTTTCTGATATAAGATAATTGTAATTATGGGGGTTTGTCTCTGTGTCCTCTATTCTGTCCCATTGGTCTACAAGTCTACTTTGGTGCCAATACCATGCTGTTTTTGTTACTATTGCTCTGTAGTATAGTTTAAGGTCTGGATATAGTGATGCCACCTGCTTCACTCTTCTTGTTAAGGATTGCTTTAGCTATTCTGGGTTTCTTATTTTTCCAGGTGAATTTCATGACTCCTTTTTCTATTTATATGAGGAATGTCATTGTAATTTTGATTGGAATTGCATGAACTCTGTATAGTGCTTTTGGTAGTATGGTCACTTTGACAATATTAATTCTGCCTATGCAAGAACAAAAGAGATCTTTCCATCTTCTAAGGTCTTCTTTAATTTCTTTCTTTAGTGTTCTGTAGTTTTCATTGTAGCTGTCTTTTTTAAAGTTTATTCCCAAGTTTTTTTTTTTTGGATGCTATTCTAAATGGGGTAGTTTTTCTTGTTTACCTTTAAGGAGATTTGTCATTCATATACAGAAATGCCTTTGATTTATGAGTATTGATTTTATATCCTGCTACTTTGCTGAATTCATTTACTAGTTCTAGTTCTAGAAGTTTTCTGGTGGAATTTTTTTGGGTCTTCTGTGTACGGAATCATATTGTTAACAAATAGTGCTAATTTGAGTTCTTTTTTTCCTATCTCTAACCCTTTAATTTCTTTCATCTGTATAATTGCTCTGGCCAGTTTTTTAAGAACTATGTTGAATAGAATTGGAGAAAGAGGGCATCCCTGTCTTGTTCCAATGGTTAGAGAGAATGCTTTCAATTTTTCTCCATTTAGAACGATGTTGGCCTGGGGCTTAGCATAGATAGTATTTACTATGTTGAGATATGTTCCTATTATCCCCAGTTTTTCTAGTGTTTTGAACGTGAAGGGGTACTGTATTTTGTCAAATGTTTTTCCTGCATCTATGGAGATGATCACATGATTCTTATCTTTAAGTTTATTGATGTAATGAATTACATTTATTGATTTCTGTATGTTGAACCACCCTTGCATCCCTGGACGAACCCCACTTGATTGTGGTGCACTCCCTTTTTGATGTTTTTGTATTCTATTTGCTAGAATTTTATTGAGAATTTTTGCATCTATGTTCATTAGAAATATTGGTCTGAGGTTTTCTTTTTTTGATGTGTTTTTGCCTGGTTTTGGAATCAGGGTGTTATTGGCCTCATAGAATGAGTTTGAAAGTACTCCCTCTTTTTCTATTGGAGAGTATTAGTATTAGTTATTCTTTAAAGGTATTGTATAACTCAGCTGTGTATCCATCTGGTCCTGGTGTCTTCTATTTCATCACTTGATATTGGTATGTTTAAATTGTGTATATCATCCTGATTCAATTTGGGAAAATCATATGATTTTAAAAATTTGTCAATGCCTTCTATATTTTCTTTTTTTTGGAGTACAAGTTTTCAAAATAATTTCTAATTATCTTCTGTATTTCTTTATTTTTTCATTATGTGTGTTAGTAATTTGAGTTTTTCCTCTCCTTCTCTTTGTTAGCATGTCTAAGAGTTTGTCAATTTTATTTATTTTTTCAAGAACCAACTTTTTGTTTTGTCAATATTTTTCAATTATTTTTTGTTTCATTTTCATTGAGTTAAGCTCTGATATTAATTATTATGTCTTCTACTGCTTTTAGTGTTGATTTGTTCTTCATTTTCTAGAGCTTTGAGATATAATGTTAGGTCATTTATTTGTTGACTTTTTCTTCTTTTAAGGAATGAACTCCATGCAGTGAACTTTCCTCTTAGTACTGCCTTAATAGTGTCCCAGAAACTTTGATGCATTGTATCCATGTTCTCATTTACCTCTAAAAATTTTTTAATCTCCTCCTTGATGTCTTCTGCAACCCATTGTTTATGCAGTAGCACATTATTTATGTCCAAGTGCTGGAGTAGCTTTTATTTTTTATTTTATTGTTGATTTCTAATTTTATTCCATTATGATCTGATAGAATACAAGTTTGTATCTCTACTTTTTTGTATTTGCTAAGAGTTGCTTTGTGGCATAATATATGATCTATTTTAGAGAAGTATCCATGTGAACCAGAGAAGAAAGTGTATTCACTCACTGAAGGATGAAATATTCTGTATTTGTCAGTTAAGTACAAGTTATTGATTGTATTATTGAATTATATAGTTTCTTTGTTCAGCTTTTGTTTGGCAGATCTATCCATGGTGAAAGAGTTGTGCTAAAGTCACCCAGAATTATTGTGTTGTGGTCTATTTGACTCTTGAACTTGAGAATATTTTTTTTATGAACATATATGCTCCATTGCTTGGGAAATATATATTTATAATTGTTATGTCTTGTTGGTTTATGGTTCATTTCAGCAGTATGAACTGTCCTTCTTTATCCTTATTGATTGACTTTAGCTTGAAATCCACTTTACTTGATAGGAGAATGGAAACCTCTGCTTACTTCAGCAGTCCATATGAGTGGTATGATTTTTCCCAACCTTTCACCTTCAGTCTGTGGATTTGTTTTCCTATGAGATGCGTCTCTTGGAGGTAGTATATTGTTGGGTCTTTTTTTTTTTAAATCCAATCTGCCAGCCTATGTCTTTTGATTGGTGAGCTTAGGCCATTAATATTCAGGGTTATAACTGAGACATGATTTGTATTTCCCAGCCATTTTTGTTTATTTTTGGTATTTAACTTGACTTGGTTTCTCCTTAGATTAGTTTTTCCTTTAGTGTAATTCCTCCTTCTGCTGATTTTCATGGTTTTTTATTTCCTCTTCATGGAATATTTTGTGGAGGATATTCTGTACTGCAGGCTTTCTATTTGTACATTCTTTTAACTTTTGTTTATCACGGGATGTTTTTATTTCATCATCAAATCTAAAGCTTAATTTTGCTGGATATTAGATTCTTGATTGGCATCCATTTTCTTTCAGAGCTTGGTATATGTTTTTCCCGGATCTCTTTGGGTTGAAAAATCTTCTGAGATACAAATTGGTATCCCCCTATGTGTGATTTGATTTCTCTCTCATGAGGACTTTAAGATTCTATCCTTATTTGTGTATGCTATGCATTTTCATTATAATGTGCCTTGGTATAGATCTGTTGTAATTTTGTATATTTGTTGTTCTATAATCCTCTTGTGTTTGATTTTCCAATTCATTCTTCATGTTTGGTAAATTTTCTGATATTATCTCACTGAAGAGAGGGTGCCTTCCTTTGGTTTGAAACTCTGTGCCTTCCTCTATCCCAATAACTCTTAAATTTGGTCTTTTGATGCTATCCCATAATTCTTGGATGTTCTGTTCATGGTTTCTTATCATCTTCACTGTGTAGTCAACTTTATTTTGCAAATTGTATACTTTGTCTTTATTAACTTATGTCTGTCTTCCAAGTGATCTAGTCTGTTGGTGATGCTTTCTATTGAGTTTTTAGTTGGTTTACTGTTTCCTTCATTTTGAGGATTTCTGATTTTTTTTCAGAATCTCTATCTCTTTCTTGAAGTTAGCTTTTGCTACCTGTATTTTCTCCCTTATCTCTTTATTGGTGTCATCAATGGTTGCCTGTATTTGCTATCTTATCTCTTTGTTAGAATGATCAATTTTTGCTTGTATTTGCTCATTTAGATTATTATTTAATTCACAGATCATTTTTAATTCTGAACATTCTGAACTCTTTCTCTGACATTTAATCAACTGTGCTGTCTGTCCATAGGTTCTGTTATTGTAGTATCCTGGTTCTGGAGAGGGGGCATTTTCCTCCCTTGTTTTTTCATGTTGTCTATGTGTCTTTCTTTCTTGCAGTGTGGATCTGAGGTATTACAGTTTCTACCCTATAATCTTGTAGTATCTGTACAGATTATCTGTACCTCACCTTGGTGTTGGGCTTCCAGACTCTGCTGGTGTCTCACAGTGAATGCTACTTCAACTAAAGGTGGTGGCTGCAATAGCAGAGTTAACTGAAGATAGCAGTGGAAGTGTCCCAAGATGGATACAAAGTCTTTCAGAGATGGGGCAGAAAGGGTGGCCCTTACACTGGCTTTGGGATGCTTGCTCCTAGATTCAGCTGCTTCTAGGCCCTGTCTGTTGTCCCAAGGTAGAGGCTCCTGCATGCGGAGGGCTATGGCAATGGTTGCAGTGACCCAAGATGGAAGTGGGTTAAGCCTGGGCTCCCAGGGGACAGAGGCAGACTTGGGCCTACCCTGTGTCTGGGCTTGTTAGCAGGTTGACAGAGGTGTCCTGAGCCAGAGCCTGAGCTCCAGAGGGTGTCTGCCAGTGGTGGGACAGACCTGGGCCTGATCTTAATAGGGAAAATAAGTTGATTATGTAAATTCAATATTTCTCTAATAGTTATGTATAAAATAATGTATGCAAGCTATTGTTTGCTCTTTTCCCAACATGACTATTTAGAAAACTCTCTAAGCTATAATCCTACAGAAAGAGTTTCAACTTAAATTAATTCTAAAAGTATATGTAAATGTGATATGGGGTCAAATTAGTTTATATCAAAATGCAAAGATTTATTGTTTTCTCTTATTTACACAAATTAATAGATTAAGAAGTTTTTGTATATTTAAAATAATCTAGGCAAAGGGTGATAGATTTTTTAGAAGCCTTTTCCAAGCAATGATAAAGTTTAGCATATAAAACCTATTTGTCTTCATTATCTGTAAGCCAGAAGAACAGAAATTGAATTTAGATGAATATATTGAACTCACCAATAGACGTATGTTGAGAGGCAGTGTGTCTTTGTGAATATAAAATTAAAGTAAGTGACTTAATAATAAAGTAAGCCTTTGTCGAGGAAGCCTGAGGCAGCAAAATCTATTCTCTGATCTTTCCCTCACTTCTCTCTTAGCAGGAGTTTGATAGCTCATTCCTTTTTGTGAAGGTATATTAGGAGGAAGAAGGAGGAAGAAAAAGCAGAAGAAAAAAAATTCTGATGACAGAACACAATCATGATGACTTATGAAATATTTTCAATTTCTGGTCACTAAATAAATATATAGTTATGAAATCTTACAGAAAATCTACAAAATATAATTTAGCTCATTGTAAGGGTGAAATTAAAAAAAAATAAGAAAGACATTAGTTTGTGATACAGCTATTTATCAGATAGAAAGTAACACATAGCTTAATCTATGCAGGATGACAGGTTTTTGTTTGTTTTGTTTGCACATCAAAATCTAAATAAATATATTGTGTCCATTAAAAAAATTTAAATCTCAGTTCTTAAAAAATGCTTCTGACAAGCTTATCAAGTGCAAAAACTTGTAACATAATATCTATCTTGTAAAACCTTAAAGTTATTAAAGGAAAAATTCAAAAGAAATACTTAATGTTCAATTTTATTTGGAAAATGTTCAGTAGAAATCAAAATAGGGTGAGCAAAAGCAAAACAAGATGTCTTTTTTTAAACTGGAATAAGAATATAAAAATTATAGAATCTATTTGGTATAGGAGACTGTTTAAATGTATTAGAGAATCTGAGATATCTGAAAGGCTCCTGATGGAAACTGACAAAAAAAAAAGAAATGTAATGATTCCAGTCATAAGTAAAAAAGAAATAAGAACTTTCCAATTGTGGGAGCATGTGTAGCTGTCCACACACTTTGAACTGAATCAGAACAACCTAGAAAAGCCTTTCATGTGTTCCTTTTGTTGACTGTGTTGGTAACAGCATTAAAAAAATGATCTAATTTTCATCTAGTGAGATATCTCTTCAGACAGTGTACTTGAGGGGCACATCTTGTCTCCAGAGGAATAATGCTTTCCAGTGGTCTAGCTATGGGTGTGGTAGGGGATTCTGTGCAATCAAACAAAAGGGTTTAACATTACCATGTGTCGGACAGAAGGAAGAAGTGCATCTTAGCTATGACATAATAAGATATTCAGTAGCAGCTGGAGATCTGGGTCACACTATAGTGATCAAACAGTAACAACTAAATGCCCAAATGTTGTTTGTAAAAAGTTCCATGTTTCTAGGAAGCAGATGAACTGACAGAAGGATAACAAATATTTTGGCAACATTTTTTTCTGATAACTTATTTACTACAATGTTTGTATGACTATTTCAAATTTTAAGCACCCTCAATTTTAGTGTTTTCAATTTTTGTCTGTTATTTTAAAATTCTGTAACACCCTTCATTTTATAACAAACATCACTATACCTGATTTATCAATAAGAATCTAAAGGATAGAAATGTAAAATTATATTCACCATTACTTACAGTTATTGTGAGATGCAACTTTGACCTAAATTACCACCATCAAAATTTTTGTTTCATTTTGTCATAGGAACTTATTGTCTGTTGCTCAAATAAAAGTCTTGAAAAATTCATCATTATTTAACATAGTCATCTTAGAAAGGTACTAAATCTTCATTGTATGATATTATCGTTATTAGCATTATTAAGATCCTGTGAAGAAAATTATTTTATATAAAAATAAATAAAATATCAATATCCTAAGTGAGAAATTTGGAAAAAGGATTAGAGTAGTAGAAACATTCGTGACTATTACACTCAATGGCATGCTAGTAAATAATAACTGAGTCTCAAAAATTAAAGTAAAAAAGGAAACTTTGAATTTAAAACAGTTTCCATAAATACCCACTCTATGGCAGATTTCGAGCTCCTTGAAAAAACCTTAGGTAAGTGTCATCTGTGAATTCAGAATTGCCAGAAAATTATTTGTTCATATGAGTCTGAAATCATATCTCACATTATAGGTTATGACATTTTTTCATATAATATTTATTATCCTGTTCCTAAAACTTGTTAATCACCAATAAAACCATTCCTCATAACCTCAATGAGAAAATAGTAAATGACATTTAGAGATGAATGTTTTACAGTTCTAAAAAGTGATTTTTAAAATTGTGATTAGAAATATTCCTGGTGATAAACACCTTCAAAATTTTGAAAATAAAAATTTCTTCAGCTTCTCCCTTTGCCCTCGGAGGTCAGGTATTCAGTGTGCAGCAGAGAGAAGCTTATGGAACATTGTGGAATGTCTAGAAACGTGTACCAAATAATAAAATTTGGAAGGGCTTGGAGAAATTTGTGAGGTTAATACAGAGTTATTCTGTAGAGTACTATGAAATATAATAATCATTTTTGTCTTCAGCCATCAATTTTTATTTCTCCCATACTCCCTTTACTCTCTGCTCCTATATCATAAGAATTCTTTTATTCTCTTATATATTAATGCTTGAGCATTCTAATATTCAGTCAGGCAATTTTTTTCTAGTTTTTAGTATTGACCATGAGGGGTTCAGAATGGGGTGGAGAGTACTAAACCAAGAGGTTCTTTTGCATTATCATATGCACATCTGGAGCAATATTAAAAATGATAATGCATAGAATGTATTTAAAAGTAAAAGAAAAATATCTTTATGAAAAATTAGGCAGTCCCTGTAATGCTAGGTATAGGGAAGGAGGATAGTATACCTACTTTGTGGGGCACTTGCTGAGTGCATAGCCATGATATTCATTTACTAAAAGCCATTAAGCAGAATACAGTGTGATAGAACCTGATGACTGAATCCAGGAGCAGAGAGCATCCTGCAAAAGTCTATTGGTATTATCAGATATTAGGCAAAATCAATTAGTTCAGAGAAAGAATTTTGATTACTTGAAAGTATAGTGGAAAAAAATGCTGAGACTGCAAGTTCAAAAGCAACCAGTAGAGCCAGACATGCTAGTGCATGCCTGTAATACCAAGTACTTCAGAGGCTTAGGCGAAGGATCTCTCAAGGTCCAGGCTAGCCTATGCAAATTAGAGAGACCCTATCTAAAAGTAAAATAACAAGTTCTATGAGTTTAGTTCAGTTGGAGAGCACTTTCTTAGCATACACAAGGCCCTGGGCTGCATCCTAGTATCACCAAAAAAAAAAAGAAGAAGAAGAAAGAAAGAAAAAGACACTGGAATAGAATACCTTGGAGTTTCTCTAGATTTCAATAAGGACAAAAACTCAATCAATCAATCATTCATAAATTCTAGACAAATTATGTGGATTAAGGAGAAGCCATTTGGAATCAGCAAGATAAATTTAATGTTGCTCCATAGAATATAAAATAAAAGCTATTTAACCTAGGAGTATAAGATATAGAATGCTCATTTAAGTTTGAATTTCTCATCAGCATTGAATATCTGCAATATTTTGTATGTATTTATACTAAACAAGCTAATGTTTCCTGGATTTAAATTTAACAATGTGTCCTACATTTTTATTTGCAAAACCCTTAAATGATAATTTAATGGCAATTGCATGTGAAAAGCCAGCCTTGAACATTACACTGGTACTGAATGTATGGGAGAGGATAGCTGGAGAAGTACCTCTAGGAAGAATTCAGGTGAAGGTGGGGAATCAAACCAGGTATTGGTTAGGCCTAAGTCTTGGAAGCTGAGAGAAGTTTCCTTAAACTATATTTTTTTTAACCACAGTATGGGACAAATTAATCCTTTAATTTATGTACAGCATTACTATGTTTGCAGCCCATGGTGGATTGCAATGTCTAATCTGCAGCATTCAATGAATGACAGGTGATTTGCCATAACTTTTGGAATTCTTAACATCTGAAAGACAATAAGTTGTTTAAAACATTATATTCAAGTTTAAATTGTAATTGCATCCTGAAATAATACTCATTTAATGATTTTTATATTTTACCATAACCTTTTCAGATTGGTCCAAGAAATAAATTATGCCACTTAGATGATCATTATCAAGAATCATTACTGACAACAATAGCTTAACTCCAAACTAAGTCTCAGTAGCACATTTTGAATTGTTCATACTCCAAACCAGGAAACACACTTAGTAATTCCCCACTCATGAATTGGCTTGCAAAGATGTCTGGGGATTTAACCTCATATTTATTGTCTCAGATTTTACTCTATCAGTCTCCTAACAGTAGTCATAACTCTGCTAATAACATGTTAGCATAGTTGAGGCTGAAATTATATTGCCTGGAAATTTATGATTTGTGGTATTAATATCCAGACTTATGAAAATTTTATGCCATCCCCAGAAGCTCATGAGTTTTGGGGTATAAGACTGTGATTTATCCCCTTCATATATTTAATAGGATGGAGATGAGAGTTGCTACATCTACTTTAGGTAATGACAATTTTCTGGTGAGATTACTTTTTTTTTAAGATTACTTGTCCCTGCCTCTTCCCTACATTTTAATACCAAAAGCAATATGAGGTCTTAAGGCCAGTTTCCAAAAGATAGTATTTTTATTAATACAGAAAACAATCTGGGCAAGTGTCAGAGTTCCAGGATCTAAGTGAAAGATTTTGACCACTTTCCTTTCTCTGTTTATTTTCAAGATGTTTTTAATTATAGGATGCTGCACAGTTTATTCTATTACTTAAAAAAAAAAAAAAACTACTGTTAAATGGCAACTTAAATATCTTTTGTCTTTAGAGCATGGGTAATTTAGAGCACATTGTGATTAAAGGCATCTTAAATCTCACTCTAGGGAGTAACTTGCTTCAGGTCATGGATGACACACACATGAATCTTGCTAACTCCTAATATCAGAGGACTCAGGAAAAAGATACAAATCACAGAACAAGACCACTGACAACAAATTTGTTTCTCTCACCTATACTTAGAAATCTTTCCAGTGTTGGGTTTTTTAAAATGGTATATATGTTCTTAATATAATTTTAGGATTATTGTTTATAAACAAGAGTAATTTGAAAACTGTCTGCTTGGGAGAATAGGTTACATTACAAAAGTTCTGTAAAACATTACTCTGGTACCAGGGTTTGGGATTTCACTTTGTTTATTCCTGGGACAACATTGTCATAAGAGCAAAAAAACATTTTAGGATTCTTTAAACCAGACTACTCACTCCATGCACTACAAAGAAAAAAGAAAGGAGAAAATCAATAATATATCTTGATATCGCCCCTCCCCCCAAAAAAACCCTCAAAGATAATAAGTGCCTGACATTTTTAAAATTTATCTGGAGAAATGCAGTGCGTGATGGTTAAAATATAAATTCTAGAGCCAGAATATGTCTACCCCTTACTAGTTGAGTGAATTTTAGGTGAATATTTCATCTCAGTTCTCCTCAGTTTGTGTATTTCTACAACAACAACAACAATTTAAAAAAATTTTTTAAAACATTATTTGTATTTATTATAGTAATAAAATACAAATAATGGTAATGATGATATATTTATTTCATTAGAATATTATAATCATTCAGTTAACATATGACAAATGCATAGAACAGTTTCTGGAACATAATAAATACTTAATAAACATTAACTAATATTTAATGTGTCTTTCATACCAGGCATTATATTAGGCATATTTTTCTATATTACAGTTAATTTTTTTGGCCAACCCTGAAAACTTCCATGTTTCTTCATATATGATAACTGAGGTTCACAAATTCCAAGGCTATTAAATAAAAACACATTACTGAAATGAAAACCAAAATTGGGAGTCAGGAGACAAAAATAAACTTCAATCAATTTTTAGATAAGGGAGCGAACTTATTGAAACCAACTGAGAAAATACCCAATTCCTGAGGACAAAAGAGGCAGACTTAAAATTTTGGCTCTATCACAGCATTTTGTATGGTCATGGGAACTTTAATTATCTGCTAAATGATGAAAATAGTAATGTATTTAATTATTTTCAATTTAAATTAATATGCAAAGAGATCAAATTTAGTGCCTACATTACAATAACTGTTCAATAAGTGATGTTTCTTCTAATGTCATTGGTTTTGGAACTCATGTTGTATTTGTTTTTATATTTCCTTCTCTTTCATGCATACATTGGCTGGTATAGATAGTAGATATACAAAGGAACACCAGAAATGTTTAACAGAAAGATGAGCAAGTTTCCATATAATGACTTGGAGTCAGGAATTTCTATTTTCCCATACTTCTTGAATAGTGTTATTTTACTTTTTATACACTTTTAATTGGTGCATTATGGTCTTACATATTGTGGGGATTTATTGTTATGCACTTGTACATGCACACAATATAACAACATAATCTGGCCAATATCACTCCCTAGCACTCCCCCCTTCCTCCCTGCCTTTCATGCCTTGGTCCCTTTCCTCTACTAATCTCCTTTTGATGTTTAGGAGATCTACTCCCAACTTTGTGTTCCTCTTTCCTCTCTAGCTTCCATATACGAGAGAGAAAATAGTACCCTTAACCTTCTGAGTATGATCTATTTTGCTTAACATGATGGTCTCTAGTTCCATTCATTTTCCTGAAAATCCCATAATTTCATTTTTCTTTGTGGCTGAATAAAACTTTACTATGTATATACACCACATTTTACTTAGCCATTTATCCTTTGATGGACACCTAGACTGGTCCCATAGTTTGGCTACTGTGGATTGTGCTGCTATACAGGTATGCATGTACCACTGTAGTATGAGGACTTCAATTCTTCATGGTAAGTATGGAGAAGTGGTATAACTGGGTCATGTGTTGATTCCATGCCTAGTCTTTTGAGGAGCCTCAAAACTGATTTCCATAGTGATTGTACTAATTTATAGTTTTACTAACCATGTGAAAGTGTTGCTTTTTCTCCACATTGGATGCTTTCAGTATGCAGAAACACTGAAAAATTACTAAGAGCTAGAATGGCTTGGTAGTACTAACAAGAAAGGCTTAGCTAAGGATTGCCACATAGACGGAAAGGTTAAATTAATTTATATGCTAAATATTCTTCAAAAGGGCAGTGTGTCAGTTTAAGCAGAATAAAGGAAAAAGAGATAATGATTTGGAGTTTTTATATTTTTACTTTATAATTTTGTTCATTTTACTTATTCAATATGAAGTTATTAGCAGCAAATTAGTTTAAGGTGATTTTATCTTCTTTCTGGGTTAAACATTTAATCCTTCCTTAACCCTATATTTAAACCTCAACTGTTCTTTTTATTTGCTTTAAAATCTGTATTTTGTGATATCTGTACAGTAACACCAGGCTAGATAACTCCAGTGGTGCTCATGGTACTAATCAAGAATAATGTCCCCACTCCTTCACCCTGCTCCCTATCCCATACACACCATAAGTTCTTAGCAGTTTCCCAATATACCAAAAAGATTCTTTGATTCCCATGTATATCTGCGTTGCTGAGAGGATTTTTTTATTATTGTATTAATAACTTCAGAGACTAAGATGGTCCTAACACCCAAGAAACACATTTTTTGCCAGTTCCACTACCCCTTTATACAGAGGGCTATTAATTTTATCTGGTGCATTGCACTCTATGACAGCAGTGCCCTTGTTTTGTGTTTGAAATTCTGTTAGGAAATAATGTTGAAATGGCTGAGAGGAATCATTTGCAGCAGTTTTATTCCCTCACATAGGGGAAAATAGCAAAATAAATCAACAAGGCAAATGTGTACTAAAGCAAGTGCAAACACCACTTATGAATGATGAAAATAATAGCATGGGATCTAAGGCTACTCATCTTTATAATATCTTTTCTTATAGGAATTCGAACATCTGCTCATTCAGGGTAAATACAAACAAACTCATCTTTGAAAAAACCTGTTTTTCATTAGTATTTATGATTATGATTTAGTAAAGGTACATTTTTATTTGTAGAATTTTCTTCTTTGAAAAGTTTGGCTTATTTTGTTTTCAATGAAATTATGTAAGTTTTCTTTTTTCTAAAAGAATCATTTTCACAAGTGGTTATCAGGAGCTATATGTTTTCCTACAGTTTCCTCTTTCAATATTGTTCCCACTATGAGAATTTTGACTTATCCCACAAAATGGCAAAAACAGAATAGGTATCTGTTTATCTTCACACTCATTGGTTATAATTTGGTGAATTTCACATACTCCTTGAAATAACTGTTTCATTTCCAAAGGCATGGGCACAAAATTTGCATGTAAAACTCAGCACCATGTGCAATTGAGTCACTGAATCCACATTTTATGACTACAGACAAGTTTCCCATGAGGGTGTTCCCCCTATTACCTTACCCCCAAAACATATGCACATACATATACACACAGAGACAAATATATACAGACACACACACACATATGATGTTTTTCTGATATCTGTTTGCTTTGTTCCTTACTCATCTGTCACCTTAAGACAGACATGTTGACTTTGAAAAAAAATGAAGCTAAAAATTCAGGGGTATTTCAAAGCCCACTTAATTTAATCTACAATTTGTCAGGGTAAAGGTTGCTTGGCAGCCGGCACCCAGCCCTCCCTCGTGGGAGGACAATCAGACGTACCAGGCAGAGGAGTCAAGCAGGATCTTGTTTATTGAGGAAGCACACACAGCTTATATACTGCACAGGAGCCAATCAGAATAAAGGTCAGAGAGGTGGAGCCAGTTCACGTGTACACCCATCCCATAGTCTGTAAGGGAAGGCACAGCTGTCCAGGAGGGCGGAAGAGTCTTGGACCTATCCTAGAAGTGGTCCGCCTTTTCCATCACCACCCACAGCACTGCCTCCTGGCTGATCGCCAAGAGCCATCCCAGCCACATGTGCGGCCCCAAGACCGGGAAGTGAGCAGCCATGCCCTAAAACAATTTATTCAATTAATTTGCTCAATGGTAAGGTTTAAATGTTTGTGTCTCTACCTCAAAACTCATATGTTCAAATCCTTACTCCAAGTGATAGTATTAGGAATGGGGCATTTTAAAGGTGATAGGCCATATGAGCTTCCCCTCCAAATGGGATTTATGCTCTTTGAATGGGTCACCAGACACTCTTAGCCTTCCCCCCACATCAGGGAACAGCAATAAGACAACCATCTGTGAACCAGATCTGCCACTGCTGTGTTCTTCGGGTTCCCAGTCTCCAGACTATGAGAAATGAATGTCTGTTATTTATAAGCCATATAATCAATCTATGACATTTTTATTATAGCATCCTGAACAAAGACATCTAATAAAGGGCCATTTCACTGCCCAACACTATGTTCTATAGCAGATCAGAGGGGAAGGATTCAGGGAAGTTAGGAGTAATCTTTTAATCTCTTAAACTTGTTCTATATAAATATTATTTCTTAGCATACATTATAGAGTTTATATCATTCCCCATATTTGAATTCATTTTATACTTTCTCCATTTAATTTTTCTTCATTTTTTCTCTAGAACAATGAGTTAAAATAGGGGGAATGGTAGAATAAGCAGTAAAACCATACTATATTCCAAATAAATTAATTTGCCATATGTGTTGTAAGTATTTATCATGCAACTAAGGATAGCTCCTAATTAGTAAAGCAATTTGACCTCTTATGCTACAGAAATACTTGCTTTGACAATTCTGATATTTAGGAAACTAATTCTCCACATAGGTTGCTCTACCTTCCTACAGATGCAGATACTGATGAAGTGGATCAATAGGACAAGTTCCAATCTACTGCAGGAGTCTAGAGAAAAGTTACAGTAATTTGCTTAAAACAGTAAAGAACTTCCAGGAGAAACGTCTCAGGTCTATGGGAGTGACTAAGGATTGCTGATCTCTTTCATTTACCCACAGAGGTTTAAGTAATTCTGCTCATCCAAGATTTCCCAAACACAGATAGAGGACCAGGCTAAGGGATGGAGATAGGCTGTGGTCATAAGTTTTAGCATCTTATATTCGTGTATATTTTAGGTGTTGTCTAGTTTATGTTAAAAGATCTGTAAGACTGAATTCAAATCTCAAGATATAAAACATCTTACCCTTCTATTCATTGTGAATTTGCCAATTTATTGAGAACTTTAATCTCCTTAATCAATAGGAAGAAAGAAATTCTCCTGTATTGCAGGAATGGGGTTGTGGTGGAATGATTCTTAGTTTCCGATTTGAAGAATAGCTCTTAGATGATAGGAAGCACAAGATACAATGGTTTGATTCGCAGTATTCTTGTAGCAAAGGTATGAACATGGCCGCTGAAATTCATTTCTCATTCTGGCCATATCACAATAACTAAAGGAATTCCAATTCAAGATGTCCTAATAGCTGAATCACTCAAAAAGTTCTTAGCTTTGGGGTTATTTACAATACATTTTTCACCGAATATTTTAAGGGTACTTCCAGGGATTCATTTAGTTGCAGATTGCTACATATAGAGTAAAATCTTAAGAGCAAAATTTTCTCATTTCCTGGATTCGTTTAAGAAAAATCAGTGGGGTTAGAAATAATAAAGATTTTATTAAGATATTTTATCTAAGTACAATTTCAATCTCAAGTTTTTTATGTTTAAAATGAATGTTAGGCAGCAATATAACAGTATTTACTTACATTTATACATAACTACATATTGGAAAAACATTGTTCCATTTTTTATAATAATATAGTGTTCATTTAAAAAACACTATATGCCAGATATTTATGGAAATAAAAAATGCTATATCCTTGATACCTCCTACAGAGCTTATTTACAAATTTTTAAGAGAATCTTTGGAGTTTAGTATCCAATTTATATGAAAAAAATTAAAATAGCATAAAAATTGAAACAATAATACAAAAATATTCATGTCTTTCAGTAATATTATTAAATTGCTAATATTTTGCCAAATTTCTTTAATTCTCCTTCTTTTTTTAATGTTACTAAGTTTTATTGAATCCAGTATATTTAAAATAGTATTTTAACATGAATATAAAATATAATGATGATTGGTTTAACCTTAATTTTTCTATCCTAAGCGTTTGAAACATAGATTATCTTTTGTAATTCCAGCATATTTCAATTTGTATGGTAAATTTTTTTGCTTGTCAATTTTTAATTTTTCTTATTTGTTCTTTTTAGTTATATGTGACATAGTTACACATGACAGTAGAATGTACTTTGATATATTAAACATGCATGGAGTATAATTTCCCATTTCACATTGTGGTTGTACATAATGTGAAGTTACACTGGTCTATATTCACATAAGGACATAGGAAGTTATGTCAGATCCATTCTACTATCTCTCATTCTCTTACACAAACATATCCCACAATGACAAAGGAAACATTTTGCTGAACAATATGAAACTAAGTTGCAGATATTATTACATATTACTCAACATTTCATGAGTCTCCTGCCAAAATAATTATTTCTGTATAACACAATATTATTAATAGAAAATAATGTTACTTTAATAAAATTAAAACAATTATTTATATTCATTTTTCTTAGTTCTTAAGAATCTTGATTCTTCTCAAGAAGTCTTATATAAATCTAGATTTTCTTTTGTTTGTACTTTGATTTAGTTGCTTTTGGTTAGAAGAAACCATCTTCTGTCTTATAGTAAAATATTTATTTGGTTGTACTTAGGAGAAGGGGGTTGCCATCATCACTTAATTTTTATAATTTTTAACTGGAGCATATTAGTTACACAGACTAGTTGGTTTTATTGCAGTATATTCACACATGCATATATGATAATTTGACCAATTTCATTCCCTAGCACCTCATCTTGCCCCCCTACTCCTCTCCATGGTCTCCTTCTTCTACCCTACTGGGGTCCTTTCTATTTTCATGAGATGCTTCCCCCAGTTTTGTCTCTACAGCTTCCACATGTGAGAGAAAACACACGGCACTAGTCCTTCTGAGTCTGGTTTATTTTGCTTTAGTTGCATTCATTTTCCCGCAAATGATAAAATTTCATTTTTCTTTGTGGCTAAATAAAACTCCATTGTGTATATACGCCACATTTCCTTTGCCCATTCACCTATTGACAGACACCTATGCTATTGTGATAATTGGTTACTGTGAATCATGCTGTTATAATAAGGGGAGTGCATGTTATCTCTAAAATATGCTGTTCTTAATTCTTCTTTTGAATAGATACCAAGAAGTGCTATAGCTGGATCATACAGTAGTTCTATTTTTAATTTTTTGAGGAGTCTCCGTACTAATTTTGACATGGCTATACTAATTTTAGATTCCCACAAATAGTGTATAAGGGGTTCCCCTTCCTCTACATCCTTGCCAGCACTTACTGTTATTTGTATAACTAGCATCATCAGATTCTTGACCAAGTTACTAAAAACTTATGACAACCTCTTTAACAAATGGTACTGGGAAAATGGGTTATCCATATATAGAATGTGTAACTAGAATCCTATTTCTCACCCTATAGAAACGTAAACTCAATATGGATCAAAGACTGAGGAATAAGCCCAGAAACTTGTTGTTGAAATCATGTTGAAAAGGGAAATGCCAGAAGAAAACAAAAGGGAAACACTCCAATATGTAGAGTTGGAAGCGACTTCCCTAATAGGATTCCTATGACTTAAGAAATAATACAAAAAAATCAAGGAATGGGATGGTACAGAGCTAAAGAGCTATTTCATAGCAAAGGAATCAATTAACAGTGTGAAGAGAGACCCCACAGAATGGGAGTAAATCTTTGCCAGCTGCTTTCTGACAGAGGATTAATATTCTGGATAAATAAAGAACTCCAAAGGCATTTTACATATGATAAATGAACTACACAGATACTTCTCAAAAGAAGAGGAACAAAGTCCCAAGAATAATATGAAATAATGTTCAACAGCTTTAACCATCAGGGAAATGCAAATAAAAACTACATTGAGAGTGGTGCACACCTGTAATCCTAGTGATTTGGGAGGCTGAGGCAGGAGGATCACAAGTTCAAAGCCAGCCTCCACAAAAGCAAGGCACTAAGCAACTCAGTGAGACCTTGTCTCTAAATAAAATACTAAACAGGGATGGGGATATGACTCAGTGGCTGAGTAACCCTGAGTTCAATCCCGGGTACCCCCCAAACAAACAAACAAAAAACTACATTGAGATTCCACCTCACTCCAGTCAGAATGACAATCATCAAAAATATTTCATCCTTTTCAACATCATTTCCTTTCATTGTCTCCTGCTCCCAGTTATGCTGCAAAAATGTTTTTATTTAATAACCTTGTTTTTCTATATACTTTTTGGTGAATTTCTGTAAATATCTAGAATTAAATGTCCAATGAGAACCAAGAAGTTCCAAAATACAACATTTTTAAATCACCAAGTTTGTTCTTCTATATTAAAGAAATTTAGAATGAACAATCTAAAGTATAAACTCTTGTACTTTAATTTTCTTTTATTCAATTTTCTAAATCTCTATGGTAGTATTTCAGATTGTATATGACATCTATCTTTTGTGGCCATTGTCGATTTCTGAGACTTCACTCTCTTTTAAACATGTTAATGAGCTCTGTATGAGGTAATTCAGTTACAGTCAGAAAACAAATTTGTAGTTTCAAATGATAGTTCTTTATAGAAGAAATGTAAGGGGCAGAGGGAATAAGGTTTAAAGTCAGAGTTCTTTGTTTAAGTTCTTTTAAAAAAAAATCTTTATTTATTTATTTTTATGTGGTGCTGAGGCTCAAACCCAGCGACTTGCATGTGCTAGGCAAGTGCTTTACTGCTGAGCCCCAACCCCAGCCCAGAGTGTTTAAGTTCTTGTTTAGCTAATTGAGACTTTTTTCCAATTGGATATGCTATTCCATCAATTTATATCTCAGTTTTTTAATCCACATTGAACTTGAAGAGCTACAACTCAAAGTCAGATGTGAGGATTATCTATGATTCCAAAGAAAATGTTTTGTAAGCAGACAGCACTATACAAACTAGGAATTACTTCAATTAACAAGAGTTACATTTTGTTGAAAATTATTCAGAAAATATTTTGAATCAATTCATGCTTTTAATCATTGTCTAAATTTATTATCTGTAGATGAGTTCCAAAAATATTTAAATCAAGAAAAAGTACCCTCTTTTAATGATTTGTCCAAATTGATTTAAGCATGTTAGAATGTGTGTTAATTCACATTTGTAAAACATATTAGCTCTGAATTTAGTCCCAAGGAAGTCTCAAACCAAATTGTTATCTGTAAAGGGACACAAATCTAATTTCAAAGGGTAGAAATCTGTTGTTGGTGTGAACACTATGATTTTGTATGACAAATCTTTATGCAAGCCCTTAAACTCAAAAAAATTCTGAGAAATTAGACTTGGGTGTCTTCATAATAATTTTGTCACCTGAATATCTATACAGTTTATACAGGTGGGATTAGAGGTGTTTAAAATGACATTAGGTGAATGAATATTAACCACTAGAGATAAGTCCTGTTTTTATTGCCAGTTATGTTCCTATGTGTTTCTATGTAGTTTTTAAAAGTTTCTACTTCCTACATCTTTATAAATTATTCTCTGTCTCCCCTTTTTAACCTTCTCACAAAACATGATCATGTCAAATAGATTTCACCTTACAGAAAGTAAAAAAAAAAAAAAAAAACATGAGTAGTTCTCCCAATACCATAAAAGTGTTGCTTAACTCCTTACCCATCACCTTTCCCAGGATTCATTTACGAAGTTTATGTCATTATAATGTGAGAATCTGACACCATGAAATAGGCCAGTGATATTCAAAGAATCTTGTCTCAGATCATCATTCAAATATGTGAGTTCTTGGAATGCATCCAATACCATTACAGTTGTCACATTTTTTTTTAAGAGAGAGAGAGAGAGAGAATTTTTTTAATATTTATTTTTTAGTTTTCGGCGGACACAAATCTTTGTTTGTATATGGTGCTGAGGATCGAACCCAAGCCGCACGCATGCCAGGCGAGCACGCTACCACTTGAGCCACATCCCCAGCCCACAGTTGTCACATCTTATGTGTACTGACTGAAAAAAGATAACATGAGAAATCTTTTGTCAATTTAGACTAAATTACTCATATTCCTAATATTAAAATTGGTCACTATAAAAATATTTTTAAAAAGTCTGAAACCAAGAAGTATTTAATAAATGCATATATGCACAAATGAACACATCTTTAATTATATACAATCAGCTCTAAGTTTCTATGGAGAGAACACAGACAGTGAAAGTTAAAAATTATTTTATATTATCAGTAAATTTTGAAATATTTCACAAGTGGGTCATGAAAGGTAGCTCATAATAACCAAGAAGGACATAATTGTTTTAAAATATAATAAAATTCTGCTGAAATTAACAAGTATAATATTTTTTTTCTCACATGCAATAATCAGAATATATTTTTTATTCCAAATGGCTTACTATAATAATACTCATTTATCTTACAGCAGAGGACAAACTTGAAGAACTCATATAATTCAAATTAAGACATACTTATATACAGTAGCCAAAACATGCATTCAAAGGATAGGAATGTGGATCAGCAGCATTAAAGAACAAATCTATAAATAGATGCACACCATTATGTTTAACTTAATTTTGAAAAAGATATGAAAGCAATACCTTATCTTTTCAATGGTCATCTTTGAAATAACTGGATATCCATATGCAAAACTAAGAAGCTCTAAGTATAAACCAAGCATTTATGTGTGTGTGTGTGTGTGTGTGTGTGAAAATAAAGTATAATGCAGAAAAGTTTCATAGATTCATTCAAAATAAAGTATAACATAGAATAACATTTCACTGGGTATATTTAAGAAAGGATTTCTTAGATCAGATGTCAAAATAACAATTAGAAATTAATTGGACCTCATAAAAATTAAGAGCATTTCTTCTGTGAAAGTAAAACATAAGAGAATAAAATGAGCCCCAAATAGGGAGAATACTTTACAAATTACACATTAGACAAAGTGCTTACCTGAATTATGTAAAGAAATTTAACTGATAGAAATAATGTCAACTAGAAAATAAGATTCAAATGTCAAAAATTAATAGAAGTAGAATCAATTTAACTGGCTTATTTTCATTAGAAATTACTATCTTTAGCTATTAATATCTTAAAGAATAATGGCATTCAAAATTGTAAGTGGCCTACCTTGAGATCAAATGTTAATCCCACAAAGTTTGCTCAGAGTAAATCAAGATGGGGAAAAAAAGGAAGGGTCATGAGCTGGGGAACAGTTTTAATAGAGAGATGAAGCATGCCTATTTGGTAGAAGATACTCATCAGCAAAAGTAAGTGACCTATAAACACGAGTGCAATCTCTCATTTGAATACAGCAAAATGGTAGAAGTCATAATCCACGTACCATGTTCACTTTAGCACAATGTCTGGGGTTATATGGATTCTTAAAGAAAAGATCACTCAATCATTTATAGAAGTTTATCCTTATGGAGGACAAATACTTAAATTCAAAGGTAGAACTTAAATTTTTGCAGAGAAATTGAATAATAGTGATGGGATATATCTAATTAATGAACTTATTTAAAAAGTCATCACAAATAGAAACTTAGGATGAGTAAGCTAAATTAAGCAAGAAAGAAACCTTATCTAAGAATAGCAGTTATGTGATAGGATTGGAGATGTATGGGAGAGGCTGGGAGGTAAGCTGATGCAGCAAATCAGACTGTTTCATAGGATTACAAAATCAATTTGACTGTGATGATGTCACATACCAACCATTCTTAAAAGTGGAGAAGAGGTAGCTGGACTTGTTCTAAAGTTCTATCTCTCATATTGACACTGAATTCTAAAAGTGGCAGAACTATGAATGGAAAGTGTAGTCAGAAAAGGTTTAGGTTTGTTGATAAAGAAAAAGAACAAAAAAATCAAATCCCTCAGAATTTTTAATGAATTATCTGACTTTATTCTGTGGATGGGAACAATGAGATACATACTCGAGATTAAAGCATTGCTAACTATATCTGCAAATTTCACTTCTCCTGTTCTAACACTTTTTATTTAATATGTGATTATGATAATGATAGCATATACTTTCTTAATGCTTGCTATATTTTTCAAGTGTACTTCATGTATTAACACATTCAAATCTTCCCATAACTTTTTGAATTAGTAAGTATCCCTGTTTTACAAATGAGAATAAAACTAGTCAATTAGAATAGTTCTCCCAACTTTTCAACATTTGTACTTGTCTTTAGGTCACCATCAAACATTGAGTTTGGAGTCATGACTACCCCAAAATGAAATAAAATGGAGGTAATGTTAGGTAATAAATATGTCAGTTATTAAATTTTAGAGAACAAATACAGTGTTTTCTTCCTTAAATTGTAAACACAATAATAACAATGTGACATGTATTTGTTTTTCATTTTGTAACTAAGAAAGAAGAAGGATGGTAGGAAGGAAGAAAGAAAGAAATACAGGAAAGGAAAAATCAGTGTTATTTACAGTTAACAGTTGTGGAAAAACTGATGAATCAATTTCAAATGTAAAATAATATTGCTTTCTTTTTAAAACCATATTAAGACTTTTCAAAAGATTTGGAATAAAGGTTCATCTATTTTGTTTCATAAGTGTATGCATTAGTGCTTATGAACCCAAGGAAAAGTGATAGAAAACCAATTACTGAATGATGTGCATTTGTAAAAGACTGCCATCTTATTTTTAGGACATATTTTTAAGGAACTAATACACACTGCTATGAATAGAAAACACTTTACAGCCAAGAGTAAAAGAAATAGGGCAGTAACAAGGCTGCACACAAAACCTTTGCAGAGGCAGTCAATCTTCCATGGTCATACCTGGCTGACTCAGTACTTCAATGATGTATTTGGAAAAGGGATTGTCAATCAAAGCAGATAAAATGTATCCATAAATGTATCATAAATTAGAACTTTTTAGTGTTGGACATTTTTTAGAGTGGTGGTATAGAGGGCTAAAACTTTATTTAAGAGGTAAAGACATTTAAGACATTTATCAATTATTTAACAGTTAGCAACAATGAATTTCCAAACTAGGATGAAACAAAGTCCCAGGGTGACATTGCATCTAACTACTATCCCTGAATGTTTCTTCCTAACCTGTTGACACTTTCCAACTTTTTTGTTGTCCTAAAAGCAAATAATGGTGGTTCTGGAGAACATTTCTTCTTTAATTATGCAACTATTTCTTATCTATATCTTATTGGGATAAAACTCAATTTTTGTCATAATAATATGTAAATAAAAACAATTTAATTTTTATTTAAGAATAACATAATTTATATATGAACTCTGTAGTAATAATAGATGTAGATCATTTTAAGATTCTGCAATGTAAGGGCACGGTTGATCAATATGAATCCAATGAAAGAATCCAACTTCAGATGTTAAAAGAGGTATGTGAGGGCTATGTGATTCGAACATTAGTACAGGTCATGGAAACTGAAATTGGAGCCTGACCTGAATTGAAGAGTATTTTAGGCCAAAGGATACTAACAGAAACATATTGATGAATAGCTGGCCTCTGGAACCTATCAAAGCTGAGATGTCGACAGGATTTCTGACAAGAAGTAAGCACCTTGTATTTCACTGAATAACAGAGTTGGAATTTTGTTTTCATTTTTTGGTAAGAAATATCGAAATATCTTAATTTTTATGCAACTTATATAAATAATCTTTTAAATTTCATTTTTAGTTGACACATAATAATTATTCATGTTTTTGAAGTAGAATGTGATATTTCATTTGTAGATTGTGCAATGATTAAATTGGCATATTTAGACCATAAACCATCTCAAATATTTATCAGTTCTTTGTGGTTAGAACATTTAAAACTCTCCCTTATAGTTATTTTGAAATATGAAATATCACTGATTAAAGTTACACTCCTGTGCAATTGAACAGAAGAACTTATTCCTCCTAAGTGTAACTTTGTGCTTTTGACAGACAGCTTTCTCTCCCCATTCTCCTCTGCCCCGTCCTTCTTAGCCCTCAGTAACCACTACTCTACTCTACTTTATGGATTAATGTTTTTAGATTTCACATATAAGTGAGATCATGAGGTATTTATCTTTCTGTGTATGACTTATGTTACTGAAAACAATTTCCTCCAGGTTCACCTATGTTGCCACAAAGGACAGAACTTTATTTTTTAAAGTGGATGAATAGTACTTCATTATGTATATATGCAACACTTTCTTTATTCATTCATCAGTTAATGGATATTTAGATTGGTTCCATATCTTGGCTTTTGTAAATAGTGTTGCCCTAAACATGAGAGTGCAGATTGCTCTTTATCATACTGACTTGGCAAAGGAAACAATCCATAGAGTGAAGAGAAAACATAAAGAATGGGAAAACATATTAGCTTTTGATAAGGGATTAACATCAAGAATAAATAAGAAACTAGACTGGACAATAAAGAAAAAAATGATCCAATTAATAAATTGCCAAAAGACCTGAATAGACAGTTCTCAGAAAAACACAAATAGATGGTCAAGAGGTATATGAAAAAATGCTCAACGTCATTAATCATCAGAGAAATGCAAAAGAAAACTGTAATGGGCTATTTCTTCACCTCAATTAGAATGGCTATTATTAGAAAGACAAAAAATTACAAATGCTTCTATGGATGTGGATAAAGGGAATAATTATACAGTATTGGAGGAATGTAAATTAAGACAGCTATTTATGGAAAACAGTACGCTTGTTCTTCAAAATTAAGGACACAAGCAACCATATGATCCAGAAATTCACCTTCTAGTTATATATCAAAAATAAATTGGATTTTTTGGACAATATTAGCCATTGACTTAAAAATGGAAGACATAAATACTGGACCTGTTATATAAGAATGTTGTATACAATATGTTATAACAATTTTTGGAAATATTTAATGGGAATACATTTCATAAATTTTATTAATGTTTAAAACCTGTTCTTTTACTGCAAATATATGTGATAAAATACCAAAAAGTAAACATGTGCAGATTGAAATTAAAGCATTCTAGCATTAGATAGACTATAATATAAAAAGATACAATATATACAATTAGGTTGCAGTGAATATAGATAGCAATTTTTTTATGAAATGCTTTTTATTCCTATGCCATCTTCTAAAAGTACCTTAATGCATATTGTGCGTATATATGCACATGGATGTATATGTATGTATGGAGATAGGTAAATCAGCTATTTAAAATGTATCTAATCTGCTTCCTCCAAGAACTCAGAAAGATGGGAAGAAAGACCATTCTACTCTCTTAATTAAAAAAAAAAATTCTGATTAACCAAAGAAACATTTAAAAATCCCTTCAGACAACTAAGGTTGCAAGGTAGTGAATACTCCCAACTCTAAGAAAAAATAGCACCCTTCCCTGCAGAAAGGACTGCCTTGCCTGTTACAGAACATAGGAAGAAATCAGAACCACAATACAAACAGATAAAAAGAAGACAGCTAAACAAATTGTTAAAGAGTTTCAACTGGTAAATAGAACAGAGCTTCTGTAGGCAGACAGAAGAGCACTCACAGGCTCAGTAACAAGGAGCTCTGTCAGGTGCTTTGAAAAAGCCCAGCCTCTGCATAGAAATATGGAATAAAAGGTGGAATGTAGAAGGAAGAGAGAAAGCCTAACAGGTGTTGGGGAGGACAGGAAAAATCTTGCATAGTAAACCTTAGCAGGTCTTCTCAGGACGTTTTCTCAAAGTCTCAACCTTCTGGAAGAGGGGCAGAAAATCATTTCATCATTATTAAATTTTTTTTAAACTATGCTCCCTCTGGGGGAGAGGTAGGATAAAGGCCTGAGGGTAAACCCCTGTGCCAGTGTTAAAGATCTGTCATACTGGGAAATTGGGAAACTTACTTGCCCACAATACTCACAGCAGATACAAGGCAGAACAGAAGGGATATAGGTGCTAAGAAAACCACATCCCTGAGGACTAATGACAGGAAGGTCACTTACCTGAAAGGATGTTAGTTCTCTCATGTCTACGCCACACAGACACCAGACAGCGTCCTTGCCAGCACTAATTAACAGGCAGGGAAAGACCATCACAAAGGGAGCCTGGAGTCAGACACTCCTCCTGTATTGCAGGCTTATAGAAAAAGCTGAACCCTCAGAGAGCTCTAATACTAAGGAAAACCCACCTGTGGTATATGGAAAATCATAGGAGCAAAACTCCAAATCTTGGGCAAATCCTGACCAGATCAATTCAATTTCCTTTGCTAACTGACTGAAAAAAAAAAAAAAAAAACTACTGATTTCCAGGGGTGAACATCCCTGAACCAGATATCAACTGCTCTGGAAACTGGTTAATATTTTTTGAGACAGTGTTAAAGAAAAAAAGATTAAAACACATCAAGCAATCTGTAGAACCAGACAGAGAGATACTATGGTCATGAGTTAGAGTATGATTCAAATGCTGAGGAATTGAGGGGAAATGACCAAAAAAATTTCACAAATATATAGTAAATTTCAGAAAAGAGGAGAAAATTAGAAGAAATAGTGTAAAATAAATGCTGCCAAAATAAAGCAATAACAGTGATGAATTCCTCTGACAGGCTCATAGCTAGATTCCACAGAGTGAAAGAAGAATAAGGAAAATTTAAACATAGGTCACCACAAATTACCAGTCTAAACATTTTTTTTAAAAAAGGAGAAGCAAATAGCCAAATGGTTTAAGATACATGAAATTAAAATAACAAAAAGGAGGAAAACAAGAAGAAAAAAAAAGTTGAATTCACAATTACAGAGAAATTTCAAAATATAATGAAAGAAACCAGCAATTAATCCAAAAGCAAAGGTAAGATATAATCAAAGATAAACAGACATATACATATCTGTAAATGTAAATAGGAACATATTCAGACAAGTAATATTCAGATAGCTGAATACAAAGAAATGAAATAAATAAATGGAAAATAGTTAGATACAAAGGACACATTAAATACAGAAAATAAGTGACAGAAAATCTCTGATCAGATACGCTGAAAAGTAGAATATAATGGAGCAATTCTCAAGTATGGAAGGAAATTTATTCCAAATTATAATTTTGTATCAAATATAAATATATTTCACATCTAAAAAAGACCTGAAAACTATTTTCAGACCAACAAAAATTAAGAGAATTGATTGCCTGCATATATTTCCTATAAGGAATAATAAAGAAATGACACAGAAATTGTTACTCCAGAAAAACTTGGATTTATAAGAAATGAATATTCTCAGGAATTATCAGAAGCAAAATATACATAAAAGGCATTTATCTTTTCTTTTCATGATTTATACAGAAAATGACCTAAAGCAAAATAATAATAGTTATGCATATTATAACATGTAAATTTGACATATGTACCAAAGAATATGGAAGATGGGAGAGATGAATTGAACTACGTTGTTGTAATATTCATAAAATATAGATAACCATGTATGATATTTATAGGTGCACTGTGATAAGGTTAGTGATCTATATTATAAAATCAAAAGCAATCACAAAAGAAAGTAGAGAGAGAAGCTAAAAATAAAATTAAAACAAATAATTAAAGTACACATTTATATCTAAGTCAGGCAGAAAATTAAGAAGAAGCTTAAGAACAGATGGAATGAATGGAAACCAACTAGTAAGGTGATATGCTAATAATTGCACTGAGTGTAATAGATCTGAGTACCCTATTTAAAAGGCAGTGATTGTCAGATAATAAAAATAAGAGTCAGTTATTTTCTGTAAGAATCCCATGTTAAATATACAGGTAAATAAAGTATAAGTAAAACAATAGGGGGAAAAGCATGAGAAATTTAGTCCCAAGGAAACTGGAGAAGCTATGTTAATATTACACAAAGCACACTTCAGATCAAGGATTATTACAGGAGATGAGGAAGGATCTTGCATAATGGTAAAAGACTGCATTCACTAAGAAGGAATAGCTGGCTTAAATATTTACAATACTTAAAAATAGAGCTTCAAAAGGGCATCAAGTAAAACCTGATAGAACTAATACAAGAACTAGATAGCTTCACAATTATAGTTTGAGACATTCTCTTTCAGTAATTGATAGAACAAATAGAAAACCATTTAGGATACAAATATCTAAGAATTTCAAATCAACTAAACCTAACTAACATTTATAGAAAACTGCTATCAATGGCAGCAAAAACACATTCTTTAAGTACAGAGTTCCCATACCTATCTCCCCAAATTAACTAAATTCTATATAAGAGTCCAATCTCACTTATTTTCCAGTAATATACATGTATCATATCTAAGACGTTACATTGCATGTAGCTGTCATGTATCCTTGGTGTCTTTGGGTCTGTACAGTTTTCCTGTTTTTCATAGCTTTGGCAGATTTGAGAAGTACTTGTCAGGTAATTGCACAGAATGTGCCTCATTTTGGGTTTTTATTAGGTATTCTTCTTGATTACACCATGGTTATGGGTTTTTGCAAGAACAAAGGTTAAGTACCCTTTAAATCATGCTATATCAAAAGCACATGCTATCAACATGAGTCGTCACTAAAGATGTTCACCTTATTCAGTTGACCAGTGTTGTGCTGCTAGTTTCCTTCATAGTAAATTTTCTTTTTTAACATACTCTATTCTTTGGAAATGTCATTAAGTGTTGTCCAAACTCATCTCTTAAAAGAAAAAAGTATCTACATGAATTGTATTCTTTTAAAGAAAACTTTGTCTTTAATTGTGTTAGTCAGCTTTTCATCGCTGTGACAAAGCATCTGAAGAAGCAACTTAATGCAGTTTTAGAAGTTTCAGTCCAATATTGGTTGGATTCGTTGTTTCTGGGTCTGTTATAAGGTAGAAGAACATCATGGTAGAAGGGCCTGTGAAACAAAGATGCTCACCCTCATGATGGCCAGGAAGCAGAAAGAGAGAGAGGCCAGAGACAAGATATACCCTACCAGAGTATGCCCCAAGTGACCTTTTCCTCCAACTAGATCCCATCTCCTAAAGATTCTACCATATCCCTATAATGCCATCAGCAATGAACCAGTGAATGGATCAGTCAAATGATGAGGACAGAGCGCTCATGAACCAATCACTTCCCAAAAGTTCTACCTCTGTGTATGGTTGCATTAGAGACCAAATCTTCAATTGATGAGCCTTTTGGGGGTGTTCTAGATCTCAGTCATACGTGTATTCTCTATTCACTTAACCATATATGTATATCAGAATGGACTTTGGGATATATTTTTTGCTTTGGGTTATAACTCATGACTCTTTATGGATTTATGCTCATATTATTAGTAATTATTAATAAAACATTAATGCCAAATTTTGATTGAGGGGATATCCAAGAATACTTATATCTAAGTATCTTATTTATCATTGTTTTCAAGCTGATTCAATGGCTTCCTAAACTGGCTTAGAAATATGATGTGAAAAATGTTATCTTTCTATTTCTGAAATATTTCACCTATTTTCATTTTTCATCTATTAGAGGAACTTTGGAAATAGTAGTGTTTCCTGATATTTGTGTCAATTTTATTACTGATACTAATAAGGGCAAATCTTTTTCATGTTGTTAAAGATGAAATGGAACCCAGTTTATTCTGATATATATGCAATTATTCTTTCATGTCTACAATAGAGATTACAGAGCAGAATGCATTCCAGCAAATATCTTCATTTTACATGATTTTACAATTTTCATATTTTATACCTTGATACAAAACTGAATTAAACTTAGGTAACTTGATTGGCAGGATTTGGAGGCAAGTTGAAAATGTTTTTACCTGAATCCTGGATAGATGTATTGCAAAGTATTACCACAGTATCATGATACACATTCAGTTTTCCTATTCCAGTAGTCTAGAATTAGCAGAGGGAGAAAACAAAGAAACTACAATGAATCTAATGAAATTACTCAAAATCTCAAGATAATAGTCTAAACTTTGAAGAAAAACTGAATCAAATGAGCCACAAATTGAGAAAGTTACTTATTACATGTTTTATAAGTAAATAAAATAATTTTCTCACCAAATGCAAAATAATGCATATATTCTGAATTTATCTCATGCTAACTATGAGAACTATTTCACCTTCATTTATTAATACTTCTTGATCATTTTATTTGTAATAGAGATCAAATATCACATGATATACAAATTATAGTTGAACTCTATTTTTAACTACATGCTGATGAAATACCATTCATATGTGAAAAATAATAGTGATATTTGTTAATATATCTAACCAGGATAAAGCTTTCTAATATAATTTTAGTGGGCAAATAAAAATTATGCACTTTTTTCTTGTGAAACTTGTTTTTGAAATATTTATCATTTTGAGACACTTGTGTAACAGGGTGACTATATTTAATAACAAATATTATATTATTGAAAGCTGTTAGGAGAGTAGGTATTAGGTGTTAGCAACACATAAAAAATGACGTGAGGTAATACACATATCAATTACCTTGCTTTAGCCATTCTATGATGCATACATATTCCTAGATAAAGATTTAGACATAGATCATTATAAACTACCTAATGATTCATAAATTCTTATACTTTTCCTGGTAAGTATTATTGCACTGTGACATATTCATCACAGTAGTCAATTAGCTGTATCCAATGTCTGTCTAATTCAAATGCAGGAATTTACACTGGCACATGGATGAGTTCTCAAGCATGTAGAATTTCATTGTATGTATTTGATGCATCAAGTCTCCATTTTTCAAAGTAATTTTGCTTTTACCTAAATTTTTCACATCCAATTTTGTATCATGGATGTGTTAAACATAATATCACTATTTTTCTCTCTCTTTAATTTTATAGGTTATAGTCAGTAATAAACTGATAGCACCGTGTGTTGTTACAGACAGCATGGGTGTTCTAGCATGATTATGCTACTCTATTTTACTCATTTTTGGTTGTATTCATTCTAATAGTAGATCAGTCATTAACACTTTATGACAATGGATCACATTAAAGAACTTGTTTAGACTGGTTATTGCAAGACATATTTATATCTATTAATGTGAAATTAGAGGCTTTAGTATCAGTTCTTAGGTCCTAACTGGCAGACACATATGTGTTTGTGTGTATATAAATATAATAAATGTAGCCAAAGAATGGAACCCTTTAGAATTACAAACTTAAGTAGTGATAAAGGAAATATAATCTCTCACTGTACTAAAAATTTTTTTTTACATGTTGACCTATTAACTGATCAAACTCTCATTGGTTAACTTTTGTGTAGCATGCATTGTGGCAGGAAACATGGAATCCTGTCATTATGATTAGTCACACTTTTTTTCTGGAATAAGATAGATAAAAACAATGAACAAAAATTACTGTGAGAAGAAGAAATACAGTCAATCAACAAATATATGAAAAAAGTGTTTGACATCTCTAGAAATTAGAGAAATGCAATGGAAACTTCTCTAAGATCTCCTCTAACTCCAGTCAGAATGGCAATTATCAAAAATATGAGCAAGAACTAATGTTGGAAAGAACATGGAGGGAAAGGCACACTCATACATTGCTGGTGGGACTGCAAATTGGTGCAATCAATATGGAAAGTAGTATGGAGATTCCTCAGAAACCTTGGAATGGACCCACCATTTGACCCAACTATCCCACTCATAGGTTTACACCAAAAGGGCTTAAAATCAGCATACTACAGTGACACAGCCATATAAATGTTCATAACAGCTCAATTCACAGTAGCTAAAATATGGAACCAACCTAAGTGCCTTTCAACAGATGAATGGATAAAGATAATGTGACATATATACACACAATGGAATATTACTCAACCTTAAAGAAGAATGAAATTATGGTATTTTCCAGTAAATGGATAGAGCTAGAGAATATCATGCTAAGTGAAATAAGCCTATCACAAAAAACCAAAGCTGAATGTTTTCTCTGATATCTGGATGCTATTTCACAATAAGTGGGGTGCTAGGGAAGAACAGAGGTACTTTGGATTAAACAGAGGGGAGTGAAGGGTAGGGAAGTGGAAGAGGGTAGGAAGGTAATAACAATAAATAATAAATCAGATAATATGGCCCTATGTGCTTATATGATCACATAACCCATGTGATTCAACATCTTGTACAATCAGAAAGAAGAATGAGAAGTTATACTCCATTCATGTAAGATGTGTCAAAAAGCATTCTATTGTTATGTATCACTAACTAGAACAAATTAAAAAAAAAAAAGAATTACTGTGAGGTTGGGAGTATAGCTCAACAATAGAGGAAGCTTAGCCTACAAAGCCCTGGGTTCCATGACCAGCACAGCAAAAATATAACGTACAAAGTAATAAAGAATTATTACTGTGGTTCAAGTCTGAAGAGAATCTAAAAACATCACAAGAAGGGAATTGAGAACTTCATCTAGAAAATTGTATGTTGGGGAAAAGTAGTAGAAGAAAGACATTAGCAATAAAATCTAGGCCCTTCAGACAGCAGCAAAACACAGAGACAAGGTGCACAGTCAAGAAAATTCCACGTAGCTGCTAATTTTCAGAGGCCAGGGCTTTGCTCATAGGATGCTAGAAAATGCCTGATACAGAGCTAAGATTTAATAGTGCTACACTTTCTCCATGTAACATAGAATGATCACTTTTATTTTTAAAATATCCACGAAAATACTAACTCACTTATTAGTTATTTCTGGAAGTTCTATACATTTTTCCTCTAAAGAACATTTTACAAATTTCTGCTGCTATTCTTCCAGTTTCCCCATTACTTAATATTTCTTTCTAGTTTTCAAGATACAGTTTTTAACAATTCCACTTATAAGGCAGGTAAACAGAAATAATAATTTCTCATGTTATTTCTGAAGTAACTATCATAATAACAATAGATCATTAGCTTAGTAGAGTCTCGTTTTTCAATGTGAACTGAGAGCCTGGTTTGGATGATTTCTATACTTTTAAGTTTATTAAGTTATGTTTCATGGCCCAAAATGTGATCTATCTTGATGAATGTTTCAAGCAAGTTTGAGAAGAACATGAAATCTGATGTTGTATGAAGTATTACATAAATGTCAATTAAATCCTAGTGATTAGTGGTGCTGTTCAGTTCAACTACACCCTTATTGCTTTTCTGCCTCCTGCATGTCAATTCTCAATAGAAAGGTTTTGAAATATCCAATTGTAACAGAGGAGTCATTGGTTTCTCCTTGCATTTCCATCATTTTTTGGGGGGGACTCACATCAGATGTTCTAATGTTAGTCACACAAATGTTAAAAATTTCTACGTGTTCTCTTTGATCCTTTATCATTGACCCCTGTATCGTCACATATGATCCTTATCCCTAGTGATGTTCCTTATTCTAAAGTTTGTTTGTTTTTGAAATTAATACAGCTAATCCAGCTAACTTTTGTTGTTAGCATGCTGTATGTTTATCTATTTTTTATTCAATTTATCTGTGTCTTTATATTTATAGTACATTGATTTTAAACAATAGACCATTGAATCAGACTTCTTCCAAACCAGACACACACTGTTTTATTTTTAATTGTTGTATTTAGACTCTTGATATTTAAAATGATTATTGACATATTCAGATTAATATCTACCACATTTACTACTGTTTTTGATTTATTGTCCTTGTTTTTATCTAGTTTTTTTTTCTTTTTCTTTCAAACTTTTTCTTATTTTTCTTGTTTTACTTGGGCATGGAAAGACTTTGAGAGTCTTTACTCCTATCCTTAGAATAAGAAAAAAGGTGAACAAACAGAAAATCAATAGATCTTCTTAAATTTATTAGAGATCTGCAGTTACAGAACAAACCACTGTCCCCAGAATTAAAGAGAAGAGAGATAGAATATCAGAACATAACTAAGTACAAGCCTATGAGAGAAAAAAAGTAGCACCTCAACCAATATGTGGGATAAGAAGACCTAAAGTGCAATTGATGAGTTAATGGAAGGTTGGTGTGAATAGTATGAGGTAAAAATTCCAGAGGTCCTCAACTTAGTGAAGCCCAGATTTCTATAATGTCAGAGGGATTAATGGAGTCTCATAGTGAAGGTTAGAGAAATTTCTCCTTTCCAGGGAAAGAGATAAGTAGCCATTTAGCTATATGTCCAGAATATTCTGCTCTTAACCATGTTTTCATTCAAGAAAAATCTATTTTATCAGAGAATAATTTCATTACAAAGTTATTTAAATAAAGCATCAGTAAGATATTCCAAATAATAAGAAAACACATTTAAATTAAAACAATAATAATATGTTACAAAAAAATAAAAAGAATTAAAGAGCCAGGTGTAGTGGCATATACATATAATGCCAGTGACTCTGGTGGCTGAGGCAGGAGGCAAGTTAGAAATCATCCTCAGCATTTTACTGAGACCCTTACTCAAAAAAAAAATAAATAAAAATAAAAAGACTTGGGATGCAGCTCAGTAGTAAAGGGTCCCTGGGTTCAATACCTAGTACAAAACAAACAAACGAGCAAACAAAGAAAAAAAGGAAAATGATTTAATAAGGTAACTGGCAAAATCCATGATTCTTAGCAGTATCAAAAGTACATTTTGACAAGATGAATCCACTCCATTATGGCATCATTAGATTCCAGATTCAGATTTTTTAAATGAAAGCACCTGCCTAGCAGAATCTAGATTACATTAGTATCTTCCAACCAGTGAAGAACTTTATATCTGGATGAATAATTTCAAAAGAAAAATCAAAAATGAAAAGAAGACATTCTTCAACAGGCAGTCAGAAAAATATGGGAAGAATTACAACTTCATAAAAAAAAGCAGTGTTTTAACTTATAGTGATGTAACTGATAGTTCACATACCATTTTCTTGCTCTGGCTTTCCATATACTCCTTGAAGAATCTAAGATATATGTGCCTTTTTTTCTCATTCTTTCCATTTATAAAAATTTGACAAGAAGTATCCACCTATTTTTAGCCAAAGATTTTTATAAGATATAATTAAGAACATTTTTTTAAAATAATGTTATTGAATCTAGATTTTTAATAATTTGTGGGGGGGGAATACAGAAAATGAAAACAATTACTAGAAGTAGATGTTATTTGTCTAAATGAGTAGTTTTTATTTTATTCCAAGGCAAGTCCCTAAAGACTAGTTATTAGAATGGACTTTCTAGCTATTAGATGGGTAACAGATGAAATGAAATTTAATTCATTGATTTTGATGTTGTATATATGCTCAGAGGGTTTCAGAGATTGCTATCATTCATGCATCAAGAGTTTGAAAACCGAATTCTGCCTTCACATCAGTCATGGGTGAATATGGTCACTGGCCTGTTTAATTAACTGGAAAACACTAATGTATTAAGATTAATAGAAATGAAACTTGGAGTCTATATTCTATTTCTCAGTAGTAATATAGATACTATTGCTCCAAAATGTGATAGGTAAAAATTCAGAAGTAATGGAAAAAATCATTAAAAAATAGATACACCTTCTTCACAAACAAATATTTAGTATCCTTTTAAAATACCCTATTCATGCTAGAAAATTCGTTTTCTTTTAATAATGGGTATTTTTTCTCAAATATTATATAACTTTTATATAATGAAAGGATATATAAAATGGTCAGATATGCCATACCTTTGGGAAGTTTTTCTTAAAATTTGTGTCTTACAGAATGAATGCTTTTTATTCAATTATTTCTTATTAAAAGGATTTATTTTTAAAGGAATGAATAAATAAATAATATTCATTCTTTTAATAACTTTCATTTTATTTTTATAATGCTCCAAATACCTTTTTATGCCTGAAAGTTGTAAATATAAATGAGTTATCAAATTAGCTTTAATTTGGGGGGGGGGAGAAGAGGAATTAGAAAATTATAAACATATTATGAAATTTCCACACAAAAATCTAAAGATATGACCAAATAAAACAAAAAAAAACAGTAGAATTTTAATTTTTATGAAAATTAAGTAATGGCCTTAAACCAACATACATATTAAAGATATTTGATAAATGAACTATAGATAGCAAAGTTTGAAAAAAATCATGGAGGAGTGACTCACAATGCCAAAAAACGTGTCAGGTAAATCTTTCTTGTATACTGTCAAATTCACAGAGCCAAAATAGGTGTCTCATTTTTGATAAGGATTTTTCTTCAGGGAGCCTATTTAAATCAATATAAATCGATGCTTTCTGGAATTCCGGCACTGATACTGAATGGACAATAGCATAACTGTTAGATCAGAAAACAATACTTGAACATTTTTTTATGAGGCACAGGTTTTCTTTTGGTATGTATATTAGTTTCCAGTGGCTGTTGTAACAAAATGCCAAAACTGAAAGTCTTAAAACAACAGAAATATATCATCTCACAGTTATGGAAGATAGATGGCACATAAATAAACTGTTGTCAGGGCCATGCTTCATCTGGAACCAGTAAGAGTGAATCCTCCCTTGCTTTAACCTAGCTTTTGGTGGCTTGTCAGCAATTCTTAGCATTCCTAAGTTTTCAGTGACTACATTTCAAATTCTGCCTATGTAATCATATATCACTTTTCCTGGGTGTGTCTTCACATAGTGTTTTCCTCTTATAAAAATCCTAATATTAGATTAAAATTTACCCTAGTGACATCAGAACTTTTTTTTATATCTGCAATTATTTTATTTCCAAATACAGATTCAAAGGTACGGGGGTTTGGACATTAAAATATGACAGTGGGACAGTGGCATATCTATTGTGTGATAGGAAAACATATTTTATTAAAAGAGAGATTCTTGGGCTGGGGTTGTAGCTCAGTGGTAGAGAACTTGACTAACACATGTGAGGCCCTGGGTTTAATCCTCCGTACTACATAAAAATAAATAAAATAAAGGTATAAAGGGGGGGGGGAGAAATTGATTCTTTCTAATGATATGTGTGAGTAAATTCATCATTTTAAGTTGAAATGGGTTGTGTGTAGCATTACATGCCCTCACCAATAGGAAAAAAAATACTTAATAGTTATTTTAAGAAAGTATATAACAATTTTTAAAAATAAAGTTCACAATGGTAAAAACTACCATAGAAATAGAGTAGAATAGAAAAATAAGAAAATATTAGAAAGAATAAATAAAGACAATAAAGCATTGAATTTTAAGAATGAAAGGATATTATATATAGACAGCGAAGTTTTAGACTTTATAAGAATGCAATCTGTAACTATATGGCAGAAAATCAAAATATGAAAGAAAGAGATATGATTGCTTAGCTTTAGTTAAACCATCAACATTAATCTGGTACAAAGAATTTGATAAGTCAATTACCACAGAAATAATTTTGAACATGATTAAAATTCTTTTTTTTTTTTTCCTAGGAGGGATTGAACCCAGGGGCACTGAGACACATCCCTAACTTTATTTTTTATTTTTTGTTTCGAGATGGGGGTCTCACTAAGTTGCTTAGGGCTTTGTTAAATTTTTGAGCCTGCCTTTGAACTTGTGGTCCTCCTGCCTCTGCTTTCTGAACTGCTGGGATTACAGGTGTGTATCAACAAACTTGGCAGAATTCTATTTTAAAGAAACATATTAACAAGATGATTTCACAGCTAAATTCTACCTACTTTTAAATAGTAAATAAATGCAATATAACAAAACATTCAACACCATAAAAATCATGAAATTTTTCTCAATAGAGTGTATTGATCAGAATGTGTTTAATACCAGTGTGATGAATTTGATTCTGTAAAGAAAAAAATTGAGTACTTAATTGTGATTATAGATGCAAAGAAAAATGGAATTTATTAACTTACTGCTATAGTTTGAATGAGTGACGCCGAAGTTTTTCTCAAAGACCCAGTCACCAGGGTGCTGCTATTGGAAAATTGTGGAAACTTTTAGAAGTGGGGCCAAATAGGATGTTCTAGGTCATAGGGGGCATGCCCTTAATGGGAATTGTGGGACCCAAGTATCTTTCTCTTCCTGTTTCGCCCCATTTCCTGGTCAGAAGATGAGCAGTTTGCTCTGCTATATGCTCCCACCATGACATACTGCCCTCCTCAGCTATCTAAAGTAAAGGGCTACTGATATATTTTGAAACTAGAACCTAAGGACCATGAGCCAAAATAAACCTTTTCTCTTTATAAGCTAATTGCCTTGGTATTTTGTTACAGTTGACAGAAAGTAAACTAATATGTTTAGCAAGATAATGTTGAGTTTACAATATTTGCTCATTGACCTTAGAAAATTTAATAATTTAGATAGCAGAAAATTTTGATAGAAGAATTTATGTTGTAAAAGATGCTAAAATTTTAATAATATTCAGCCAAGGTAATAAATTAAAACTAATAGGAAAAGAAAACTATGAATAAATACATTTAGCAGAAAACTTTGACTCTTGTAAATAGTATACAAAAGACTATTTGAAAGCTTCAGTTAAAATGTGAAATATTAATCATTTGTTTTAAAAAATATAATGAAACTTTTCAACATTAATATCTTCCTATAAGAAACAACAATATGAGTATAAATACTGGTTAAAAACAAAACAGAAAAAAAATCCCCTCTCCTTATGTTATAGTGACCTACTAGAACAATAGTACAGTACAGTGTTAAAATTAATGAAATATATGATTATATCTTTTTTTCAATAGTGACAATAATAGGTTTCAAACAAAGAAATAAAGAAAACCCTCACAAGAAGAATCAGAGTTTCAAAATTTAAAATTTACTGAATTAATAAGTAGAACTATATAAAGAAAATTATATGAAAATATAAAGCACTAACAAAACAAATTTCAGAAAACACACACAAAAAAATGAAAAGGTAGCCCATGTTCATGAATTAGAAAAATCAACATTAAGATGTCTATATTACCCAAGGAGAATTATAGATTTAATATTATTAATATTAAAATTCCAATGACTTTTTTGACAGAAATAGAAAAATAATCCCAGAATTTGTAAATGAACCACAAAAGAGCCTCAATAGCTAAAGTAATATTGAGCTACAGTGAAGACCCCATACTACCTCATTTGAAAATATGCTACAAAATTGTACCAATAAAAAAATCATGATATTATCATAAAATCAGGCACATAGCCAAGTGAAAAAAAATAGCAAATCCCAGAAATACATCCATGCATTTACAGCCAAATTATTTTTAAAATATGCCAAGAAAAATGGGGGAATAATTGTTTCTTCAGTTTGCTTCTGCGAAATTGGAAATATAAAAATATATACTACATACACACATGCACACAAAAAATAATGAATTTAGAATTTAGAACTTCAAATGTATTAAAGACTTAAATGTAAGTGCTGAAACTGTGAAAATATTAGAAAAAAAATATGTAGATGTATTGATCCATGATGATGGGCAAAGGGATTTGGGCTATAATCCAAAAGCACAGGCAACAAAAGCAAAATTAGATAAATCAGATATTATACTAAGAAGCTTCTGCACACAGAAGGAAAAAATATCAACATAGTTATAAAACATTCTACTGACTAGGAGAATATATTTGAAACCCATACATTTGAAAAGATTAATATCCAAATTACATATAGAACTCAGTAGTTAGAAAACAACCAAAGCATAAGAAATACAACTGAATAGATAATTGTCAAAGGAAGACATACAAATAGCCAAGAGGTATTTGAAAAAAAAAATGCTCCAGATCACTAATCATTAGGGAAATGTTAATTAAAACCATGATGAGATAATACCTCTGATCTATTGAAGTGGCTATTAGCAACAGACAACAGATGTTGAGGATGTGGAGAAAAAGGGATCCTTGCATACTGGTGGTGGGATTGTAAATTAGTACAGTTATTATGAAAAACAGTGAGGGGGTCCTCAAAAAATTAAACATTGAACTATCATATAATCCAGCAGTTCCACCACTGCATATATAATCTAAGGAAATTACATCTCTATGTCAAAAAAGATTTCTGCACTCACATGTTCATTGCAAAATTATGCAGAATAACGAAGATATGGAATCAATCTATGTTTTCATCAACAAAGAAAAGAATAAAGAAGGGACACACACACGGAAAGGAATATGACTGAGTCTTTTCAGAAAAGTGAAATCTTGTCATTTGTGTGTGAAAGCATGGACAAACCTAGAGAACATTATAATGAATGTAATAGGTACAGAAAGACAAATAATGCATGATCTCACTTGTATGTGGAATGTAAAAACAGTCACACTCATAGAAACAGAAAATGAAATGATATCAGAGGTTGTACAGTAGGATTAGTGGGAAAATATTTGTCAAAGAACAAAACTTTCAGTTAAATCAGAGAAGTAAGTTCAAGGCTTATTGTATATCATAGTAGTTACAGTTGATAACAATATATTGTATACTTAAAAATTTCTAGGAGGGGCTGGGGATATAGCTCAGATGGTAGAGTGCTTGCCCTGCATGCACAAGGCTATGGGTTCAATCCCCAGCATCACAAAATGACAACAGCAACAAATTGTAAGAGATTAGATTTTAGGCATTCTCACCATAAAAAAAGATATGTGAGATAATGCATGTTAGGTAGATGAATTTAACCATTCCACAATGTATGCATATTCAAAACATGTTGTATACCAAAAACATACATTTTTTACTTGTCAGTTGTGAAAGAAAAACATTAAAGAAGAGAAAATTGCAAATTATAAATAAATGGAGCACCTCTGGGTGAAGTGTCTACAGAATGGAAATCACACAGTGGATATAGCTAGTTAATCACTGATATTGATTTAGAACTGCTGCAATGCAATGATTGTTTTAAGCAGCCTCACTTTAAATTACTTTTATTCTTGCTTTCAAATTCTCTACTGAAGACATATTCTATAATTTCCTACCTTAAGAGCCCACCACATCTCATACCCATGTCTACAAGGTGCCATCAAACATAGCTAAAATATGTAATTATATTCTTGAACCAGGAAGTTTTAATATTGTATCACTTATACCAAACTTAATGATAACACTTAAAGCCATTGTAACTGAAGTGCTGAAATTTTTCTAATGATGTTTGGTTTCGTTTGGTATCTCAGATTTTGCATTACATTGTAGATATCAATGAAAAATTCAAAATATAATTATCATGGTAGATATTAAAATATTTTCATTAGCATTTCCAAATCAATGTGATATTGGTATAGATAATCAGATAAGCTAGTCAGAGAGGGAAAAAAAGAATCCAAAAATGGATGAAACAATAATTATAACTTCATTATATAAAAATCACTAAAAATAGTTTATAAAATGAACTAAAATTCTTGGGAGAATTTTATGTTATCAAAAGTATATATTAAAAACACTTTTGGTCTTTGTGGCAACACTTCTCAAGCAAGGAACTGTGTTATTAGCTAGATCCACAGACAGCATCACAGAGTCAACTGTTCTAGAAAGTTGAAGAACATTTTGAAAATGTCAGAAACACTGCGAATGCGTGAGGAAACACCATCTGTGCCATAGGTCAAATAATTCAGATGGTGAAGTCCAGGCCCCTTAGGTATGCTTCTGACATCCTGTACATTTTTCGTAATACTAGAGGGAAACCAAGAAAAAAATATCTTTCCTGAATGTCATATGTGTCAGTATCCAAATCAATATTTGCCTGAAACTAAGACAAAAGCAAAATGTCACTATTATAGGATAAAGCATGAGGACAAAAGAGTAAAGGAGAAACTGTATTAAAAGAAGAAGTGTACTTCCATTATAAAATGTTCCTTGATACATCTTCAAAGCTTTACAATTCAGTGCCTCACAGTAACTTCTCCATCCGCACAGTGGCTGAAAAGTTGCTGCTGCTGCATTCTCTAGGCTTCATCTTTTGCCACACTAAACAGATGCTTGCTTCCACTATAAAAAGGAGATCACCACCATGGAGACAGGTATTTTATTCTTTATGGGTAGAATCAAGATGTATTTTTTACCAGGATTACTAGGATAGAGTTAGATGGAAGGCAATACTGATCAGTAAAATGTCCTTCACATATTACATAAATTGAAAAATGTAAAAACATTCATCTGGTTCATCTCTGGAACTTAAGAGATTTTATCAGTGCAGATAGTGAGATTTCATGGAATGAAATATATATATATATATTCTCTATTCCCTTTGCATGCTTTTTTTTTGGTTTACAGAATTAAATATTAGCTCTTATTTGTCCTTAGATTTTGGACCTGGAAATGGACCAAAGAAGAAGTTGGCTTTAGGATAAAATATTATATTTGAATTTTTTCTTTTATTTTTTTTCTGGTACCAGGGATTGAACCCAGGAGCACTTAACCACTGAGCCACATTCCCAGCCCTTTTTTGTATTTTTATTTAGAGACAGGGTCTCGCTAAGTTGTGAAGGGCCTTGACATATTACTGAGGCTGGCTTTGAAATTGTGATCTTCCTGCCTCAGCCTCCTGAGCCACTGGGATTACAAGCATGCACCACCATGCCCAGGTTTTCTGCATCTTAATGTCATTTTATACAAAAAAGAAGCCTCCTCTCTGTTGTGGAGTGGCTGAAGTTCAGAGATAGCAGAGAAAAAATGTTGGGTTAGCTATTCCTTTCATTGAGGTACCAAATGCTGCAGCCGAGGCAAAAGCAGATTGTGACTAACTTCTTATGTCAAATGCTTCAAAATTCCTATTGAAAAACCGAGTTTTACTCCAGATATAATTTTAGAGTAGCTGTATAAATTAGATGGAAAAATTATTTGCACTCACGATAGAAATTCTTATAACTGGTTTTCAAATTGAAACTAATCCCCTCCAAAAATTATGCTTTGCTTTCATGAAGACCCATCTCAGTCTTCAAAGAGTTAATCGCCCGCTACTAATTATGAAATGTTAAGTTGGTCTTAGGTCCATTTTCACATGTAATACCCTGCATGGCAATACTTTGTTTATGTATTTATATCTCTAATCAGACTGTGATCTCATTAATATTAAAAATAATTTTAAAAAATTAAATAAAAAAAAAACTAAGGCACGACAGAAGCTCAACATATTCTTGTTAAGCTGAGAAAACAAAACTGAGGATTTTACCTTCCTAGTACTGAGTCAAAAGGATCCGATGAGCCCAGGTTACAAAGATACCCCTTAAATGATAGATACCAGTAGCAGAACCAAAGCAAAAAAGCCATAAGATTTGCAAATAAAAGGTGAAAATTTCTTAACACAACAGAACAATAGATAAGAGCAGAAAAATTCCATTTTGCAGCTCTGAGGAGCCAAAATACAGCCACTTGTCATAGGTAAAATGGATTCTCACTCAATCTACCTTGCAATTTCCTGACAGAAGGGAGAACTGGCCATCATATCATCTAGGAATTCCCTCATGTGCTTTAGTCTGTCAGCTGAAAAAGATTCAATTGATTATGACAGATGGGCATTAAGTTTGTCACAGTTCTGATGGATCGGGGAGGGAAAAGTTTGATAAATGCTGAGAGACAGATTATGCCTTGATGATTATTTTTGTGAAGTCAGTCATCTGTGTACTGGGTACTTACTATAATCTGCTTGAGGAAAATTATTATCTCTCACTAATTGGCATACATTTTATTTCATTTTTGACTTAAAATATCAATTTCAGCCTGAAATAATTATGCATAACAACAAAGAAAGCATACCTAAGAGCTTCGTAGTCTATACTTCCACAAGTACTCATACTCTGAGAATCATGTCTACCTTATGAATATCTAAATTGATGCTCTGAAATGTGGGAATAAAAAAAGATGTTTTAATTATGACTATATTCAGCCAATAAATAGTCCACCATTGTTTTATATCAATCTAAGGATACACCTTAACAAATATTTCCATAAAACTCATATTTTTAAAAAATCACTTTGGAAATTGCACCCTTATGACATTTCTAATTTGTAAATTAACTTTATGAGTTAGAATAGTTAAATTATAGTTGGAGAGTTCACATGAGAGTAAATGCAATTTTTAATCTTTTACCAGTGCGTGCAGTTTATCAAGCTGGTGTTTTTCAAACAATCAATTTAGGTAGGAGACTTTTAGGTAGAAATCTCAAGTCTTAAACATATTTTCAGTTCTGATCTTTATTACATCTTGGAAAATGTGTTTATTTTTTGGAATTCCTAGTTTCAAAATGTTCTTTTTAAGGTTCATTGGCAAAGCCATTTTTTTAAAATTAAAGGGTTTTTTTATTTAAAAAAGAAAATTAAAAGCCCTTTTTAACCTCACCTGCTGCACCAGTCCAAAACCAATTTCTCTCAGATCCCTTTCTTGCCCTCCCTACTCTTAGTGGTCCAGCAGATGGTCTGGCCCTTGCTGATTAGGTTTCTTTGGCTACAGTTTTATCTAGGGTCTATCTTCTTTGAAGTTGACAAGAGGCATTCACTGGCTCCCATCTTTTTAAAGTAAGCAAAAGGCACAAGGTAGCTTTTATGTTGTTTGTAATGACAACAAATGATAGGATGGTAAATGAGAACCACCATCCATCCTCTCTCTCCCTTCATTTTTCAGCATGGCTCCTGTTCCCAAGCAACAGGTCATAGTTACAACTCCTAGAAGTGATCCCTGTTTCTGGACTCCCTGTCCTCCATGTGTCTCAGCAACTTATGGTTTTACTGTTTTTCTGCTTTGAGGGATCTCATCAATTTTCCTTTTTTCTTCTCAACTCCATTATCATCTATATAATCAGTTCTATTCAATTACTTGTTTTTGAGTGATTTCTATTTTTTTCTGGGAGGATTCTAGATGACACATTTTATAAAAACTAATTAAAAAGAATAGTAGTATCTGCCTGGAATGGAATGTTGAAATGTGCATTAAAGCTGCCCAGAGTGTGATTCAGAGTGGGAATCAGTTATGAATGCAAACTATGGATAAAGATATTATATGTAACTGCTGATGTGTCTGTTCTATGACTGCCCTACTAGATGTGTCTGTATCTTTATACTCCATAGTGTCATCTTTTTTCACCACACGATTCTTCATTATGTATACCCTAAACAGTTCCATTTTCAAGAGACAACATTTCCTTTTTTTCAATCATCTTCATTAAAAGTTTTCAAAACTCAGGACTCTTACTGGTTTAAGACAATTTTTTATTTAAATTATAAGTTTTGTAAAAACATAAAAATTGTACATAAAATTGTCCATCAATGGATGAATGCATAAAGGAAATCTGGTACATATAAACAAGGGGAAACAACTTACTCTTTAGCCTATGGAATCTGATTTTCACATTCTTATAAGAAATAAGACTGAAATCAGTCTTAGTTTCTTATTGATGATATAATGTATGACCACCAACTTAGTGGTTTAAAACAGTTTAAATTTATTATCTTTTAGTTTTGGAGATCAGAATTTTCCCAAAGCTAAAATCAAAGTGTCTTTAAAGCTAAACTCCTGCAGGCCCAGGGGAAAAATGCATTCATCACATTTTCTAGCTCCTAGAAGCTGCACACACTTGCTGGTTTTTAAGACTCTCATACATTCAAAGTAAGTAATCGTTTCACTCTGGCCTCTGTTTCTGTTCTCAGACATCTTTAACTTTGGTGGTTAGGCCTACCTTTGTAGAATAACTCATCTCAAAACCTCCAACTTAACTCTCTCTAAAAAGTCCATTTTAACATACAACTGAAGTATTCATAGATTCAAGGATTAAGACAAGCACTTCTATATGTATCTACCTCTTATATTTTGAATTCTTGTTATACATTATCGGTCTCTATGAAATAAAGGCTTTTTATTAGTATAACATATATAGAACTTATTTAATCTTTAGATACAACACATTATGAAAATAATAATTATTCTTATTCTTGCCAGAAAATCTAAGGCAAGAATTAAATCTGTCCAGAATTAGTGAATGGATGTCCTGTAGTTGCTTTAATATGTCTTAGTTATTATTAATAATATGAGAGAGACAGGAAAGAACCAAGATCTTCAAATGATTTCTTTATAAGAATAAAAAATTACTTACTTATAAAAAGGTTTATTTTGTTATAAAAGGTTGATTTTGAGTATCCAGAACTTCACAAATATTACACAGTCTTATGAAAAATGCACTCCAGGCTAGTTTTAATATTTAAGGCTGGGGTACAATAATTTTTTCAGATTCATATATATGTTTCAAAGGAAAAAAAATGTTGAAAATGAAAGATGAGGGAAACTACATATTAAAATTAATAGAGCAGACTGATTTCCAGTTTCTGGTCTACCATGTAAGGTAGAACATTATGTAATGCTCAAGAAAGTCCATTGTTTTAAGTTACTGTTAAGTGGGCAGCTTCAGGAGTAGCAGAGCTGGTAAAACACTGGGGTTTTCTAGTAGATGAGTTCCTCTATTCCCAGGAGCTATGTGTTTGAGATCAAGGTTGAGACTGATAAAACTCTTGCACAGAGCCTCCTCATGCAGGGCATTACCACAGCAGCTAGGCATCCTGCACCCTTGCCCAGAAACATTCCCAGGCACCAAGCTTCTCATAGTCATGAGGTCATCAGAGACCCCAATCTCAGGCACTGCTATCCCATTCTCTGTCACCGCTCTCCACATACAAAGTTCTCTCATTGTTGATCAGAGAAAGCCCTCCAGAAACCTCTGGCAAGGAGAGGACAAAAATTACCATGTCTATATGATCCAGACCATCCTACTTTTCTTAAGCAGGTTTGCCCTGAAAGGTAATTATTTTATCAGAGAATGACTTTTGGGGGACTTATCAAAGCCTAACAGGCATGGAACAATGGAAATACATCAAGTTCACTGTGGTTATCCTGTCTCTTGAAAGGGGCAGGTGACCCAACAAATGCATATGAAGTTCACAGCTGAGAACAGAGATCTACTAAAAAAAAAAAAAAACTGCAATCTCGCTATAAGACTGTATAATGCTTCCTCTTCCAACCTAGACCACCACACCAACAAAGGTCTCTGGTCAGAGCTTCTTATACTGAATACCTCAGATAACAGCTTTCAACAAAAATTAAAAGGCACGATAAGAAGTAAAATCACACATTGAAGAGGCAGAGCAAGTATCAGAATCACACTCAAATTAAATGATGTAGGGATTATAGGAACAAAAATTTTAAATTGCTATAATTAATGTGCTTAAAAGCTCTAATGGGAAAACTTGACAACATGCATGAATAGATGGGTAATAAAAGCAAAGAGTGAAAATTCTAAGAACCAAAAAGAAATACTAGAGATAAAAAAAACCTGTAAAAGAAAAGTGCTAGATCTAAGCACATTAGTGAGATTGACACAAAGAAAGAATCTTAGAGTCTGAGAATATGTCACTAGAACTTTACAGAAGTAACAAATAAGGAATAAAACCTGAAACAACAACAAAAAGGAATAGAATATCCATGAGCAGTGGGATGGAAATGCCAGAAGGTCGGGAGAGGAGAGGGAAAGGTGGTAGGTAACAGAAACAAAATGAAAAAAAAAATTTGAGGCAAGAATAACTGAGCATTTCTCAAATCATAATAAATTTATTATCAGGCACTAAAACACAAATCCTGGAAGCTCAGAGAATGTCAACAGGATAAATGCCAACACATGATCAATCAATTAAAAAATCAATAACAAACAAGTCCACTTAGTCAGATCATATCCAAACTGCAGAAGAATGGAGAAAAAGAAAAATTCATTGAAGAAGCCAGTGGGTGAGAGAACCTTGCCTGCAATGGAGTAAAAGTAAAAGTTACATTTATCTTCACCTCATAAATCATGCAAAGATGAGAATAGAGTTAGATATTTAAGGTATTGATACAAGAATAAAAGTGACCTTGATTTCTATGCCAAGCTAAATTATTCCTTAGAAGTAAAGGAGAAATACACTCTCAGTTGCTAGCAGAATTACCTTGTAAGAAATGTTAAAAAAAAGTACTTTGGAGACAAAGAAAATTCTGTATGTCAGAAACTTGGACCTACATAAAGAAAGGAAGAGCATTGAAGAAGGAATAAACAAAATTAAAAACATATTTCTATTCTCAATTGATCTGATATGTTCAAAATTATAATGGCAGCAATGTATTTGATTTTGTATACTTAGGTAGATAGCTACAGATAAGCTTATGTTTGCTTATGTGTAAGTAAAATATATTAAGCTGGAGATGGGAGGGAAAAAACAAGAATATTTTGTTATTATGAGGTACTTATGTTACGTATGATATGGTAAAGTATTATTTGAGAGTGGGCTTGCATTAGTTGCAAATGTATACTGCAAATGACAGGTATCTTCTAACAAAAAATTATTTATAGCTTTTACATAACTTTAATATAGAGAAAAATTGGAGTCATATAAAATGCTCAAGACTGTAAAAAAATCCAAAAAATAATAGAGCATAAGTATAAAACCAAAGAACAACAATGAATAAAAACTATAATAGATGTGGTAAATATTAATCCAATCATTTCAGTTATTTTAAATAAAGCATCTAATTACAGCAATTAATCAATTCAAAAACTGTATAATGTTTCCTCTTCCAACCCAGAACACCACACCAACAAAGGCCTCTGGTCAGAGCTTCTTATACTCAGTATCTCAGATACATATTGCAGAGCAGATGAAGTTCCTAGACCAAACTATATGTTTTCTACAAGGAACCCACATTAAATGTAATCACACACACACACACACACACACACAGATTAAAGGAAAAGGAATGAAGAAAGACATGCCATGCTAATGCTCATCAACAGAAATGGAAATAGGTACATTAATTTCAAACAAATCTGACATCAGAGCAAGGTAGCAGGGCTGAAGAGGACATTACATAATAACAAGAGGACGAATTTTCTGAGAATACATAAAATACCTAACATGTACGCCCCAAGACCAGAGACAAAAACTGATAGAACCACAGAGAACCTCTACTATAGTCAGAGACTTCAACACTTCTCTGTCTTCAGATGGATAATTCAGCAGGTGAAAAATCAATAAGGATACAGCAGAACTCAACATCATCATCAATCAGCTGGACTTCATTATCTACAGACTACTTTTTCCAATTACATCAGAATACACATTTCTCAAGCTCATGTGAACATTCACAAAAGTAGACCACACTCTGAGTCTTACAACAAACCTTTAAAAACTTATAAGAATAGAACTAACATAAAATACCCTCTCAGATCACAACAAAATTTTACTATAAATCAATATCAGAAGCATTGTAGGCAAACCCAAAATACTTGAAGATGCTTATTCTTAGAGATGTCTCAAGAGAAATTAATATATCTTTAAAACTAAACGAAAATGCAGTCTTATGGTAAAGCAGTGCTTAGAGAAAATGTTATAGCATTGAATGCCTATATTAGAAAACAAGAAAGTATGGACATTAATAATTTAAGCTTTCATTTCAGAAAACTGTAACAAGAACAAATTAAATAAAAAAAGGACCAAAAAAAAGTGTCAGAGCTAAAATCACTGAAATTGAAAATGGAAAGTCAGTAGAGAAAAATCAATGAAATGTAAAGCTGTATTAATAAAATAGATGCTCTGTTAGCCAGAATAACTAAGAAAATAAAGGAGAGAAAGAAGAAATTTCTAATATCAAAAGTGAAAGAGGGGATTTCCCTCTATGTCTCACTGATATTAAAAAAGTAATACAATAATATTGTGAGCAACTGTATGTCAAAAATCCTATAATCTTGATAAAATGGACCAGTTACTTGAAGGACCAAAATTCACACAGGAAGGAGTAGAAAATATGAATAAAAAAACATGTCTATTAAACAAATTGAATCCATAATCAATAAATTTCCCAAAGAGAAAACATGAGACTCAGATGATTTTGCTGATAAATTTTACCAATATTCAACTAAGAAATTATACCAGCATTATTTATCCTTTTCCAGAATAAAAAATAAAAACAGAAGGAATGTTTTCTCAGCATATAAGGCCAGCATTTTTTCCCTCAAATCAAAATCCGATGAAAGATATTATAAGAAGAGTAAAATATGGACCAATATCTCTCATGAAAATTGATGTGAAAATCTTCAACTGACAATTAGAAAATCAAATTCAATAATAATTTTTTTAAAAAGGATGAAGTAAAATTTATCCCAGGTCCTTATATTGCTTTTTTTTTAAAGGATTACCTGAGGTTTCACTCTAATTTCTAAGTTTTAATATAATATTTAGTGTAATTTTATAATAGTCCCCAAAGAGCAAAATAAATAAATAAATAAAACACAATTGGAGACATCACAATACCTGACTTCAAAGCACACTACCGAGAAACATTAATCAAAACATCTTGGTGAAGGTATAAAAAGATACACAAATCAGGGGAACAGACTAAAAGTTTCAGAAATTAATTCATGTATTTAAAGCCAACTGATTATTAACAAATGTGACAAGAACATACATTGGAAAAAGTACAATGTTCAACAACTGGTGCTGGAAGATGAGATATATATTAGTTTAAGAATAAGACTCATATATCTCACCAGGCACATCAATCAATTCAAAATGGATCAATGACCTAAATGTAAGACCTGGAACTATAAAACTAGTGGAAGAAAGCACTGGCGGAGGCAAAGATTTTTTTTTTTTTTGAGACTGCAAAAGCACAGGCAATAAAAAAGAAATCTAAACAAGAGAGATTATATCAAACTAAGAAGATTCTTCACAGCAAAGGAAACGGAGTCCAGAGACACCCTGAAGAATATCTTTGTGAACTAGTCATCTGACAAAAGCTTAATATCCACAATATATAAGGAAGCAAACAACTCAACAACAGCAAAATGAATAATACAATTTTACAACAAACCAATAATAGTCATTTCTCAAAATAAGTATGTGAAAAAATTCTCAACATTCTAATCATCAAGGAAATATAAATTAAAAGAGCAATGTGATAGCATCTAACATCTTTCAGAATATTATTAAAAACTAGCAAATCTTGGTGACAACATGAAAAAGGAAGAACTATTAATAAGCTGTTGGTAGGAACATAAATTACTACAGCCAATATGGAAAACAGTTATGGAAGTTCCTTCAAAATATGAAAAAAAAGTTACCATATGACCCAGCAATCCTACTACTGGTTATATATTAAAATGAAATGTAATCGTTATATTAAAGACATTCCTGCATGTCCATTTTTATTATGGTATTAGTCATGATAGCCTAGACTTGGAATCCACCAAAGATGTTCATCAATGGGTAAATGGATCAAAATAATATGGTGTGTTTGTGTGTTTGTGTGTGTGTGTGTATGTGTCTGTGATATAAAATATACAGACATATAAAAGCACAAATCTTATAATTTGTGGTAACATGAGTGGAGCTGGTTAATATTATGTTATGTGAAATGAGTCAAGCATAGAAAGATTAATTTCATGTGATCTCACTCATTTGTGGAAGTCAAAGTTGATCACATAGAAGTAGAGTATAAACAGAGGTCACTAAGAGGCTTGAAAGGGTAGGAGGAGGTATGATAGGAATTGATACATGATAGATATCAAAACATGGAGGGGAGGAACTAGATCTAATATTATAGAGAACAAGAGAAAAAATATAGTCTACAATTAAGTATACATTTAAAAATAAGAATAATAGAAGAGCTTGAAAGTTCTCAATACATAGGAATAAGGAGATGTAAATGCCAATTACTTCTACATGATCATTACATATTGTAAACATGTTTCAAATTACAATGTTATACCCCATAAATAAGTACAAATATTCTATTTTAATTGTTAAAAAGTTGCCACAGAAGCTCAGCAAGCATTCCAAATGGAAATCTGAAGAACAGTTGACCTATCTCTAGTCATGTATGATGAGCAAGTTAAAGAATCCAGGTAGACCAGTCCAGCATTTGGGTGAAAGACTGTGAGCATTTAGCAAGTACTAAATATTCAAGTTAAGGCAAAAGTTGACTTGAGGAAGGCAACGCTTTGATATTAAAACAATATATAAGAAGCTCTTGGAAGGATATGGTAGCTACCATAATGAGAACTAGAATATACATTAAAATATTTTAAGAAATGTTTATAGCTGAGGTAAGATCTTTGGACATTGGTAAACATTATCTCATGTACATGAATTTTTATTTAATTACTAAATTTTAGAGGGACCCTGCTCAAAATAACAAAGTTTAGATGTGAATACATCTTTTAAGACTCAAAGTCCATTTTATTCTCACCACATGAAATCATAACTAATGTGTTCAGTATAGGTACATCCCCTCAGAACAAACTAGTTCTATTCCAGCTAGTAGATATGGTGATGATTCTGATTTATATGTAATAACGTTGAAATTACATGGATAGTTTTTGTTTTAGAATTAATTTTAATTAAGTAAGCCAATAGCTAGCTTGACCCCAAAATTTCAGAAGTAGTAAAAAGAAATTACTTTTTACTTTATTTTAATTTAAATGGCACATAAAAGCTTTGCTTCAACCTAAATTTTAACAGGCAATTAATTGTTCAGGGTTTTTAGGAGTAGGACCTGTGTGTTTTATCCGTAGGGAGATGAAATGGCTGAGGATATTGGCTGAACTGAGCATTTATGTGGTAAAAGATATGCCACAATTAGAAGAAAAAAAAGGAGGGGAGGATTGGACCCCAATATCATATTTGAAGTACTTCTGGTACAATTATTACAATGTGAATAGAAAAAAAGGTAAGTAGTTTGTAAAAAAAAATAACAAAACAGTTAAAATTGGCAATATAATGTAATCACAGTTTATATTTTCATCAATTTTTGCAACTTTAAAATAAAAAGATGATTTTACAAAAGAAGCAATTGCACATATACTCATCTGTTGAAATTTAAACAAAATGTTATTCATTGATTTAGTCTCCATATATACCATCAGTAGCCTGAAAGACAAAAGAAAAAAAGAACATGTGGCAGTATTAAAAAAATCACTCCTTAGTCAATGAGCACCATGTAGGAAGAAAGCTTGTGTGTGTGTGTGTGTGTGTGTGTGTGTGTTTTCTAGGATAATTTTGATGTGGTAGAATATACTTGTTCTTTCAGAGAGTCTCAAAGCACTTTAGAAATGCAAGTAAAAATCAACAAAATTGAGTTACTGAGTTTAGGTCCTAAAAATTTAAGTGAAAAACAAAGGCAGATGAAAAATATAAATAATGAACAAAGTTATGTATTATTCAGTGATGATTTTTATAGCAATGAAGGACACAGACTTATGAAAGATTTTAGATTCATTTTTATCTCTTAAATATTAAAAATTGTCAATCCATATTCAAAGCTTTGTGTACTAGATAGCAAAAATTTATATCAGTATGCTTTTCTTGATTTTTCATACTTGGTTTGTTGCTGTCTCATAATATTACTTAGTGAAATGGCTACTAAAAACACTATACAACCAAGCATATTGGTTCAAACTAATGTAGTTTGAAACCAAGTGGGTTCAAAAACATTAGAAGATAACAGTTTATACAAAGTCACAAATAAGATTAAAATGTAAACATCTCTTCTACTTTCTTTTTTGAAACAAAAGAATTGTTTTTATTATCACCATGTAATATGATTTTGGAAATAGTCACAAACACATAAATATTGATTACATTCCACAAATAATCTCAAATTTATAAGCTAATAGTCCACATAGAAAATAATTTCTGTAGTATGAAGAGTAAAAAAAAATGTTAACTGTAGCTTTTGCATGAAGTATTCCTTTATTCTCCAAATGACAAGCATCTAAGATCTTACAAAATTGTTTTCCTCTAAGAAAACAAATTTTAATCTGTGATTTCACTGTTGCCTTCCGTTTAGTTTTTCTATTTAAATCAACAAATCAAGGTATAAGTTGCATACTATGAAACACCACACCAGTTTTAAATGTACAGTTTATTGAGTTTTGCTACCATGGAATTACCACAACTGAGATTAATATATTTCAACACAAGCAAAAGAATATAGTAATTCCATTTTTTAGTCAATTGCACTGATCCTAGATTAGTAGAACATACATCTGCTTTTTGTCACAATAGGTTGTACTTCTGCTAAGTTTTTATATAAATAGAATAATACATTTATATAAAATGTATATATATATATATATATATATATATATATATATATACTTTTTTGTGTTAGGTCCTTTCTCATCATATTATTTTGTGAGAGTCATGTGTGACATATCATGCATCATAACTTCATCTTTTTCATTGTTAGATAGTGTTCTACTGTATGTGTATCCCAAGTCTTATTCGCCTCTTGATTTTATTTGTGCTTTCTTTATTTTTTACTTATATTTTGACTATTAGGATGAGGCTTTTATAAGCATTTGTCTATAAGTTTATATATTCATTTATTTTGCATATCAGTGTTGCTTCTTTCAGTTGATTTTATATTTGGAAAATAAAAGTATACACATGGTATAAAATTGAAAGTTATAAGAAAGAGAAATCACAGAAGATCTGGATTAGATCAGAAAAGATGTTTTAATGTTTCCCTTAGTATTGTTTGTAAAGATCTTGTTCAAAATTTCTATCGCTATTTAGTACTCTATGGTGTGCATGCACAACAATTTGGCAAAGCAATGTCCTATTTCAGATGATCTTTGGACTATTCCCAACATTTACTATTGTATATTGATACTGGTATTGTAATAAATACGTTCATCTTAGCTTATTTGGAATTTGGAAGCATGCCTTCACATATATTTCTAGAAGTGGTTTTGCTACATCCGAGAATTAAAGAATATATAGACTACTATATATTTTCAATTCACTAAGCACATCAAACTTTTGGGATTTTTTTCTATCAGCTCTAAACATAGAGAAAACTGGGGTTTAATGCACTATTGCATTCCATTTTATATGCATTTGTAGATTAATTTGTACTATAAGAAAGAAATAGAGATGATTTGTGCCATCTCTTTCAGATGTGAAAAGCTTGAAAAAGTGTTTATTCCACTATAACAACTAGAAAATCTAAGATGGTCTATAAACTAATGTTTCTTAAACTCATTGAAAAATTTCATCAGAAAATTGAGATCAAAGGACATCCAAATCACTTGTAATGAATAAAAGACACTGGCCCCAGAAAGATGAGACACAATTTCCACTTATCTGACAGAAAGTGAGTTGGAATAAAACTCCAGGTAAAATTTTTAGCATGATTCTAAAGGTGGAATGTGAATTAGGATGAGTGTATTGAAACATCGGGAGCCACAGAAATAAGGGGGCTTCGCTCAGGCTCTCCCCCTACAATGGCTCTAGATGCTGTCAGGAAAGACTGTGTAGGGGTTAGGAGTCAAGAGGAGTCCCTCCTGTGTGGTTCAATGCAGGAGGATTATTCTCTCAGGGAAGGACAGCAAACCTTGTCAGTCTCAAGGAATGGGTAAATACCCACTTCTAACCATGGGGGACAGGTAGGATCATCCATGATCCAAATTATACAAATTCTGTTACCCTGGGCAATGGAATTTGTCATGATTTAAAAAAAGAAAGAAGAGAAAAGAAATCTCAGAAACTGGGACAGACCAAGAAAAGGCATCACTCTCCTCTGTCCCAATTCCAGACTACCAAGCTGCAGATAAAATGTAAGAGCAATTTAGAGCCTGGACATGGGCAAAGTGAGAGAGAAAGTTATTACAGCCTGCAGCTTCACTCTCTAGCAATTCACAGATTCTTAGTATATATATTTTTGATTAACGAATAGGTAAAATAATTATTTTATAAACAAAAATAAGTTTTGTTATGTTTCTATTCAGTAGCCCTAGGCCACAACTTGACATGGAAATTGTTCTTTATCAACAAATTCTTTATTTATTGTGTTCAGCATGTTTACTGGATCCCATTGCTCCTCTTAAATATATCTAAATAGGTTTCATTTAGGAGAATTCACTTCAAAACAGAGAGTGAGTGTTGCTTCAAGCCACATTTACTACTTCTCATTCAGGTATCTGGGTCATGCCCACTGAAAATCGACTAAGATGATATAGGAAACCAAAGCTAGAATAACTAAATTCTACACCGATATTATTATTTTATGCTGTATTTATGTTCTGTCTCTTGTGCTTAACACAAAGTTAATGGAAAGAGCAAATGTGTTACTAAGCATCATTGGCTAAAAAAAGTCTAAACTGGGGATGGTCTGCCAGTTTTAGTAAAATCTGAGCTCTCATTGTAATCTGAATGCTTATGATAGATTATGTGAAAGTATACTCATTCATTCGATTTTTATGATTTACCTGAAATAAGCCCAGGCTGCTGAGTGCAGCTGTTTTTAAAAGGCAGAATACAAACTTTGTTATTCACCTTACTTTAAAACTTGACTTGTTTTTTAACTTGCAGAAATTCTTAGCATGCTCATTAGGTATGTTATTGCCATGAAAACTACACTTTGAAGCACACAGGCATTTGAATGTTATTGCCTATATTGAAATGTGTGTTATCAGCAGCAGGCTAGGAGACAAAGGGGGCACACTTTTGGCTTTAAAAGCTGTAAATGCGTTCTTTTATAGTTGGTAAAGGATTTTTGAAAATCAACTTCTTCTCTAGAGAACTACAAAAGGAAGAGAGATATGCATTATAAATAACTTAAGGGTTAACTCAAAAGGGCTGGTAGATACTTGGAAAATGGAAGAAAGAGAATTCTTTTGGTTCCAAATTGATACTAATAAGGAAAAGGGATAACAATAATGAAGATTTCTTACAACATGGAACATCTGGGCCCAGTGAAATATTTCTAATAGCCTGAGTACATAAAGCATGACTGGCAAATGTATTCCCTATATTTTTTAAACTAAAATCTATTGTAATCCATAGAGAATGATTACATAATTTTCAGGCAAGAGTGAGGTGGTTTGGGGTCCAATTTTTCAGTAGGAAATCTTGAAAAGGTCACACCCACACATGTAGTCACAGAACCCTTCTACAGAGAAGTTGGAAAGCACTGTTCCAGATGTACACCAAGTTCAGTGATTCCACTACCAGAAGTATTAGGGTACAGTATATTTTAGAGCACACTTCTGTCATCATCATATTTTCCCCCCTGTTATAACAGAAAAACTACAGCCTAGAAAATTTGTGCAGAATAGAAATTTATTCTGGAGGCAGAGAAGTCTAAGAGCAAGGTTCTAGCATCTGATAAGGGTTTCCTTGCTAAACTCTTCACATGGCAGAAGGCAGAAGGACAAGATGGGTATAAATTCTGTATCCTCATAAGACAGAGGAGAAGAGAAGGAATTTACTCCAGCCAGCCCCTTTTATAGCAATATGAATCTATTCACAAAGGGAGAGCCCCTATGATCTAAGCACCTCTCAAAAGGTCCAGACTTTCAGAAGTTTTACTTTATGACTTAAGTTTCATCTTATGAATTTCAGGAGACACATTCAGACCATGGCAACCCCTGAATAAAGTTCCAAATGATAGGTGTACATTTCCCCCCACATCCTCACCAACATTTGTTGTTGCTTGTATTCTTCATAATTGCCATTTTAACCAGAGTGAGATGAAATCTCAATGTAGTTTTAATTTGCATTTCTCTAATTTTTAGAGATGTTGAACATTTTTTCATATATGTGTGGATGGATCATACTTCTTCTGTGAAGTGTCTGTTCAGTTCCTTTGCATAGGGTTATGTGTTTTTTGCTGTTAATTTTTTTGAATTTTTTATATATCTGGGAGATTAGTGATCTATCTGAGGTGCAAGTGGCAAAAACTTTATCCCATTCTGTAAGCTCTCTCATTACATTCTTGGTTGTTTCCTTTGCTGTGATGAAGCTTTTTTCTTTGATTCCACCCCATTTGTTGATTCTTGATTTCACTTCTTGTGCTTTAGGAGTCTTGCTAAATAAGTCCGGTCCTAAGCTGATATGATGTAGATTTGGGTCTACTTTTATTAAATTCATGATTTAATATGACATTGGACACTACTTAAACACAGACAATAATCAAACTATTTTGAAAATTTATATTCTAATAAAGTAAAAATTCTTGAAGACATCTACAAATTTCTAGAGACATATGACCTACCCAAACTTAATAAGGAGAACATACACAATTTTAACAGATCAATTTCAAGCAAGGAAATTGAAGACACTATAAAAAGCCTACCAACCATGAAAAGCCCAGAACCAGAAGGACTCTCAGCTGAGTTCTACAAGACCTTCAAAGAAAAAGTAACACCAATACTTCTCAAATTATTCCATGAAATAAAAAAGAAGGGAACCCTTTCAAACTCATTCTATGAAGCTAATATCACCCTGATACCAAAACCAGACAAAGACACATCAAGGAAAGGAAACTTCAGACCAATATCCCTGATGAATATAGATGCAACAATTCTCAATGAAATTCTGGCAAATCACATACAAAATCATATCAGAAAGATAGTGCACCATGATTGAGTGGGATGCAAGTTTGGTTCAACATACAGAAATCAATAAATGTAATTTATCACACCAATAGACTAGAAGACAAGAATCATATGATCATTTCAATAGATGCAGCAAAAGCATTTGACAAAATACAGTACTTCTTCATGTTCAAAACAGGAGAAACACTAGGAATAGTAGGAACATACCTCAACATTGTAAAAACTAACTATGCTAAACCAAAGGCCAACATCATTCTAAATAGATAAAAACTGAAAGCATTTCCTCTAAAGACTGGAACAAGACAAGGATGCCCTCCTTCACGACTTTTATTCACCATGATCTTTGAAACTCTAGCCAGAGCAATTAGACAGAAGGAAGACATTAAATGTAAATGAATAAGAAAAAGAAGAATTCAAACTATCCTTACACTTCGATGACATGATTCTATATTTAGAAGACCAAAGTATTCCATCAGAAAACTTACAGAAGTCATAAATGAATTCAAAAATAACACCCATAAACCAAGTTCATTCCTACACTTCAGCAATGAATCCACTGAAAGAGAAATTAGAAAAACTACCTTGTTCACAATAACTTAAAAAAATTGGAAATCAATCTAACAAATTAGGTGAAAGACCTCTACAATGAAAACTACAAAAAAATAAAGAAAGAACTCGAAGAAGACCTTAGAAGATTAAATGATCTCTCATGCTCTTTGATAGATAGAAATAATACTGTCAAAATGGCCATACTACCAAAAGCGCTCTACAGATTGAATGAAATTTCAATTAAAATCCCAACCACATTCTTCATAGAACCAGAAAAAAGCAATCATGAAATTCATTTGGAAAAATAAGAGACCCAGAATAGCCAAAGAAATCCTTAGCTAGAAAAGTGAAGCACAATACCAGGCCTTAAATTATACTACAGAGCCGTAGTTACAAAAACAGCATGATATTGGCACTAAAACAGACATGTAGATCAAAGATACAAAATAGAAGACACAGAGAAAAACACACATAAATACAGTTGTCTCATACTAATGACAAAGGTGCCAAAAACACACAATGGAGAAAAGATAGCTTATTCAACAAATGGTGCTGGGAAAACTGCCAATCCATATGTAGCAAAATGAAATTAAATCTCTATTTCTCACCCTGCACGAAACACAACTCAAAATGGATCAAGGACCAGAGACCCTGTGTCCAATCAACTCTTTAAATGTCAAGAAGAATAAATAGCAAGTATTCTTTTTTTACTGCTGTTGTAGAAAATTATGACAAATTTAATACAAGTTTAAAACAATTGTACTATCTTGTACAGTCATAGTCTTACTGGGCTGAAATCAGGGCATCAACCACACCATATTCCTTTTAGCAGACTCTAAAGGGAGAATATGTTTTGATATTTACTTTTTATTGCCCCCCCAACTTCTGGAGGCCACCAATCTTTCTTGGCTGGTGGCTACCTTTTCTGTCTTCAAAGTGAGGGACATTACATTTCTCATATCATTCTGTCATCAGGTATTCCTCTGACTCTGGTTTTACCAGGACAATTCTTTTGAGGCCTCATGTAATTTGGTTGGATCTGCTCAAATAATCCAGATATCTATCTCCTGGTATTTACCTGAAACATACCTGCATATCTCTTTTTCCGTTAAACTGTCAGATTAACAGGTCCAATGATAAGGACATGGGCATATTTAGGAATCTATTATTTTTCCTACCACAACTTTCCTATAACTAAATACCTAATTAAGGTTAGAATTGACTGTAGTCACAGTGGCTTAGGAGGCTGAACAAGGGTTCAAAGCCAACCTCAGCAATGGTGAGATGCTAAGCAGCTCAGTGAGACCCTGTCTCTAAATAAAATACAAAAATAAGGGTGGGGATGTGGCTCAGTGGTTGAGTGCCCCTGAGTTCAATCCCCAATGCCAAAAAAGAATGAAACAAACAAAAAAATTGGTTAGAGCTGAGATTAGAATAGAAGAAACAATTCTCTGTCTTTTTAGTCACACTACAAATTATTTGAATTATTAAAAGAAGGGATAATATTTTTAAAATATTTATATTTTCTATGCAAATGGATAATGATATTGAAAAAAATTGACATTATTTGCAACAGATAACATGATTCCTTACACTTATTTGAACTGAACATTTTGTAGCATTGTAGGCCTACAACTGAAATAGATAATGAGAGATTTAAAAATGAGAACGCATTTGGAAAATTCAGACAGGAAATATTCAATGGAAGTTGAGTCCAGGAGACATGAGCCAGTAAATGACAAAGGTCAATATAACCAGTAATTCTGAAAACCTTTTTGGAAAAGAGGTATCTGGAAAATTATATGTAATGGCTTACCAACAAAACTTTTCTTTAACCACTGGCAAATATTCATTAAAATTTATATATATATATATATATATATATATATATATATATATATATATATATATATATATATATTTGGTATTTGTGTTTGCTTGATCTAGTTAAAAAGACTGGAAATGTTGAAGGTGAGAGAGTGCTACTGATGAATATTTAAAATTGTTATGAAAGAGAAAATAGCAGAAGAAGAGAAGAGAATAATATAAAATAAATATAGGCACAGGTGGCCATCTGATAGCAAATCACATGTAGAAATCTTGACAAAACCACTTCACAGAACCTTAAATGAACTTCTATTTAACCTTATTTAGATGATAAGGACAAAGTGGTCTTAGATGATATCTGAGTGGCAAGTCTTTGTGTATTTTTGCCAGGATCAAATTCATATTCAAGAATATTTTGGTTGGCATTTGCAAGCAAATTTATCACTCAGCAACTTAATAATATCTACTTAAAAACTTGCATTGTTTAATTTACAATTCACTCTGAAAACAATGCAATTATAATTATTAATTTCTATACAGCATTGCAGTTCTGAGCTCTATGCTTTGGCAATCTATTTGATAGCAAATGATATCTCATTAATAATTTCATTCACATTTCATATTTATTGTGAGTGATTTTTGCAATGCCTGGTAATAGGTATTATTCAATAAGGCTATATGTATTTGGTTTTCCTTCCACTCATGCCTTTTTTATGTGTGTCATTGTCCAGAAATGAATTAAAGTGCAAAACTTTCCATTGCATGTAGTCTATAGTCAAATAAGCAAGACAGAAAATAATCAAGTATAAAATCTTGGCATATGGCTATTAAAGAAAACCAAGTGTGCCTTGACCGAAAAATACAGGAAGGGTACAGTACTAAAAGAGTTACTTAAGAAAGTATTCAGGCCTAGTTTAAAATTTCTCTTCATGGGCTGGCTGCACAAGTTAACACTCCTGTTAACTTCAGGAGCTTGGAAGGCTGAGGCAGGAGCATTGCAAGCAAGGTCAGCCTGGGCAACTTAGTGAGACCCTACTTCAAAATAAGAATAAAAAGTCCTGGGAATGTAGCTCTGTGTGAGGATATCCCTGGATTCAATCACTAGTACTGGAAAAAAATTTGTAAATGCCCCTCATATGTTTGAAGATATAAATATGACTCCTGAATAAATATTTTATCATATGCAACAGATATTTCTGGAAGAAAACAATTATAATTTATTTTATTTTATTACCAAAATATTGCATGGCTGGCTCTATTTTTAATTTCATATTATAAATCACAGTTTATTATGTCACTGTTTATTTTATGTTATAAATCACCTTAACAAGATGATTATGTAGATAATGGAGATATGAACATGCTAATTTAATATTACATAAAAATACAGGACAGATTTTAATTGGTTTGTTCAGATTAAATCACAAATCATATTTAAATTCTGGCCTTTATGTAACATAGGATCCTGAAATCATGTGTTTTGCTCTTTTTTTACTTGTCAGTGGTAACCATCAAGCTTTTTCAAGTTCCTGAAAGAGTAATTAACTTTATATAAAATATGTTGCAACAGAATTATTCTGAACAATTTTTTTCTCAGTTGCTGTTATCTAAATGCGTCTTTAATTCTGGCATAATACATTCTTAAAAATGAGAAAGAATCTGTTGCTTCTATGTGTTCTAGAATTTTGTATATAAATTTTAAGTGATTGACTGGATTGATTATATTATTGGCAGACTAAGGGAAAAAGATAGTTTTACTTGGCCATATCATACTTTGGAATTATTCAGGGAAAGAAGCAAAAGAACAAGAGAATTGAAGAGAGAAGTTGATAATAAGAAAAGATGTAGAACAATGAGAATATAAACAGCAGGACAAAAGTCAAGAAACAATGCTCCTTCAGAGATGAGGAAATGGAAAAATGGTCCAAAGAGATAAAATTAAATTGGAACACACACACACACACACACACACACACACACATCAGTGTGGTTTATCTGTAAGCTATTCATATACTCACTGTAGTAATACTTGGCAGAATGACATGCTCTATCCATGTTTACTCCCCTCTATCCTGACCTCTTTTCCTTTATATAGCTTGTCACTCCCCAGAGATTTAATATCTTTCATTACATTGATTGTCACATACTCCATCTCTCACTATCATTTCAGCTGCCAATTTTTGTCACAAAACATTCAGTAACAGTAGTCACAAGCTGTACTGTAGCAATTCAGACAGGTGCATTTTCTGTGATTCTTAATTATGAGTTTTACTTTGTAAGTTAGAGTTTTCTGAAAAGAAATTGAGAAGAAGACAATGCTTTTTTTAGGGAGAGGAATGCAGATGAAAGGATGGCTAAAGACACTAAAGATTGCATTTTCTGAGTACATGTTTTCATTTAACCATTTTATTGTTTCTATTTGAAATATGCTGATAATATATAAAACATAGAAAATGTATTTATTTAGTCTTCAAGGCACAAAAGTTTATGTGATTGTATAGTATGATCTAATATATTGTTTTCATTTTTATATCTGGACCCTGAACCATATTTAGTATCAAATGTGAAAGGGTAAACATGATAATGTAATTTTATTTCTTTTGGTACAGAAAAAAAAACCCACTAAGTTGATTTACATATATTACTTATATTTCATTTAAATATCTACAAGACCTTATACTTACATTAATATTAAATTCATAGTAAATTTAGAAATGTGCATTTTTCTTTTAAATAAGTACTGTCATAAGAATCCTTTACATGAGAATTCATATGAATTTTTAAAAAAAGATTTTTAAAAGATTACATTTTCAAGGTGTTCAGCAAAAGTGTCCTCCAGAGAAAGCTTTCATTGGCACTGTAATAACTGTGTCAAGACATTGAGAAAAGCAAGAATCACTTCTCATTGCATCCTAGAGATTGACAAGTGACTTCTGCTGATGTCAGGTGAGAACAAAGTGCACACAAGAAAAATGAACAATGTTACATCTTTAGTTTGCTGATACAGTTGGAAAAAAGATATTCCCTAGAAATAAAATGTACTAAAGAGATCTAAGCTGCAAAGACTATGTAATGATAAATGAAATTGCATGGTCTCCATGGCCCATAAAATTGGATTTTATTTTATTCTAATTGGTTTTTGATTTAAAACTCATAGCACAAATAAAAATCTTAAAAGGAGAAGAAGCTTAAAAAGAACAATTTGAGTGTCTTTATTATATGAGGTTTGACCTTAAGAGTTCTCTATCAAACTATGTAACCATTTTATCATTATTGTGGAACAGTATATTGAAACTTTAAGATGAATATATAGTAGAAAAACCATACAAATTACTTACTCACCTAAGTTAACTTTAAAATAATGTTTACATGAGCCAACACATTTATTCATGGCTCATATAACTGCCATAGCAAATATTTATTAACTACTCATCTACATCATCTATATTTTCATTTTCTTACAACAAAACATAATTAATAATGTTTTAAAATGTGCAGTTTTGTAGTTTTTTTAATATGAGTACATGTATTTTAGTAGACTCTACAAAATACTACTTCTGTTAGATACAACAAAATGACAAGCCTATCAAAGGATTTATAATTGTGTATGACAAATGACATGATTTGCCGACTGAGGGAAATAAGGAAATGACATTTCCTTAAGTGTTTTGTTCAATGTCAGGTATATAAAAGTGGAATTAATTCAGATAAAAATGAATATAAGAATTGAAGGGTCTTTAAAGTACTTCACAAGACAAATGAAGGAAGGTGGTTTGGCATTTTAAAACAGCAAATAGTGGTTTCACAGGGGAATTAGGTATATCTCTTCAGTATTTGAAAGCTTGTCATGAATGAAGGGATTAATGTCTGTTGCGGATAAGTATTTCAAACACAGATTTGTATTTATGCCAGAGGGATCCAGAAATGTCTGCTACCTGAGATAATGAACATCCAGTGCCTATATGTGTTCAAGTGTTGATTCAGTACACAGTAAAGATGAATATTTCAAAGAAATTTAATAGTAATCCAGGCAGTATCTCCCTGGTGCTATTGGAACTAATTTGACTTGCTTACTCAATTTGAGCATCCAGGTGACCCAAAAATGATACTGGCATGGCTCTACATTGATGCGTATTTATGAATCAACCATTGCATCGTTCATATTGATGAATTCACTGAGTTACAATATCAGTATGAAGATTTGGACTTAGCTAAAGTGGAATGTGTATTGAAAGTTCTGAAGGAAATAGGTTGTACAAGTATGATTCCTGTGAAAATACAGTATTTCTGACAAACTTTGGTTTCCTTAAATTCTATTGTAAGTTAAAATTGAAGATATTAGTCTATTAGAAAACAAACAATTTTTTTAGAGAAATGGGGGATCTTTTAAAAATTACTTTTATTGTTTTTCAGTGCTTGGGATTGAACCCAGGTCCTCAAGCAATAGAATAGATTTCTGAAGCCAGCAATACCTAGGTTGCACATTTAGCTCTGTCATTTGTCATCTTTTGCCTAGACCACTTAGATGGATTGTGTACGTGACTCAAGGGTAAAGATATATGATATATGTGAAGGTCTTATTCAATATCTGATACATACAACATGCTGTGAAATGTTAATTTTGTTCTCTTTAAGTTCAACTAAAACTATTTTAGTTTCTGAAAGATAAAAGTAAATATGTTATAAATCATTCCCAACATGTGAAAAATACAATTTAAGTATGATTCCTAAGATAATATCCACTAAACTTACTTCATGTTTTGATCTACCACTGAGTCCTCTGACACCCTGTGAAACAGCTAAGCTTGTGGAAGCAAAAGTTGATTATAACTTTGTTATCCTTACCCACTGAGTTATAGCTAATGAATATAAACCACACCATTTCAGGGTAAGTTTGGACACAATGTAAACTGTTAAAGCAGGATCATTCAGTACAGAACTCAACTGAAATAAGTAAATGTTTCTATAATTATGGCTTAAACCATCACTTCTTAAAACCAAAGGAAAATTCACTGTCTTCCCTTTAAAAAAACTCTTCAATTTTTAGAGGCTGTAACAGAGACAAAGGAAGTCCCTAGTACAGAGTGAAGAAATCTCATAACTGCTTCTGAGAAAAAACAAAGAAAAAAAAGCATAGAATGGCTCAAATAACTATACTCAGTTGCTCCCTAGGAAAACATTGGCAATAGGCTCTCTTTCCATACAGTAAACATAGTATCCTTCTAAATATGAGGTACCTGTGAGTTATCTCTATTGCAATATGTATGATATATGTAATTTATTTCTACTGAAAATTAATAAGTGCATTTTAATTTATCATATTTGTGGAATCAAATTCAGGGTTTTGTGCATGCTAAGCATATGCTTTACCACTGAGCTATACCCCCAGCCCTACATTTTCTTTATTGGTGATTTTGTACTTATAGGAGATTACCAAGAATGTGATTTGTTGTTTACAGTGTCTGTGTATTTCTTTTTCATTCACCTTAAACTTTGGTGTAAGTCTTCTTGCTACATCATAACATGATAAAAAGCAGCCATGCAAAGACAGAGCAAGCATGCCAGAGAGAGTGGACTTTTATAAGACAGTTACTACTGTAGTAACCCACTGTTATTAGTTTATGAGTAGATGAATCCATATTATGACATATTACCTGTGAAAAGCCCCATGTTCCTATATTGCCACAATGACAATCAAACTTCAACATGAGCTTTAGAAAGGACAAACCATATCCAAACAGCCAAATCCCAAGCATGGTGAGCAAGATGTTCCTATACAGTAGTACTGAGGCACAGGGTATAGGAGCCCAAAGCACTTTCACAAAGAGAGATGGCAAGGTAATGATTCAGATCCTGAGAAGGGTCAGGAGGGTATATATGTAAAGAGTAAGGTACAATGAAAGAATGACAGAGACTACACATGTTGAAGAAGGTGTCCACAGAGAAAAACAAAGCAATTCATACAAAATATCAATGAACAAGGAAAATATGCAAGAGTAGGTGCAGAAAAGGTGTATCAGAGTTTAGGTGAGACAAACAGAATGTCCACACAGCAGGAAAATCCACTTTGAAGTGTCACCATTTTATCAGATCAGAGAAGAGTGGTCTCCTGTGGATTGCCTATGCCCTGATTTAGACAATGCAGATGTTCACATTGGTGGAGGCCTATGGGGGTGGGAGAGTCTAGTGGGATGTGAAGGGCCCTGGCAAAGGGAAGAGGCTGGCTGCATTCAGGAGAAAGAAATCAATAAGTGAATGTATTTAAAAAAAAACTAGAAAAAAATACCTTACAACCTTCACTAAATTTAAATCAAAATCAATCATAAGCTTAAATGTAAAATGCAAAGCTATAGAACTCCCAGAAAATCTGGATGACCTTGAGTATGACCATGACTTTTAAGATACAATACCAAAGACACAATCCATGAAAGAAAGTAGAAGAAGTCAATCTTAAAAGGCTACATACTGTATCTAAATTATCACTATAAAAAAGACAAAACTATGAGACAGTAAAAGATCAGTAGTCACCAGGGTTTAGAAGGGAAGTAGGCATGAGTAAGTGAAATGCAAAGCTTCTTAGGACAGTAAAACTCTTCTGTATGATATTATAATGGTGAATATATGGCATAACACTTTTGGCAAAAAAAAAAAAAGACTAAATGTGAACCTTTACATAAACGATGGAATTTGAGAATTATGTGTCAGTATAAGTTCACTGTAATAAAGATTTTACTCTTTTGTGGGATGTTGATAGTGAGGGACTTAGGTGTCTAAGGTGTGGGGAGTCTTGGATTCATCAGGACTCTGTAATTAACTTATTTTTGAAATAAAAATATAAATGCTCTAAAAAGCAAAGCCTAGAATTAAAATGATACAATTGAAAGACCAAAGTATAAATACTAGTAATGTGTTTGTGGCTTGTTTCCAATGTGCACAAGTTAAACATATGGCACCAATTGCAAAAATATTTCAGGAAGAAATCAAAATATGCTAACCAAAGGTTCTTACATTTATATGAGAAATAGTATACTATTTTTTCAGAGGAATTGTGATAAATTAAAATGCCAATCTCTATAAAAGCTACTAAAATTAAAACAAAGGAATTAGCTGGGGCTAGTTATTAATACATTTTAGAATACAAATATATTCATTAATCCAAAATCAGAAAAATAGAGCAAAAACCTTATAACATAAAGTGTAATCAAATAAACAAGATTTATTGAAGGAGTAGGTATATAGATTTATACCCAAACATATTGATAATCAGAATTTTCTAACAGGCTAAACAGAGTTAGCCAAGTCAATGAAAAGGCCAAGAATAATTATATGCAGTCTATAAGAAACTTATATGGTAACATTTAGAAAAACAAATCTATGATAAAAGTTAAAGGTTAGAGTGATATGTTCTATGAAAACAATAATCACGAGAAAGCTATATGATTATATCAGTATCAAAAAAACAAGCTGAAGAAAAAGCAATGTCCCATGTAAAAGGGAACATTCCACAATAATAAATGCACTCACTCACTGAGTATATATGTACCCCTAAATCTATATGTACCCCTAAATATATATGTACCTAATACAAAAGCTTCAAAATAAATAAATCAATAAATGGCAGATTTAAGGCCCAGTTTACCTGATCATGACTGAATAACAGGAACCAGAATGACCTTTAAACAGCTCAAAACTGAACAAACATGGATCAGAATTTTAAGTATTGGACTACAGGTGGTGGCATAGAATTCTGCTTTTGGTAAATGGAATAGCAATTAATAGAGCCCTGTGATTTCCCAGCTTTTTCTTTTTTTAATTATCTTTATGATTATTTTTAGTTGTAAATAGACCTTTATTTTACTTATTTATATGTGATGTTGAGAATTGAACCCAGTGCCTCACATCTGCTAGACAAGCACTTTACCACTGAGCTACAGACCCAGCCCAGATTTCCCAGCTTAATGTTTGGGATCATTTGTAGATTGGAGTATAGAGAAGAATCCTCAAAAAAAGGTCCAAGTTCTTATACGGTTACTGCAGTTTAGGAGATATATGCAGGTAGATTTTTTTTTTAGCAAATTCCCAGAGGCACGGTAATACCAGGGAGAAAGAGAAATAAAGTGTGTGGAAGAGTCGCCTTGATAGCTCAGCCTAGTACTGATGTGTGTATGTATGAGACAACTACCTGTAACTGAGGATAAAATATAATAAAAGACACTACTCAGGAAGCTGAGGCTAGGATCAATCACAAGTTTTAAGCCACCCTGGGCAACCTAGTGAGATTCTGTCTCAAAATTATAATGGAATTAGGAATGCAGCTCAGTGATAGAGCATGGTTGGGTTTAATCCCCAGTTCAGCTAAATAAATAAATAGATGCATTGAAATATAAGTAATCCCACAGATCCAAGAAGATCGATGAACCACAGAACTGTAGTCATATCCACAATATGCCAATGTTGATCCAAATGAAATTACCAAAATGTGGAAAGTCACAAATGTCGTTGTGTTGTAAACACAACAAAACAACAGCAGTAAAGATCTTAAATGTAGTCAGTAGCAGAAGTGGAGTCACACTACATGTAAAGAGACAGCATTAAGAACGCCACCAACTTCACATTAGAAGCATGAAAATCAGCATTCCGATGAAGTATCCCACCGTAGTTTTCTTCATGTGCTTTTGTCTGCATATCTATCAGTGTAAAATCTTGATAATTCAATCATTTATAGCCTTACAGGGTCATATATTATATTCAATCACATTTTTTATTTTATAAATAGATTCTTATTTTCAATTTTATTTAGATTTCAAAGTGGACAGCTGTCAAACCACAACATTTGAACTGAGGCATTGTTGGGGACATCAAAGGTAGAGGGCTTATTTGGTGAAAGAAGGAGGTGACATTTTTTGAGAGTATACATATATGACATAAATTTTCATTTAATTACCATAAGTGTCCATTCTGTTATTACTATCTTCCTTTAAAAATTGAGAATATTTGTATTCAAATACGTAAAGATTTGAGACTTATGGGGGTTTCAGGTAAGTTATTTAATATTGTGCCTTGCATGCTTCTATGACATATAAGCACCCTCTAAGGCACAGCACACCAAGTAAGTTTAAATACAATTGCACTAAGATTTCATATGTATTAGAAAAAAATAATCATTAAAAACTATATTTTCTTCCATTTATTTAATATAAAATCTGGTCTTATTTCAATTATTCATATCATTCACAAACAAAACATTTGCCATCCTTAATTTTGCAACTTATTTTTGTGGGAGGAGTCTTACATGTTGAAGGTATGCACTGATTCTATAATGCCTGTGACTGCATGCAGCTTGCTGCACTAACAATGTGTATAAGGTATGGAATCCATAGCTGAGTATTCAGCTACAGATATAAAAATAGCATTAGTAACTTCCTGGACTATGGACTCAATATTAAAAAATAACATTGCAGCTGATATGTATTGATTGAAATCCAGTCTTTAGGACTTGGGGCAGCAGATCTGATTCAGCTCTCTTTTGCTTCCCTAGAATAGCATTTTTAGTATTACAGTTATGAGCACTTCACTTTCAGTGACATTGACACATTGGAGAAAAATTCAAAGGGAGTATTCTTTACTTGAAATCATGATCCATGAAGAGTATTTTAAAAGCAAAGACAATAATATTCTAATGTGGCATTAAATAATAACAGTAATTTGTGGTGAGCCACTTCTGCCGTTTCTGCGGACTATGGTCGCCATTACAAGATGGCGCTGGCTCCGCTGTGGTCTGTGACAAACAACTCCTTATTTGGGAGAGTTGGCGCATGGTTTTTCACCACCCTATGAGAAAGCTCCACGTGGCAGCTTCGCATTGGGGCTTGAGATGCTTTATTAAGGCTGGGAGGGGCATCCGAGAGAGAGAAGAAGAAATATCAAGGGCCTGAATAAACTGCTGAAAGAAGATTCCTGAGTTGCGACTTCCTTGCGGGCAAGGGGTCGCGACAGTAATTAACATGTTTGGAGTATTTAATATAATATTCTATGAGTTATGTCACAGAAGAACATACACGTCTGAAAGATTTAAGTGGGCAAGGATGATTTTACTCAAGACTACTGCCCAGAAAGGTGGACATTCCCTGGGCAAAAGAATGTACTGTCTGTAACATGAAGGGAAAGAATGTTGAAGAAACCTGGATGTGGTCAGCATGTAGATGGGGCATTTAAAGCCATTGGTGTTTATCTGCTAGATCAGATAAGGGAAGAGTTAAAGTGGTTTAAAGAGGACATCAGTTTAGGCTCAGAGGTAGCAGACACCTGAAAGTCAATGAGAATGAAAGGAATTGTGACCATGGTAGAAAGAAGTGCTAACAGAATTTAGTATCTTAGAGGACAAGGCAAGTATTTCAAAATGGGGCGGGGGGATAGTTGAGGCAAGAAAGATAATAAGTGAGTTTGTACCAGACAATATTGGCAAAGATATCAAGATTAGTTTTATAGGAAACTTTGGGTTTGGGGCAGGAGATGATTGAAATGGGTTGAGAATGAAAAGTGAAAAGGGGTGAGGGAATCTAATTGCAATAGGAGAACATTCAGTGGAGAGGAAGAATTATAAGATTCATGAGGAAAAAAAAAAAACAGATGACAGAGCAAGAAACCAGAAAGGGATGCAATTTTAAGGAAACTTGGGAAAATAATCTTTGATAGGAAATGCTATATTTCTCCTATGATTTACAATTATAAACTGAAAATGAGAGAAAGAAATGAGAGGCATCTCAGAAACTGAGAGGAGTAGACAGAAAAATATTAAGATATCCTTCAAGTGTTAAGGATCCCGTTAAGTTGAAATAATGTGTTTACGCTGACATTTCAGTTGCTAGTCAGTCTTCCCCAGAAGACTAGAGAAAGTAAATGTTTTGATTTATAGTTTTTGGAGCACAGGGACTGAATCAAGCTGTTTACGGTGAATTCAAATTTGATAAAGTAAATGTATCTAGAAAACATGGACAGGAAGAAACTGGTTAGATCTCCTGATCATAAATACTAATGAGATGGAAAACCATTAGCAATGGGAGAAGTTGCCTAAGCAAACTTAAGTTTATGCTCAGATGGTGAGTTTATATATATATATATATATATATATATATATATTTACATAATTCAGATCATGCTCAAGGTAGAATTGGGAGTATTTTAATAGCTAAAAGTTTCTTCGAAAATATTTTAACGGCTGAAAGACTCTACTGTGTATATATATTTAAATATACTTCCTTTGTAGTTGTTACCAGTTTTTGTAATCCTAAATAACATTATGATGAGTAGTCTTGTACATAAATTCAAGACATGGACACACAGAACTAGTGCAGTACAAATAAAATAGAATGAGAAATTTAATTCAACACCACTAAGTTGTAAGGAGGGACAATGTTCAAGGTGTGAACTAATGGGAAAATATTTGAGGACTTTACAGAACAAGTTTGGTCAATTTGATTAGGATTTCTACGTTTGTAAACTTGTGCTTATCAAAGTTAGACTAGCTAGTACTCTCTCTTATTTTTAAAAAGCATTTTACTTTAGTTGTAGATGGACACAATATCTTCATTTTATTTATTTATTTTTTTAGGTGATGCTGAGGATCAAACCCAGTGCCTCACACATATGAGGCAAGCTCTCAACTACTGAGCCACAACCCTAGCCCAGAATACTCGCTCTTAGGACTAAGATACAGATGCACTTTACTTCTTGGTGGTTACATTTCAGAGTGATGGCTCCCTAGACTTTGAGAAAGATTTTCCTGGGTTGTACAACTTGATAAGAGACTGGAAAAAAGATTTACAGATCAAGGAGACTCAAAAGGCAGAGAGTGGTCTTTTTCCAAGAGGAAACTTTTCTAAAGTTTAGTCAAGCTAAAGAAGCCTCCTTGGTCAGATAACAAATGAATGACATATAGTTAAGAAGGAAGAGAATGGAAACAGGCTCCCTAGGGGGAAAGGCTTAATAGCTGTCAGACCTCAGTCTCCCCACATAATAAAGGTAATAAAAACAAGATGGCTTTATGATTGAATTAGTTAATATGTATAGCAAATGTACAGCATGTAATAAGTACTCTTTGAATGAGGACTAAATAGGAACATGAGGATTAAATAGAAATAAAATAGAAATATTTTACTTAATTTTATAATAACTCTATGAGAGATCCTATTGTTACTATTTTATTGATTAGTAAAATAAGCCTCAAAAAGATAAAAAATTATCCTATAGATTCAGCCATCATTAAAACCCAAGAAGCCTGGAGCTGAGACTTTCCTCTAATCTGAGGAGGAGAAGATGGAGTTGAGATCTGAGTAAAAATTATGATGAAAATTCCTGTGAAGAAATTTCCAAGTAAAAATTTACAAAGGCAAAATTGCCCAGACCGCATGAGGATGCCAGCAGTTAGTGTCCACGGTGTTAACGGAGACGACCAAGGAGAATCTTGGTGTGCAATGTGTTTCTTTAAGAATCAGAAATGTAATTTGATTAGATTGTCTTTAATTTTAATTTGTAAGTTACTATGAATTCATAGGACTTATTTTGATGTGAAATTCCATAACATTTTTGCAAAAGTCATACAAACAAACTGTAAGGAAAACATATTAATAATATTTTCACTCAAGGGGAAATAACCAGATTTTATTTTACTAAAGAAAATTTAAATGCATCTGATCCACTCATAGATAAGTAGAAATTAATAGTATAATATTTGATTATGACTTTACTTATATCCCTGTTTTAACTCCAATTACAAGGAAAATTCATTTATTTTTAACCACAGGTAATAAAGGCCACAAAAGAGTCCTATTGTTACCAATTACTGTGTATAGGAGAGCAGAAAATGAAAAGAGGCATATAATTAGCATAGATAAATGGGCTCATGACCCCATTAATTAGGCAGTAGGGGGTATTTTACACATAAATAATTTTATCATCTTCTTTCAATGATTGCCTTTTCTCAAAGAGTTCCTCTGGCACTTTCCTTTGTTAAGAAGTCTTCTATCTGTGATTTCACAAATGTCATTTGGGGTAAAAACTTCATCCTGGCTAAAAGGGCCATTCAGGACATAAATCTGAGCTCAAATCAACTAATAGCCTAGATAAGTCTTATTAGAGTGAGCAAGAGAGTCAAGTTTAGTGGAGAGAATACCTGCTTATAGATAATTTCTAATTATTAAAAAAACGAAAGGCTGTTCAGAAAAGAGTATCCAGCAACATCATCTTCAATAGCCACCGCAGTGTTTCAATCTGTAAAATGGGAAGGCCTAACTTGAACAGAAAGAATGTGAGGAATTTTTGAAGTGTGGAGACAGTTTCCCCTATGTGTTTCCTGTGATCTAACACAACAAATTGATCAGGCTTGGTTGTCTCTTTCAGGTTTATAACACACATTAACTGTATAGTCATCATCATTTTTAATAGAACATGATCAAACTAAGTCAATGGGGTAGAAGAGTCTTGATTTCATATTTTGAATTTTTCAGTGATTAATTTTTTTAAAGAACCAAAGAGAACAAGTTAATGGCTATTTCCTTCTTTAAATATCCAATCTCCATTATTTTCCCATTTATTTCCTCAATTATATGCAAGTACTAGATGTTCATAATGTCACTTGCATCTGTCTTTACATTAAAGGCAATGCTGTTCCTTATATATCATAACTGGAAAACTAAGCTGTTACATGCTCATAGGGGCAACTGCTCTATTTGCATTAAATCAGACTAAATAAAAGTTGATTTTTTTCCCCTAATACTTTCAGGGGATACATTATAGAGTTCATGGTGATTTTAATGTATATAGTCTAATGGATTCATTATTATTATGACAATTGTGCTATATTTTAACTATGTTCTTATGTAAGTAGATCTAATTTTTTTTTCATTTAACTTACAACAGTAAACTTCATAAGAGCACTTTTGATTAAAAATTAAAAGGCAAAGAAGATCTAAAGCCTATATAGAATTAAAGAGGAGATTCATAGAAGCTGCTTTGTATCATTTATACTAAGAAATTTTGGGACACAAAGACCTCCATTCATCCTGTGACTCAATCACATTGAGTCACTCACTATTTCCCAAAGATATTACCAGTACTGCTTACTACCTCAGCTTTTTCATTCCCCTTGATTACTCAGGGCTGAGTCATTGCTATTTATCATTATAAAGAAAATAATTTATAGTCACTTACAGGAATCTGCTACTTTAATTGTTGCAATTAAAATATTGTATACACATATAAAAGTTCTACACACTTGGATATGATTCCTAAGTGTAAGTTATAATTTTTATTTTTTAAATCAAATTGTGGTGCTGAAGCCTACATAGTCATTCACCAAAACAATTTTCTGTTACTTCTGGGTTTATAGCAAGACCATAATCATCATGCTTTTTATGGTTAAGTATGGTATATGACAGAGTTACAGCCAATGTGAGATATATGACATTTATTTGTTCCTTTTATAGTCTCAGACTATAAGTATCTTCCATAGAATCTTTTACCATTTTTCCCCCTATACTGATGACATTTTCATATCCAGGGTGACCTTGAAAGCTATGTATAAGAGAACATCTATCATTTTGTATCATTCAATGTTTGCATGGTTTTCCCCCTTCCTTCAGACCAGTGATCTGGATCATACTTTTAAAAATTCATTGTAAGCAGCTTGAGATTCTTGTGCAGTCTATTCTATTATAACATGTGTCACTGAACCTTCTTATTTATCCAACAAATAATTTTCTAGTCTTACTCCTTGCCAGAATTATTTATAGCACACATTTATTCACAGAACATATAACCCAGCCAAAAAAAATGAACACTCTCATGTTTCCTTTACCAAAAAGAAATTGAAGCTCAGAAAATTTACATCATTTCCATAGTTTACTAGTTGATGTGTGGCAAGACTAAGCCAAGACTCCAGAGAACATGCTTGTAAATCTAGCTCTGTTGCTTCTCTCTACTTCCTAGCACTGGGATTAGTAATAAACAACAACAACAGCAAAGGAGCCATCCACAAAGTATACAGTCTCTAAAAAGACTTAAGAGATAAGACAAACAAACAAATGGATGATCCAGAATTATACCCTGAAAGAGTTTGAACAATGGAGATTATTATGAAAATTTCCAATATTAAGTACAAATAATGGATCAGGTAATATTGGTGTCAACACTAAATTTCTAATTTTAATATTTTTTGGTTTTCCCTGATGAGTATAATGATGACTGATATAAGAGTTGGATATATATCTACAGAAAGAGAAAGACAAAGTAAAAGCAAATGAACAGTCAAGCCCAAATCTGCCAGACCTGATAGCACACACATAGGGATTCCTTGAACCTCTCTTTCAACAATTTCATTAGAAATTATACTAATATGAAAAGAGCTACTATGAAAGATTTTTAAAATCCATAAGATAAAGAAAGAAGCTGAGAAGTAAAGAGAATGATGAACAATCTATTTCAGTGAGAAACTATTGAGTAGTGTCTTGAGTCACATGAAGAAAGAAGTCATGGGAAGATTTGAGAAATGATAATTCAGGGAGGAATAAGGAGACATTTTCAATTACTGGAGTGCAGAGAATATCATGGGAAGTGTTCAGACATAGGCAGAAGTCAGACCCTTGTAAATAATGTTGAAATATTTTAATTACTTTTTAATGGTAAAAGGCAATATTGCTATTAGTGTCTGGTAAGTTATGTGATCCGAGTTACCATTTACCAATGTGACTTGACACAGAAGGTCATAAGGGAAATAAAGAAGAGAACAAGGAGAACTTTTTGCAAAATATTGTAATGGTTCAAGAAGAGATAGTGGCTTGGCCTGAGTGGCTGTTGTGGAGATGGTGATGAGCAGTCACAAATGGCATTTATTTTAAGGGAGAGTCCATATATGCCTTTTCCATGGATGGAATGATATATCCAGAGTGCACAGATGAAGAGAATGTCATCAAGCCTCTCTGCCTGCACTGAAGATCAATAATCTGAGGAAGCCATGTGGAGCCATCTTTTCAATAGATAAACAACATTCTGAGCACATTTTTGTGCAAAAGAAACAAGTTCAGAATACTTTGAAAAAAAAAACTTGAAGAAAATCTAAGCACATTTTTTTAGCTAGTTGTTCCTTTATTGTTCCATGGTACTTTTCTGCCACTCGTCATTGGCCATGTCAAAACTTATTATTCCTCTTGCTGCTTTTCCTTCCAGCATGCTTTTCTAAATATAGAAGGTGGCACCTATAAATTTTTCACAAGGAATCAATAATATAAGTTTATTAAATAAATTTCATTAAGACTTGGAGCTAACTACATGTAAAAACTATACATTGATAATAATGTATTCAAAGTGTATTTGCTATGGTAATTCTTGAAAAATTTCTTGGGACTGACTTGTTCATTAAGCTTGTAGTTGTTTCTCATGTTTAGGACAAATATTCCTTCTGAAACAGAAGCCTTTTATTTGTTGTAACCTCATACACATTGCAAAGGTCATAATATCTTGTATTGATCTCTTAAAGAAAACCCAAATCTGCAGACATGATAGCACCCATGTAATTCTGGCTACTCGGGAGACTGAGGTAGAAGAATTAAAAGTGTGAGGCAAGTCTAAGTTACTTGTCTCAAAATAAAAAATCAAAAGGTCTGAGATGTAACTCAGGGGTAAAGCAATACCCAGTACTGAAAAGAAAAGAAAAAAATAAATAAGCCCAGACCCCAAATCTGTTGTCTTTGATAATGGCTTATGCATCCAAACTTTTACATCATTGAGAACAAGTTTACTAGTTTGCTAGCCAATGTTTATAAATCTACCTCTCTAGAATAGGATTTTTCTTTGTTTATCTGTGTTCAAAAAGAATGTTTCAGTAGCCCAATCTCCTCCTTCTCTCTCTCACACACACAAACAAACATCAGGTAGTTCTGGGTCTCAAAATTAATTTCATATATTTGCCTCTGGCAACACAAGGTAATTTCAGCATTTAAAATTTTAATTCTGTTTTTGTTTTTTTTTTTGTCTTCTGAAGGCAGCAAAAATGTCAGATGAAATTATTACCTATGGACTAAAGTACCTCCCTAAGCTGTTCAAATGATAAGTTATTGCTTGATTAGCTGCATTTTGGTTGGGGTTACTGGGGATCAAACAATGTTTGATGCTTTGTCAATGAGCCATATCCCCAGCCCTTTTTCCTTTGTATTTTGAGAGAGAGTCTAAGTTGCTGAGGCTGCTCTCGAATTTGTGATCTTCCTACCTCAGCCTCCCGAGTAGCTGGGATTACAGGTGGGCGCCACTACATTTGGCTATTGCCTGCCTCACTTGTGATTACACATGAAAAACACTTAAAATTGGAAGAACCTTGAATCAGCAGGTAACATACATTCACCATTTTCTACAACTACAGGTAAGTGATTACTCTAGATATTTTCAGGCTTCAGTACTTAAGGCAAATATAAACATAACAGAGATGTATGTCTTTCACCAGCCTCAACAACAGAGTTTAAAAGGCTGATGATAATAGTGTTCATGTTATCCTACGATACCTGACCAGAACCCTGCACACTAGCTGCACTATAGCACATAACATCTGTACTCATGGATATTACAGCATAACAGGTTAGGGAGTGACATGGTGCATGAGATATGACTCTTCTGATTGGATTGTAAAAGAGAAATTATGGAACAAAATCAATGTTCCTTCTGTATTTATTGACCATGTCAAAATAGTAATATAATCAGTAAGCCTGTACTCCAACTGCTGATTTTTCACTGCCATCTTCATTCACTGGTAGCACATTGTCACTTTCTAAAAGGAAGGCTGAGGATCAATATAACTACTAATAATCTTGACTCACCTACAGCTAATCTACACTGTGAGTTGGATCTGCTTTATTATGGTTACTGATGGATGAGGAAACATGAAATTGACTCTGTACTATGTTAAAGCAACTAAGGAATGTGTTTTGGGTTTTTTTTTTTTTTAATTCCAGAAAACTTTTGTCCTGGCCCTATAGAAAAGAGGCTGACATTTTACCATAAACAAGATTTTTTTAAAAAAAAATCTCTAAGTGTGTGACTTGTGTGAAAATAATTTTCTTCACAAAGAGTGGTCTTGAAGAGATACATTTCAGTTAACATTTATAGAATTTTTAGGACTATACTAAATATGTGCAAATTTTCCTTATTTTAAGTTTCATAACATAGAAGTCTGTCTTTCATGATGAAGGTAGAATATTTTGTCTATTGATTCCACATTTGGGAAGATTGCAATACAACTGGAGATAATTCCAGGGTTCTCTCAGAAACACTTCTACAGATGTCTCTTTTTATACAAGGTAGCAGTGGAAGATAAGTGTGATTTTACTTACTAGAAGAATATTCAAGTCAGGGACGTGAAGTCCTGGCTGAAGATGAATTCCCATGCAAAATCTAAATTGTCTCTTTCCCAAAATCTTATATCAAATCTTGTGGCCCTTTTTTGGAAGGTGACACATTTTAATTTCAGAGCTTTTACCCATATGACACTGAATGCACAGATTTTATATACATTTAGAATTGTTTCCTCCTTTTAAAATATTGCTTGTAGTTTTCTAGTCTTCACAAGCTTTGGAAATTTTATATATTCCACAAGACATGTAGCTAAGTAACCATTTTGTCATTAAAAGTCCAATATTTTATCAGAATCTCATGTATTAGTGTATACATTCATAAGTCTGGGGAATTACTATTCACTCTGTTAGGTGTGTTCTAGCTGTTACTGCACATTGGCTGAGTGTTTTGAGATTTCCAGCATCAGCTTTATCTCATCACTCTTTGACCTTGATAACCTCCTTCAGCTTCTGGGTTCATGCAGCTGTTTCCTAAGCCACTACTGGTTTTTGCACAGTGGTTTGATTTCAACTATGATTCCAGCACTGATTTTACTAAAATACCTGTTGAGAACATATTATAACTCAAAATGGGATGTTATTAAAGTTTCCTTGACAACATAGAGGAAGTACAGCTCCTATAACCTTGGGGTACTCTGGCAGCTAGGAGGCCCTGACAGGTGAGGCCCTGCCTAGTCAGACAGATGCTCCATGGAGCAGAATGCTTCTACGATAATTGCAGTATGAAAAAGTTGGTCTCTGTTAAAGGATTTATCTTCTTTTTATGAGGTCTTCAATCAGCAAAAGCTTCCCCCAACTTAGGATCATACTTTTTTCCCTTAGTCTTAATTTTCCTGTCCAAATATTAAACTACCCGCAAGGTAATAGACAATATTTGTGCCCCAAATCTTCAGAAGAAACTCCCTCTAACATCTTAGGAAAAAGAAAAACAAAAAGAAATCCGAACACAATAGGTATAATAAACCATGAGAAGAAAGGATACATACTAAATATGTTCATGCTCTTAGAATAAGGTTAAAAATTAAAATGGCAGAGACCATTTTCCCAATACCCTCAACTTTAATTCAAATCTGTTCTCCCTCTTAAGGAGGGATCAAGTCTTAAATCACTGAGGAAAAAGCATGCTACATCTTTAACGTTCCCTTGATATGTTGGTTCTTTGTTATTGATTTATTCAGATGTTCCCTATAGAGTAGACACAGTGCTATAGAATGAGGGAAGTATTTGTTTTCAACATGGCAAAAATAAGAACTTTTGAAATTATTTTTCTTGCCCAGAACACCTTTAATCAATCAAGGCATTTTTCTCTGAAATGGAATTCAGTATAAATATTAAATGCAAGGTCTGAATTAATTTAGGATGGCTAAGGTATTTGTTTAACTAAACTAGGCATCCCTTATTCATCAAGGAGAAACTAATAAGGATTATTCAATATATATGAGACGAATTCATTGGCTATGTAATTAATGTAAACATATATAAGCACATTGCTATTTGAGCCATTTAGGTACATAATTATAAATCATCAAATTGCCCCAACAATTCATTTATAAAATTGCAAGTGGTAATGATACTATTTAGTGTTTACCTATGATTAAAATTTAAAATGTTGTATTTAAATCTATTCTGTTTGTTTTCCTATTACATCGTAATTTTTATAGTGTTTTCATTTATCTTTATTTAAATATCTTTTTAATTAAAATATTTAATCCACAATAATCCTGGAGAAAAGTTAGAAGTACAGTATAAAGGATATTTTTTATTTAACAGTTTAGAGATGAATTGATGATCTGATGCTACGTCATCTCCAAACACTGTAGTACGTTTTCATACAAACATTGGAATGTTCAAAAGAAAGAAAACAGAGAAAAAAAGAGACGTATATAATACAATTACCAAAAATTGACATTTACACAATTCCAATTTCATAGAATTGTTCAATAATATTTTATAGCAAAATTATCCAGTTCTGAATCCCTTCTTGCATTTAGATGCCATGTCTTTTTAATCTCTAGTCTTGAAGGATTCTTAATTTGTTCTTTGATTTTGAAGATTACAGACCAATTATTTGGTAATATGTTTAACTGATGTTCCTTTGTAATTATATTCATGTTATATAATTTTAGCAAGAACATCATAAAAGTAACTTTATGTTCACATTGTGTCTTACCAGGTATCATACCCTTTCAATTTGTTCCATTACTGATATTCACTTCACTTGATAAAGTTGGTATGTTTCAGGTTTCCAACTATAAAGATACTCTTTCTTTTTTCTTTTTTTTTTGAGAGAGAGAGAGAGAATTTTTTAATATATATTTTTTAGTTCTCAGCGGACACAACATCTTTGTTTGTATGTGGTGCTGAGGATCGAACCCGGGCTGCATGCATGCCAGGCGAGCTTGAGCCACATCCCCAGCCCAAAAGATACTCTTTCATTTTTATGATTATTAAATATTTAAGAGAAAGATTTACTTTGAAGCTGAATAAAAATATTATTCATCATACAATTTTATATGCACACACACATACACAAATACACATACATTCATGGAATTTTCTTAGTATTCTTTGTGTAAGTGGATTATGTCACCAGATTGTCCAGTCAGAACCCATTCAGTCTATATGGGTGCTTTCTAAACATTCATACTATTCTTTTAGTATTTCCTCATTTTCAAGCAAAATAAGAAGGTTCAAACTTCTCTTGCACTTTTCCCATCCCACCTCTCCAGGGTACATTTTCTCCTAATCCTATTCATCTCTGACCCTACCCAAAAGAAGGTGTGCCACACATTTCCACATAAATGTCCTTCTAACTTGGGTCACACCCCAGTTGCCCGGCTTTCCCATAATTACCTTTGCACCCAGTTTACACTATCATATTCCTCCCTGAGCTGTGGTTGCAGGAGGAAGCAGGAATGGCAGATGTTCAGCAGCATCACCCTCTCTGTTCCCCATAGTAACTTTAGAGTTGGATTGACCAGGAAGGAAATTAGGGTGAAAAAGGAAAGAAAGAGAAAAAGGAAGGGGAAGAAAAGAGAAATTGAAAGGGAAAAGAATTTTAGAATTGCTTAACAGAAGAGTAATATAGACTAAAAATCTAAAATATTTGAAAAAATATTATTATTTTTTCTTTTGTTGTTACTTATCATATGTATCTCAACCTTGTTTTTGATTGCAAGTTTTACTAATACATTTTTCAACCTATTTTCCATTAATTTGCCTTGATTTTGACATTTTAAGTGTCATTTTTAGAGTCATTTAAGTCTATATTTTCTTTGTTTTATTATTAAAATATCTAAAGCAATCAAAAATTATATTCCTTAATCATTAGTTATGTGAACACTGATGTTTTAAATTATATTTTTAAAATTCTTTTTAATGCACCGTAAAATATTAAAAGAAATTAAAAATAGATGTATAGACAACAAATGAACTTATCTATGGCTACAGCAAGTGCTTCCTTTTGAAATTAAAAGTATTAATATGGTCTATAAATCCATTTTGAAATCCTAATTATTCTATATGCCATTCTGACTATGTTAGTCACATTTTCGCTAAAGTGACACGATACCTGAGATAACTTAAAAGGAGAAATTTTTTACTTTGGTTCATATTTTTAGAGGTTTAAGTCTATGCTTGCTTGGCTCCACTTTTTTGTGTCTATATGCATCATGACAGGGGAGTACATGGTAGAAGAGAATGCTTACTTCATGGATACTGGAAGAGAATGATAGGAAGAGCCCAGAGTGTCAATTTCCTTATAAAGGCATCACCTCGATGAATTAATTTCCTTTCACTATGGAATACCTCCAAAGATTATACCATCTCCTAGTAGTGCCACAAGTCTTGAGCATATAGGCTTCTGGGCAACATTCAATACCCAAACTAACTAGGCAGTTAAATTTGCAAGTGAAACTCAATGTTCTTTGATTAAGTGATATTTAGAGTACAGTTACCTGACTTGCCAAAAGCTTGCATGACAAGAATCATTCAAAATAAATAAGGTTGGAAACAACCTAAATACTCATCAATAGGCTTATGGATAAACAACAGGTAGTATGTTCATACAATGAAGCAAAACAGTAAAAAGGAATGAACAGCAGTATGTTTGAATCTCAGAAGAATTATGCTGAGTATAAGAAGTCAGACAAAAAGGAATCATTGCTGTATAATTTCATTTATGTGCAAGTCTGGTAAACACAAACAATGAGAGAAAGCAGTGCTTGGACTATCTGGCAAGGAGAGGGGCAAGTAGATGGAATTATGAAGGATAATGAACGTATTCCTTATCTGGATTGTGGTGATAATTTCACAGATGTATATGTATGTCCAAACTTATCAAAATTTTACACTTTAAATATGTGCAACTTGTATGTCAATTATAACTTAATAAAATTATTACTGTATTTTAGGTAGTCAATAATGCTTTATTTTTCTTAATGGCTTCTAGGTTCTTGTCATATGCATTGTATTATTTTTATAATTCCATATTCTATTTGTCAGGGTATTCTTTAATATAGTACAATGTACACTAGCTTTCATTTCTTCCAGATTTATATAGATAAAAATATAAATACCAATGATGGAAATTCTGTTTTCTTTTAACAGAAGTATAATAATGACATTTTTCCTAGAAAATTTTCTTATACATACATAGAACTAGTTCTATTTTTTTCTATTATCCTAACTAATTTGTTTATATTATATCAGTATCATAGTATTTTGAGTGGAGTAATTTGTAGATATATTGTTATATTAAATTTTACTTTTTCAATGTAGATTTGTCTTTTATTTAACTGTTTTCTTCCTCTGAAATATTAAATTCATTCTTTCTAGTTATTGTTCTTTAACTCCTTCAAAATCTGACTAGTTTCATTAATTTAAACTCTTTATGATGGCAAGAATAGCATTTATAGAACATTTCTTTCATTTGATATCTTTCCATAAAAATTAATTGTATGAATTACATAAGTACTCTTGTTCCTGTGAAAACTTTTTTATATACAATAAAGATTTTTATCTACTTAATGAGGTATTTTCTATTTCTATTTATAACATACAATTGTTACACTATAAATATATTTTCTATAAAATAGTTTCTACATTCATAGTAAGAAATGCCTTTTGATTTTCTGATTATTGTAAATTCTTATTGCATTAGCCAAAAAATCTAAACTACACTATCTTAAAATAATGCATAATAATATTGAGTATGCTATTTTACAATAATACATAATAATGTTTAAAGTAGGTATTTAATTTAAATGAATTGTATGAGTAAATGTGCATTATAAAATATTTCATACAGTGTAACATATTAAATAGGAAATTCTGAAGTTGGACAGTCACAGACATTTTCCACTAGTTCTGTGACCCTTAAAACCTTTCTTAACATCTCTAAACATCAAAGTCTTCATCTATCAAAGAAAACTATACTCATATTTAGTTCTTGGTTGATATGAAAATTAAATAAAATAATGTACCTGGCATATTTAATAATTTATAAATGAGTAAGTACTTAAGATAATTCAGCTAAAAGAATAGTATCAAGATGATATAAGTTGCTGTATATCAAGAATGAGTAAATTTTGAGAGTCAGGGTATGCTTGGGATAAGTGCTATTGATTGCCTCATTCAATGTTATCTTATTACTATTCCTAAATCCATTGCCATGATTGGGATACTAAACACTTTATTTTATAGACTTTCTTACTCCTAGAATTCTAAATATGATTTGACAAATATGTTTTGCAAAGAGTCAAGCGGGAAGGGTGACACCATCACACTAGTGGGACTGGAGAAGGGAGATCTTCTGGTGTTTCACATACAGTAGCCCTTTTTCTTTTTCTGAAACCAAAGAAAACTTTCTGGTTATGATGGGAAGGAGCAGGGTCTCTGGTGGTGGCCCAATTTTATAGTGTGACCTAATTTTATTACCTAATATTTGAGAGGTTTGTGTGGAGACTCAGCCAAGCATTTATTTCCTCATCCCATTGAACTCAAAGTGGATTTGTAGATTTTTAGTTTTAACTTATAATTTCACAGGGAAACATTTATTTTTCTGTCATATACAATTGTTTTTTTTAATCTTTAATATGCTTACATACTTATAATCCCAGAATACACAAAAAGAATCATTTCAGAATTTCTGTTGTATACCACTGACAAAATCACACTATTTAGAATTCATTCATTTTCAGTTTTCTTTATCTTTAAACTGAATGTATATAATATGAATATTGTATTTTCCCCACATTTTAATTGATGCATTATACTTATATATAATGATGGAATTTGTTGTTACATACTCTTACATGCATACAATATAGCAATATAATTTGGACAATATCACTCCCCAGAACTTCTCTGCTTCCTAGCCTTTGGTCCCTTTCCTCCCTTTGAATTTTAGGAGATCTACTCCCACTTTTCTTTTCTTTTTTCCTCTCTAGTTCTGCATTCTCATGTACAATTCTATATGCAAGTTTATACTGTAGTACATAGGTTTCTCTTTTTGTTTTCAGTGTTTTAGAATGCAGAAAAAAAGATTGAGATAATTAAAACAAAAAAACTGTGGTTCCACAACCGATAATTAACAAATGTAACATTTTGACACTTTTGTTTTAGACATTCAGATAACAAATAGAGTACAGAAAAAGGTGATATTCCTTTTGTTTCCTCCTCCATGTTTTCAATCTTCTTTACAATTTGACAACCTACAGGAATCACTAACTCCTCATTTCCCAGACATACTTAGTTGTAGTAATTGTTGATTATTCAGGAATCACTGGGGAAAACACAATCTCCTCTTGGTTTAGATAAAGAAATGAATTTTATCAGAGTCTACAATTGCTTAAAGATTGTATACATTCAGTTTAAAGATAAAGAAAACTTGCAATGAATGAATTCTAAATAGTGTTTTTTATTTTGTCAGTGGTATGCAACAGAAATTCTAAAATAATTTTTTTGTGTATTCTGGAATTATAAGTATGTAAGCATATTAAAAATTTAAAAAAATTCCTATGACAAAAAATAAATGTTGTTCCTTATGAAATTATAAGTAAAACCTAAGAATCTACAAATCTGCTTTGAGTTCATGATAAGCTCATAAGTTCTCCCAGCATGGTTATTATATTTAGTTCAATGCTAAACTCACAGGTGAAGTACCTTGTTTACCAAGATCTTGAATGGAACTAAGAAATAAAACTAAATCCACTATTCAAGAATATGATTTTGAAATATTTGTTGACTATTTTTTAAAATATGAAACTAATTTTGTTTTGTTTTCTTTTTATTATAAAACAAAGCAAAACAAAAACATCATCCCACAGTATCTGTTTAGCATTAGGTGTGCGTAATCTAAAGGACAGTAAGTAGGAAAATTCTGTTACTTTGAATGAGCTCTATAGATGGATGATTATGTGTAGTCTAAGAGCAATAAGAAGTAAGTCACTTTTGTGTAATAAAAGAACATACAAATGTGATCCTAGCAAGATGAATACCAGAACTGAAAACAATAAAAGTGAAGTGACTGAATCTGATAAGAGTTCAATAAATTGAAAATATGGTCAAAGTGTAAGTGTTCTCTCACTTACATTAAGTATATATCTGTCCATAGAGTAAAAATATGATCTTTTGTTGTTGTTTATTTTAGTTTTTAAAAAATTCTATCTGATCCAATAAGTAAGGAAAATGCATATGGGGAATTTGGAGAAAGTAATTCTGCTTGTGGGAGATAGAAAAGGAACAGGAGTTACATAAGAATTTTGTGTCACAGTGAGTATTGTCAAAGCTTATACATTCACAGAAAAGAGAGGCCTCTCTCCTACCTGTCTCCCTGGAGATGAACTCTCCAGGTGCCCTACCAAGTGCATTGTAGCATCAGAATTTAATGAGGTACTTGCACCAGGATTTGATTGTCATTAAAACTAAAAGATAAGTTCCTAGGAGACTTTAATGGAAGAGAGGAAGGTAGATTGAAGGAAATTGTTGATTTATATTGTATAAACCTAGTCATTGAAATATCAAAAGAAGAAAATTTAAATTGACTCAAAAGGCAATTGTTCACAATTAGAAGTAAAAGGAAAATGATTTTCACTATTCTGGCTCTATCTTGTTACTTCAAGAATCTGCTGACTCTCTGGGAGTGACTAAAAAGCAATTCTTCTTGTACAATTTGATTTGGTACTCATGAGTTGAGATTCCATAGGGGTGCAGTAGTTGGCTTGAAATTACTGACAGAGGTGGATGATAAAAAATGATCACTCAAAGTATGGAATGCTCTTGATAAAATGGTTATGGTCAATTCTATTGTTTTACCTGGAAGAGAAACTGAAAAGCGTGACAGTAGTGAATAGCAAAAAATTTCAGTTAGTATTTCCTCTAAATGTTTTAATATAAATTGATCATTAAAACAGACAAAATTGACTCTTCATTGATTTTTATTATAAATTTTTAAATAAAACATTATCACAAATTCAAACATTCAGTTATAAACATTTTAAAAGTGATGGTTTTAAAGAAGTAATTTTGATTTTTCAAAGTACATGACCAGGAATTCATTTTACTAAAGATATTAGTAATTATTCTAATATTGAATATTTACTGTGAAAAGAAACAATTTGACATTTCAAATGCTTGACTTACTTCTTTTTCTTCCTCAAGGAGATAAACAAATAAATTCATAATGCTTCGTGTCATTCAGATTATACTCTAAATGCAAATTCTTCAGGGAAACAGAAATCACTTTTCTTTGTTCTGCACCACACATATTCCCAACTGTGATCCTAAAAGTTATAAATACATATGTAACAGCAGCTAAGACTCGGTAAAGAAAATTGCCACATTAAATTAGATGTCAATGAATAATTCCTTTTCATATTGTAGCAGTTCTTAGGAGAATTATGCCACAGCAGTTAGTCTATAAGTAATGATAATAGTATGTAAAATTCTATCAATTGATCCAAACAAAAGTCCAACCAGTTTATCAAATTGTTTGTCATATCTAGAGGAAAAAAATAAGCTGCAAAAATTCTCTCTCACTACTTAAATTTGGCCTAATTTTCCTCTGAGATTTAAGAAAATCAGTTATCTTTACTAATATAATTCACAATGTCTAGGAAAATGAAAGAAATTATTTCATACAGGATATCATTTCCTAAAGAAGATTATATTTCCCTTTTCCACTTCCTTGCTATACTGGGAAATGTCACTTTAGGAAACTTATAAGGCACTTCAGTAAATGAACAAAGTAATAATGTACAGTGTACTGTAACTTAAGTGATGAAAGGGACTTAGAAGGAATGCTGACTTTTAAATATCTGTTTATAGTATTTCTTACTCCTTTTTTTTCATGCTCACAACTCATATAAGGAAATAACACAAAAATAGCCATGGCTATGCATCAGCTATCATTCATGTGCTTCCTCTGATCTCCCAGCACCACTCAATTGCCTGCTCCTTCCCAGTCCTTCTGTGGAGACTGACTCCTGTCCTTGCTCATGGTTGTGTCACAACTAGAATGGTGGTTTTTTCTTCTTTTCACTTGCAGAGTTACAGAAAGCACCACATCACAGGTCATGGTATCTGGTTTTCACAGGGAGAACTTAAGGAACCAGATAATATAACTCAGAATCAAAGAGGAATACATTTTAGCCAGTAAAAGAGAGAAGATGGGAAGTAAATATCCATTAATTATACTTCTCTTGTGGCTTAAGATGGAGCACAAGATATATATCTTACATGGTCAGATATTTGGTTATGTCTGTGTTAAAGTAATAACCAGTTTGGTCATGGTCCATCTTCTATGGCTTTCACTCTCACTGTACTGGGATTGTACCTACTAATAAAGAGTTTGCACCTAAATTAGATAAGGGTGCACTATTGGAAGGTTACCTACCTTTTCTGAAAGACCCAATCCATAAAATCATCCATTGCAACAATTGTGATTTAAAAGGCTTCCTACTATTACAGACCCCAAAGTTATAAAGTTTGCCATAGCTTGCCTGACTATCCCCAACATGGCCTTTTGGTGTAGACTTGAAGAATTCTAATTAGCAGATTACAGATACAAATGACCAAATAGAATGTTCAAAAGAGACATGTATTGCCTCTAATGTACAGAGTCAAGTAAGATGCTGGTTCTCCTTTTTGGTAATAAAGGCAAACACATAGTACTTTTTTATCCTCTTTTAAACTTTTGAAGAGATTGAATATTATTAAATCTATGAATCTACCCACAGAATACAAATAATTTTTTTTTCTGGCTAATAGTCCTATGGATTTCTATGGGGCTTATTAACTATCCTTCCTGGTATAGGAATGATAACACTGCAGCTAGTTCCATTGAGATCCAGCCTTCTGGCTTGCCAGCCAAGAGGATAGCATTGATAAAGTGAACACCCTACACATCAGAAGACAGAGGAGCTCATAGTAAATTCTGATGTACTCCCTGATAGCAAATGGCAGGGATTTTACTTATCATTATACCATCAATACTTCTCTCTACACATTTCTTCCAACTTGGCCTACACCCCACCCCTCGGTATTTATGGGACAAGGATATATAGAGATAGAACACATTGATTCCTACTACGTGCTCAGAAGTGAAAATGATTACACTGTATTGACTTTGTTCAAAGTATTCCACTGAGCTAGGAATTTGGAGATATAGAAAACAAAAAACAGATTGAGTCTTAAAAAAGAAGGGCCCAAGAGCCATTGCAATGCAGGAAACACCCATGAACTTGTGACATGCAAAACAAGAATTACAGAGCAAGCCAGCCTGTGTCCTCAGCCTGGGCACTTGGCCTATACCCTTGACCCAAGCCCTTATCTGCAAAAAGTAACATGAGGGCAATGTACAAGCATAGGGAAAACTGGATCTCCACCCTAACTTCACCTCTAGTCTAGCCCCTTGTAATCATTCCTCTGTAAATCTCTATATTATCACCCCATACCAATGGGTTGCTGTCTCTCCCTCTGGAAGCGGGTCAGTATTTGAATGTGTATTTTTGTTTTATCTCAAAAGTTTCTTACTCTTGAAACAGCCCACATTCTGCCTTGAATGTTTATGCTTTCCTAAATAAACCGTTGTCTGTGTCTGTGACTGGCATGTGCTGAAATTCTTTTCTTTCAGGTAAGCCAAGAACTTTATTTATCCTCAGTGGAAGTTGCCTCTCTGGGAACTCCTTGAACCTCTGGTGACACTACCACAAGTCAGTTTAGCTTTAGTGAATGTTCCGTTCAAACCATACTAGCTAAATTCAGATGTCCATCTTCCATGCAACATAGTAAGATTGTGGCTAAGATACAAAATAAAAGTTTGAATCTTTCTTTTATCTAAAATTCTCCAGAATTTGGATAGTTACATATTCTCTTGAAGATGAGAAGATCCAACCTTACCTCTAATAGTTTTTCCATTAACATAACAGAGTTTAAGATAAAGAGGGAATGAACAATCAGGGTATACAAAGGGAGAAATCAGCTTATACCATTTAAAAAGTCTCATTTTCATTCAAAAGAAGCTCAGAAACTACTTTGTACTTCAATAAAAAGACTCGAATACTTTCAATCTTCCCAAAGCTAAATATCCAGTGCCCAAATCTACATAGCTGACTCCATCTATTTTAGCTTTGGGGACCCTGAGACTCTATAGACACAACTATGTTTTTTTCTGTTGGGGCTACAGAGTTTCTACCTGTTGGGTAGAAACTAGGTTTTGCCTTGCACAGTAGTGACATTTCTTAAGAAACCTACTTTAATTAGAAGCATGTGTCCTCCATTGCAATAACATTGCAACAGGGATTCACTTGATGCTTTGGCTAGATCCCTTGTGTCTGGAAACTTAATTTATTTTTTCTTTTTCCCAAATACTTATTCCTGATCTTCTCCTCCATGATCTTCTCCCTCTTGATCTCTCCTCCCCAATCGCATTTTCTCTGAATCACGGCTTTAAAAGCTCACTGTTCCTGCTGATGGGCAGAATCACAGCCTTTGGGATAGGAGTCCCCTGTGTTTCTCCTTTACTAGCAAGGCAATAAACCTTCTTTTTCATTTTTCTCAAAACCGTGTCCTAGATTGGCATCCAGGATAAGGATCAAGCTCTCAGCAACAATATCTCTAGAGTTCTCACTCAATTTTAACCTACAGGCCATAGGAGTGTTACAAGAAAGCAGGCTGATTTTATATTTATTAAAATTTGTTGTTCTTCATTGGGTCACCTCATCAGCATTTTAAAGCCAACATGAATTCTAATCAATGTCTTTTCTATGGTTTATAATGGGAGTTTGTTCCAGGAAAATTCAGACTTGGGGATGGCACCAGAAGATATCAGAAATGATAGGTCTCCCAAATTAACAAGTGAATTACATCTCAGGACAGAGAACATATGGAATATAACCTTTGAATCACCTCTTTAACAGCCCCTGTCCCGTGAAGTCAGGAGACAGAGGACACTGAAAAAGATGTTTTCTGGCTTTTGACCTTTAAACAACTCCCAGTTATTTTTCATTAATAGCTAGTAAAGTCAATTGTCACTTGTTACTCACTTGACTACACAATTTGGACAACATGGTTTTTATGTCTATGGACTTACCAGAAATCCTATCAATCATCCATAAGTTACTCACGTTTCTTCTTCCACCAAGACATATCTGTCACCATCCTATACTCATTTCCAAAATTGTAAAAAACTGTGATTATGCTATGCCCTAATTGTTGTTAATAATTTAGCATCATGCTTACTGGTAAAAGACACACAACTCCTGGATCAGAGACAAAAGACTTGATTTGTCGTCAGCACAAAAAGCACCAAGTACAGCATCATATCACAAGTCTTCTTGCTCCAAGTCCCCCAGGAATGACATTTATAATCTCACAGAGATGCCTTCCAAGCAGATAAAAAGGCAACTCACAATGTTTGTAATAATAACTTTGGCCTTTGCTTCTGAGTCTCTATCACTATCTTCCAAGATAGTTCACTGTATAAACATTTTTGAAATAATTGAAATAATTCTTGAAATAAAAAAACAGAAAAAGAAAAAGGGGTAGCAATAGCAGTGCTTCTGCTTTCAAAAGAACCACAGATATCTCGTAACAACTGAGGCTTATTCTTCAGCACAACATGGTATATAAATAACATGTTACCCCAAAAGAATGTTGACATTAAGGTTGTCTGGGGTAGTGTTCACTGAATATTAACTAAATAAAACTGATTCATAATGAGGCTCAGATATTCATTGCTATCAAAAGCTGGATCTTTGTCCCCTTGCCAATACAATAATGAAGGCAAAGTTTTCAGAAAAGGAAAATTTTTATTGCTTTGCTAGCAAAGGAGAAACATAGGGGACTGCTGTCCCAGAGTCTGTGATTCTGTCTGATGGGGCAGGGAGGGGGGGCGGGGGCAGTGGGATTTTTATTGGTTATATCGAAAGGTTACAGTCCAGGTGTTCTCTATCCAGACTTGTAATTGGGTGTTAAATTGAGAGAGTTATTTCTTAGATCTTAATTACTTGGTTCCAGTGGTAGAAGTGTGCTCAAGGACAGATAACTCTGCTTAGAATGGGGAAGAAAGGTAAACTTGTTTTCTCTATATTAGGGCGGGAAAGACCAAGGAGGGGGAGAGATTAGAAAGGAGGAGGGGAAAAGAAAGAGAAAGAAAGGTGTCCTCTTTAAAAATAAGACCCAGTTGCAGAGCAGCAAGGGCTATATTCAAAGCATAAAGTGGAACACTGGTATACAATGACTTTATGATTTAAATCCTAATAAATAAAAAAACATAAATCATTTGCTACAGAAAATATATTTGACAAATTCAACATGGATTAATAAAAAAATCTCTCAGTAAAATAGAAATAGAAAGAAATAAAATTTCCACAATCTAATAAAAAGCATCTACAGGAACCCAATGAAAACATGTTGCCTAATGCTAAAACATAAATATTTTAATCTTTTCAATAAGATTGAAGATGAGGGACAAATAAATGATGTAAAAGAAGAGAATGGGGACAGAGTGTCAGGATGATGAAGTCAAATTGAAATGGGATTCTCAAGGAAAGTTTTACTAAAAATAATGTTTTGAATAAGATCTGAAGGAAATGAGGTGTCACCACACAGGGGTTCCAGGTCTCCCCAGAGACAGAAGAGACCTCTACTTAGATCTTCCAGGCTCTGGACATGTAGCAGAAAGAATTTAAGGATGGAGCAGTTATAGTAACAGAACAAGAGATTTATTATGAAGGGAAAGTACACACCAGGAATGGGAGTAGGGATGATCACAGATCAAGAGAGTGGGTTTTAATTAATCTGGGGGTCTAACATTTATAGAGTAGCTGGGGGCTAGGCTAGAAGTGAAATCTGGTCACAGTGGGGCTTACACAATTTCACACCAGTTTCCCTCAGGCTTCACATTGCCCTACTTTGTTTTAATCCTTTTATGTAGTTCCTCTAGATGCCTTGTGGTTATGTTGTGGTTTTGTTGCTTTTTCATGTGTCGGAAAGCTTTGGGCAAGGGTATGAGCAGGGTTGATTGAGAGCTGTTGGTTTTGCATTCCAATGGTTCATGGACATTTCCTGCATCCCAAAGGTTCACAGGCAATTGTCTTTTGACAAATATCAATCTTTTATCTGTAACCCAAAGCTCCTAGCGGGACAGCCGCAAGTAATCAATAATAACGAAGCAATGTAAAGAGTTGATCTAGTAGTAGGTCTGCTGGTTTGTGGTGGCAAGAACAGGAAACTATGCATTTGGTTTAGGTAGTGAAAAATATATGCATTTTCTATTCATTTTTGATGCATGAAAATATCCAAAAATGGAATATAATTTATATTTGATTGTGATATTTAACAAGATAAAAAGGGGCTCCAATCAGAAATTTCAACATTTATGAGATGCAAAGACAAAAATCCTGATGTATAGATGGCAATGCACATATTTCCATTTTGGGGAGGAGAATGGGAGCATGATGTGAAATTGAAGGAAATGAAGAGACTAATGTAAGAAAGCCAGTTTTCTGAAACTCAATACTATTCTCCAGAAAGGGATTCACTTAAAGTTTACAAGACAAGTGGCATAGTCAGATTTGTAAGAACTTGTATTTCTCCTGTTTTAACACTTTTATCTTTGGTCTTTGGACAAGTGAAGTCCTTGGACAGCAGGAAGTCACAAAAATTGAATAAAATCAGAAGATGGTAAACACATAAGTTGCACTGGAAGTGCATGACAAATCAGTGTCAACTAGAGGTGGGTTTTAATGATACACTATGAAACCTTGTTATCACCTATGTTCTCACTTTCAAGATTTTGTAAAAAGAAAATACATTTTCAATATGCAATATAATGAAAGCTTTATCTCACATTCTAATGGCAAGACTTACTCTAGTTCTCTCATTTTGCTTAAAAAGTATTATACTGAAACATGTTCTTTTTCTTCTGATTTAATACATGTTAATTATAAATATATGAATACACAGGAAATGAAAACAAAAAGTTAAACCAGGATGTTATCACCATGAGTACTTTGTTTTATTTACTCTTACGTTGTTTCTTTTATTTGTGTGACTTTTAGTGGAATGAAAATGACACCATCTTCGATGGGTAGTTCTATCTTACTCTAGTTTCATTGAAAATTTTATTAGGAATATTTGGCAATATCATTAAAAACCACTGAGACATCTGGTTTTAGCCTCACATGTAAAAAGTTTGGAAGTAATCATTCTTATCATTACAAGAAAAAAAGCTAGACAAAATGAAAATTAACATTTTCTTGGACTCATCAGAGAACCACAGTGTAGCACATGTGTCCCCCATGGGCTATGGAACCAGGGTCAGGATCACTCCGGTTAACTGGGCTGGCATGAAGGAATCACACAGACACAGAAAATACCTTTTTTGGGGAGGTGTTCCAAGGATGGCTCCTCCAGCTCCAGCTGTAGGCTCCCGTAAGGGAGGCAAGAGAAAAACATGGAAGGCTGGCAAGAGAGAGGGAGCACACCCTGAACCCTGGTTTTCATTGAAGAGAGCCATTAGATAGAACATTCCATCCCAAAAGGGTAGTATTACAAAGGAACAAGAAGGCAGCCCACTCCCATTGGGTAATGCCCACTCCCAGAGCCTCACTCCTCTCCCAAGCAGAGGTGAGATCCACCTTTTTCAGAGTAGAGGAAACCAGCCTCCACATCTCCATCCCACAGGGTTGAGGGTTCTCAGCTCCTCTATGGCAGCTCCCGACACTGCATTCATAGGCCAAACTCCAAAATCTGGAGAAGTAGTCACATTCATCAGAAAACCAATGTAGATCTATTTAACTGGAAGAGAAAGCGCAGGAGCTATAATTGACAGGAACACTTAACTGGTCTAGGTAGCTAGTGTGGGAGTTGGAGAACATTTTTTGCAGCCTTTTCTGTCAGGAATTTGACCATATTTGTATGATGTGGATTGGAGAAAGAAAAACTTATAGTTCCACTAGATAGAGTAGAAAAGAAGGCTGGAAGATCTCAGAGTCTCCAAGTGATAGAATTCTGCCTTAACCTAATTCCCAAAATTTATTATAGCTTGGGAGAATTCATATAATTATGATTGTATATTTTTGATGAAAATTTTGATATTTTAATATTAACATAATTTGCTAAATAATATTATTTCTATTTTTTTTATCTCAAGTTTGTTTTTTTAGGAAAATGATTTATTATTCTCTCTATAAAAATGTAAAATTTTTCTATGCTGGAAAAATGTAATCCATCACAGCAAATGTACAGTCTTAACATAACCAAAATATAATAAAACTAATTCTTTTTCTTGAATTATTTTATATACTTTCATTTCAAATCTTGATAAAATGACCCCACTTATTTTCTTGTTAATAAATATAATCAATCATTTATATCAGACTATTCATGTTCATGCATTCTTGTATGAAAAACATTTGTTCTCTTTTTTATTGGTATTTACTTGCTTCAGGAAATACATTTTAACCTACAGAAGATCTTTAAGGGTATCCATTATTTTTTTCATTCAGCAACCTGCTGAAGAAATGTTTATGTGATCCAAGTTTTACCACTTGATCTTGGAGATATCTTTTGATACAACAACATATTACAATTCATTTTTCTCATATACAGAACCTCCTTTAGATAACTAAAGTATATCCTCACCCTGATTTGTCAGGAGTTTTCTCTCACGTAGTTTATCTAGTTGTTAATCTAGGGATCCATTTTCTACTTTGGAGTAATTTTTCATTGGGCCAAGTAGAAAATAGGGTTTCGTGTGTAATACAGATATATATTTGGAAGATGGAGTAAAAATCTAAAAAAAAAATGAACATTCTGTGGTGATTAGTACCCTCAGATCAGCTCGCTAGTATAAAAGAATATTACAGAGGTCCCTCTAGGATTAACAGTGTGCATGTAAGTAGCTGTATTTTATATAAAATCACTTCTGAATTATTACCATGAAGGTGTAACTAGACAAGATACCAAATATTATCATAAAAACACTGTTTCACAACTTTTCTTGATATGTATAAAATGTGAAATGACAACTGTTAACACAATTTAATTTTGATAATTTAAATAAAAGGAAATTAATCAAATAGTTATGCTACATGCCTATACCTACACCCAGATTCACATATTTTGTTATGTTTCACCTTCTATATCGATGTTTCCTACTCTTTTTCCTAGAAGTGAGAAGGCTATTTTCAACTTTCTTTTCAGGATTTTTTTATTTTCAGTTAATGTCTAGTTTAATACTTAACCCATATTCTCATAATTTATTCATGATATAGCTGGGAGAAAATAGAACCTTATATAGAAATTCCCAGCCTTTAGCCTTGATCCAGTTGTAACCCAGCCCTTTAAATATTCTAGCGTCATCATATACTGTACACTAAATAACAAATGTATACAAGTGACAGAATGTGTTAGGAACACTAATGTCAGAGACATTATTCCAGAGAGGTAGCTAAATGTAAAACTAGGAAGAATATGGGCCTCATAATAGATAAAGAAATATGCAAGAGAAATGAAGGCCCAAGACATCCCAAGGAAGGAAGAGCCATCAAGGAAATAGCTGAAAGGTGAGATACTGCCAGACACGCTCAGGGAAACTGAATTGCATGAACTGCAGCATATAAATAAGATAGAAAAATAGTTTGATATTTAAATGGAAACATTCAATAACACAATATTTTATAAATGCAAAGTGTTGTCAAATTTAAAATATGGCCTTTTTTAGGTAGGTTTTAGGACTCATATAATAGTTTTGAAAAAAAAAAGTGTGGCATAATGCCAGTCAGTGCCTTTTTAGGGGAAAAAAAAACAACTCAGAGAAATAGGAATGTACAGTCTTGGCAAATATTAGAAACTTAAATCTTTTATTGCTATGCAAAGAATGAAAATCGGAAGTGCTAAAGGAATCTCTTTCTACTAAGTCTTTTAACCTTTTTAAATTCTTTCATGAGGGACTGGTTGATGCTATGTAGATAGTAAATGGCTTTGGGTTGAAGATCACATAAAAATAGTTTTTGATTAAAAGATGTGCAATTTTTTTCACATTTTATAATCCCAAAGAGGAATAGGCCTTCAAATTGAGCCAAATTGAATGCATAATTTGCCAATCAGCTAAACGCTGTTCTTTTATTCCTTATAAATGTGCAAGGACACGAATAGCTCTGTTTATAATGTCATTGTTTAAATCATATACATTACTTTATACAATTATATATACAACTATATAGAATGAGACAGATTGTTGTTTGAAATATCTTGAAAAATATAAACATTATAAACATTCAGAATTTAAACAAAGTAATTGTTCTACAGAAAAACCTGAATAAGAACAGTATATTTGACAAAAATCAATGTGCAAAATAATCCAGAGTACTTTTTCAATAAGATTAAAATATAAATTTGAAGTAATATAGTTCCCTCTTTCATAGTTTGATTAACAATGTTGTAAATTTTTAATTCATAAAATAAAGGTAGGTCTTACAGTAATGACATCTAAGTTCAATGAAATGCAGAAATTATATATGAACCCATCATTACAATGTAATAATTTCCTCAGGTGGTGATAACCTCTCAGAACCTCAGTTTACTTATCTGCTAAAGAATAATAATAACACCTCATTGACAGTGTTTCCATGTTTGCAGGATGGTGTATAGAAATATACTTTGTAAATATCAAGTTACTGGAAAATTATAATTATTTCTTGTAGTTAAAGCCTGGGAGATGATTATCAGATTGAGAAATAAAAAAAAAATTCATAATGAATAAGGAAACATGGCATTTTTCCACCTAAAAAAACTCTTAAAATTGCCATTCAAGGAATTAAGGAAAATACTGCAGAACTTATGCAGTGTAATAGACAGGTAATTCAGTAGAATACAACATACAACCCAGAAAGAGACCATAAAATATATAATATGATAAACCATTCATCACTAAAAAATGATAAAGAAAGAAATAACTATGAATGATTTGGAGATAATTTCCTTTATTCTTATAGAACATTTTCTAATAAACACTTCAAACCTTTAAATAAAATCCCCACATCATTTAAAAATTTTAAACATAAGAACTTTTGGAGATCATGGTATATGAACTTTTTGGAAGCAGAAGTGACATTTATAAAAAATTAAAAATATTTTCCCCTATCTTTACTAATATATCTTTCTCTTATTTAAAATTACATACAAATAATTTTTTAAAGAATAGAATGATAGAGGCATTTTTAAAAAAAAATTTGGTGACTATTTTTTTCAGTTCTTGATATGTATAAACACACATATATTTTAAAAGCATAAGTAATAACAAAGTTCAGCTTTTTAAATTCTGCCTCTTCTATCAATATCAATCGACATTTTCTATATTTCAATATAAACAATACAACAAGTATATCTGTCACAATTGTGGATTGTTTTGCAATATTCAATTATATGAACAGAATATAATTTGGGTATCCCACTGGACAACTGCTAGACATTTAGCATGTTTATAAAGAGTAACAGAATATACATTTATATGTATGAAATATAGAATCCCTGTCCAATGATATTAAAGAAAAATTTCTCCAAATTTAATTTTAATTTGTGTCCCTAAAGTCTGTTGTAATTTATATATCCTTCTCTGTTATTGTTATAAGGATAACTATAATCCCACATTCAACCATTCTGGAAAAAAATCACATTTATCATTTGAAAGTATTGTGTTGAATTAAATATTGAATTATTGTTTCCAATAACTTTGTATTTGATTGAGCATTTCTCTTTTTTTCTTCCAGAATGAACACTTCTATTGAAGAATTATTGTGCAATAACAGAAAGTTCCAAATTTTAATTTTATATCTCTAAAATGGGAATGCCAATAGGATGTGCAAGCTTAAACAAATGAAGAATTAGTCTAGTATATGTAAAGAGAATACAGTTTGGCATGTCATGAGTGTCAAATGTCAGCTATGATTATTATTATAGTTACTGTTAGTGAACATACTTTTATAGTATGGATAAAGAATATTTGACATGTAATAGTTCTCATAATATTAACTGAAAAATATGACACAACTATGTGAGTCCATTTGTTTCTTAGCCTATAGCACTGTGTAAATAATGCCTATCTTGCTACACAGAACTGTATATTTTTGCATTTGTTCATCAAATGTTAAATCACACAGTTACAATTATTTCCCACAGACCTTCCTGTCCTTTCTAATTCTTATTTTAAGTGTTTCACTTTTCTATGAAAACTACATACATATATATTTGTCTATTAAAAGGCAAGAATTTAAGAATATACTTAATTATAGTCAGGGTCCCAATTCTGATGAAAACCATTGCAAATATAGACAAGATAAAGATTCTCCTATGGGTTTATTTCAACATGTGCTCACTAGATCATCCTTGGAGAGAAGTGAAAAATATATTTGACACAAACAAACATGGATCAGTAGCAAAATCTTAGTCTTCTGTGGAGAGAAGTAATTCTAACAAAGTCCCATGTGTCACTAAGGTTTGACCACCAAGAAATTCATACTCCCTGACAAGAAAAGAATTGAAGATATTTTTTTAAAGCTCTGAGAGTTATTGTCCAGAAAAGTTTCCATACCTGTGCATCTATGAGTATGTCATTTAGTAGCAGCAGCAGAAGTCAATAGGTAAGACAGTTCACCCACCCCACTGAAGACTGACCCAAACACAGACATCGGTTTGAGAAGAAAAAGAAGTTCTCAAGGTAATTCACATTTAGAGTTACTTTCTCTGCTTCCAGCAATACCTGCATAGGCAATCAATAAAGAAAGTTCAGAGGGAAGGCAAAAGCAAATGAAATATATATTGTGATCCCACCTGAAATAAATCTTGGTTATCCTAAAGAACAATGATGATAATAATTGCAGCATACTTGGAGATAATGTCCTAAACATTACAGGAACAGTTAGAATAAGGCACACTTGGGAAAAGGCACACTTGGGATAAGGCAGGAAACCTATAGTCAGAATCAAGATTCAGCCAGCAACAGAAACACAGAAAGAGAATAATGCATCTGAAGCAAGAGTGATAGATGTAGGATATTACTCATCATTTGACAATCGATGAAGAATAAATTGTGATCTGTGTCAAAAAGGATGTTTCTTATTGATCAACCAATCCTTGTCATCAGATTGAGTTATGGATAATGTCAGTTACTGGTGTTCTATTATCAGACTGCCTGACCACCTAGTGCCATGGGATGTCAGAGGAAGCAACTCATTCCCCTTAACACAAGTGATAGACAGCTATAGAAACAGCAAAGCCTAACAAGTACTATTGTCAACACTGAGACTGTAACTAGCAATAGTGAATGATTCTGTCTTTCAATGTGAAGGTGAAGAGAAAATATATCACACCTTATACTCACTTAAAAGATAAAGAACATATTACATACATTTTAAAATAATAACTGGATTCATACTTGATGAATCCCGATAGGAAAATCTATGAAAAATGATTCTTCCTTTTTGTTCATAATGAACTTAACCTCATTTTATAGATTATTTTAAAGACTATTATCTTTCAGTAATTTCAGAGCAAAGATATCACTTATAATACCATATTATCATTTCTTTTTTCAAATTTTATTCAATTAGACATGATCAAACATTATTTTCCAATGAGTTAATAACTCATTCAAACACAATTAACTAAAAATATTTGTCCATATTTTTCATAATTGCATATTTACTATACATAGCATAGTCTTCTAGAAGATCTACCTATTTACATACTTGAAATAGTTGGGAGACATACACACTCATGCATGCACACCAACACACAAATGCACATACCCATAAACATTTTTTCTGTTTCATTAGTCAATCTCTCCATTTACAGTTTGTTTTATTTTTTAAGTTCTTAGAGTTACAAATTTTATTTAACTAAACAGTAAGAACCTTACTACTCAATATCTTTAGAAATATTTTACATTTTTTTCTTTCTGATATAAAATTTCAAATTTATTTTTAAAATTCCTTTTGGATTACATTGCTTATGTATATGTATAATTTTAATTGGTATCTTTATAATATTTATTCTTTATTTAAGAATATGCTATGCTGCTCTGTTAATTATTTTTATTCTCTTCATTATAATTTAATAAGGTAATAATATCTATACCAAAATATATACATAGGAGTTTTATTTTTCCTGTAACTATGTTTTATTTGCTATCTCTTATGTTTTACTTTTTTATTTCTATTTCTTACTTGGTACTACGAACATATATTTATGTCATTTGTATTAATCAGCCCTTAGTAACTGTGGCAAAATACCGGAAAAGAACAACTTAGAAAAGAAAATGATTATTTGAGGCTTGTAGTTGTAGCTGTCCAGTCCTTGGTCAGCTAACTCCATTGCTATGGGCCCCAGTGGAGACATTGTGGATGGGCAAGGCAGAGAATAGCTTCTTAGCTCATGGCAGCTGAGAAGCACAGGGAGAGAGAAGAACAAGGAACAACAACAACAAAAAAAAAATTCTAAGGGCACACTACTGGTGACCTACTTCCTTCAGTCACACCCACCTACCTACAGTTACCACCCAATAATAGTACATTCAAATGGATTAACCGACTGATGAGTTTACAGCTTTTATAATCTGATCATCTTACTTCTAAACATCCTTAGATTGTATAAAACATGAGCTTTTGGGGAGAATGTTTAAAATACAAACCATAAAATTCATATATGTTTATTCATTTGCTGCTCATTTTACTGATCTCATGCTTTAAATGGCTTCCTTTACAAATAATTTTCTTAAATTTTCTAAGAAATTATGTTTTGTGCAAAATTTGTTATTTTGTCATTTTTTATGATCTCAGACTTTATCAAAGCCTATAAATTGTATCTAACATATAGAAATTCAGTAATTATTCACCGATCAATATTAAATTATAAAACATAGGGTAGTATCTTTTTGCCTGAATTTAATGGCAATTTCTCCAGGATTATGAGGACATATCTTTAATATGTATAAAGATTTATTCTTATTATGAATGCATACTAAGTGTATATAAAGTAATACTAAAATTATCCATTATTGTTAGCACTTTTTTCATTTAACATAGTATGAATACCATTAATGCATATTCTAAATGGAAATCCATTCCCAAGAACTTCCATTTATCTTAAATGTGGTGAGGAATTCTCCTTTATCATGATACCACCTTGTTGTAAAATAATCATGCTTCACTCAAAAGTAAAGACTTTACTTGAATCAAACTATATTATCTATTAATATTACAAACATTTTCCCTAATTATTTCATTTTTATTTTTGTTGCATAGATTTAAGGCATACAAAATGGTGTTTTGGTATATGTACCTATAGTGAAATTACTGTTATAGTCACGTAAATTGTCATACCTATTATCTTACATAATGATTTTTCTTTTCTCTGAGTTGTGATAAGAGTACCTTGAATTAATTTCCTTAGCAAAATCAAACAAAAAAAATTTGGGGGATCTCCTGAAACTAGAAATTAAAATGGAGATCAGTAAAAAGAAAAGGAGACCAGGTGAAGGAAGGAGAGGAAGAGATGGGGACAAAATTGACCAAATTATGTTACTTGAGTATATGAATATATCCCAATGAATCCTATGATTATATATAACTATAATGCATCAATAAAAATGAATTAAAATCAACATAGCTATGCTGATGCTTCGATTATATACCCAACATACATTTATGCATCAAACAATTATGACATTTGACACCTGGAATGTTCTTGTGAAAATGATTTCTCTAAGGGCTTTTAAAAACTAAACGCAGCAGTTAATATTATAAAATTACTATTCATTGAAGTGAAGCAAAAAAAAGGAAAAAAGAAAGAAAAAAAAAGGAAGAAAAAATTTGTTTACTACATTGACAGATACATTTAAAGTTTCAAAACTCTTTCTCAGATTTTTTCCCCTTTTAAAAAGTTTATTGCTTTCAAATCCTTTTTGAAAAAGGTTTTAAAATAACACAGATCCAATTCCATTAGGACAGTCATATAATTTCACATTCTTCAATGTAAATCATGTTAACATGATCATCACAGAAAACTTGGGGGGGGCAAAAAAGAGGAAAGAGCAGAATGAAAAGGTGAGGAGCCCCACCCCTCCCTCATCCCTTCCATACTCATATCCTTCCACATAGAGAAATGCATGACTCATAAGGTACTGAACTTTGTTTCCAGGCTTTCTTCCTGGAAAAATTTTGGTTTGCTTGTTTTACAGATTTGTTATCACACTGAACACCCAAGCATTCTTCTTTTTCTATTTTTAGTTATATTAAACATCTTTTTCGTATTGGAAAAAAAATATTTTCTTAGCAAATTTTCAATATACAATATTATTAACCATAGCCTTCATGCTGTGTATAAGAACTCAAAAAATTGTATTACTTGTACCCTTTGACCCATGCCTCCACAATTCCTTCACCCTTCATTCTGGTAAACCATTCTTCTGTACTCCTTATTTCCATGTATTAGCCTTTTTATAAAGATTTCACATATAAGTGATATCATATAGTTTTATTTCTTTTTTTCTGTTCTATTCACTTAAGAAATGTCCACATGTTTCACCCATATTATCACAAATGATAAGACTGCCTTCTTAAGGTTGAATAATATTTTATTATTCATATATTCACACACCATAACTTGTTTATGTTATATCTTTGAAAAAATTTAATGTGACACCATCTAAATTGTTCAGGTAAGGCTTATCATTACAGACTAAATTTTTGTATTTTTTTGCAACTTGAATATCTTAACTAATTTGCACATTGCTATTTATAATATAATGGTTCTACAGTGTTCATATGTATTAGGTACATGTATAGTTTTCAATACTGTGTTTTAGTCTGCCTTTTCACTGCTGTGACTAAAATGAACCAGCCAGAACAACTGTAGAGGAGGAGAAGTTCATTTGGGTGCTCACAGTTTCAGAGGTCTCAGTCCAAGGACAGCAGGATCCATTCCTTGGGGCTCAAGGTGAGGTAGAACATGATGGTAGAAGAGTGTGGCAGAGGGTAGAAGCTCACATGATGATCAGAAAGCAGAGAGAGAGATTTCACTCTCCAAATACAAAATATATACCCCATAACCGTGCCACTAATGACCCACCTCCTGTAGCCACACCCCATTTTCAGTTACCCCTCAGGTAATCCCTATCAGGGATTAATTCACTGATTGGGTTAAGACTGTCACAACCCAATCAATTCTCCTCTGAGCTTTCTTACATTGTCTCACATGTAAGCTTTTGGGGGATACCTCACATTCAAACCAAAACATATTGAAACAAATTTTTGAAATTTTAATTCATTATCTTTTCTTTTTTTTCTCATCTATTATCATTGCACTCAATATTTTGTCGGAGTTTTTAAATTTTTTGTCTATAAAAGTTTTTAAAGATTCAAATTGTATGAGGGATTCATTTTAACACTCTAAAACTATGTTACCTGCAAAAGAATGTTTATTTTATCATTGTTGATCTTAGTCCATTCATACTACTGTAACAAAACAATAGTGTCTGATGAAGGTTTACTCTTCTGCTTTTAAGATGGTGCTTTGTTGTTAGATGCTTACCTGGCAGAAGGCAAAAAGGCAGAAGGTAGTTGGGAGCTTTGTGAAGCATTCCTTGTAAGAGCCTTAATCCCACTCAACCAAGGTGAAGCCCTCGTGAACTGAGCACATCTCTGGGGCCCAACTTTCCTATACTACCACATTGCTATGAAGTTTGAATTTATGAATAAGCGGAACGTATTTAGACTTCTTCAGTTTATGACAGCAAATCACTGTAAACAATGTGTAAATTCTTTAATAAGTGCTAAAATAAATCATGATGATGCCCATTCAATGGATTATTGTGCGTATGACAGAAGAACAAACTCTGCGGATATAAAACAAATCTATTATTAAAGAAGATAAAGTTTAGAAGAATGTGCAAAATATATTTCCATTTATGTAATATTTGCTATTAATGACGATTCAAGTCTGTTTGACAAGCTATAGTATAGAAAAAGAATATTAATAGTGGTAATATCACAAAAAGGAGACAAAAATTTAAAAAACTATTGATTATTTAAATCAATTATCATAAGCATATTCATGTACAATAAATAATATAAATAATGCATTATATGATATAAAATATGTTATAAAATATATAATAATATATCTTCATTTACTTTGTAATGTTTACACAAGCCATATTTTTGCTGGCCAAATTTTTCAAATTAAAACTTCAAGTTCAATATGAACTAATATTTGATGAAATTTAAATATATTGAAAATCTAAAGTCTACTGAATTCTGTACATACATACTACAAGAAACCATGTCTCCAATAATAATTGGTAGTTGTTAGAATTTTATGTCAATCCTAATGTCTAAAAACAAACAAATGTAAGGGCAGGGTCACTGAAATTATTCACTGTCCTAGAATTATACTGTATTTTGCTTAACATATATAATTTTTGAATATTCAGTATTTACCAACATTAATTTTGTGCTCCTGAAATTAATACAATGCCATTGCAAAAACCTGAAATATTAAAACATTTGAAAATTAGGACTAGCTTCTGGGATAAAATCTTGACCATGACTCTGTAATCATTCCCAATGATAGAAATGATTCATAGATAGTAGATGATTGAGATGATTTTAACCTTTAAGCATCACATGTATGGTATATATGACATGTATAATTCCTAACTCACTGATGTATATTAATATGGTGTTTATTCCATAGAGTAAGGCATACATTTAGTTGTGTATTGGTACCTATGTGTATGCGTACATTAACAGCAAAATAATCTAAAATGGTTAAATGTCAAAAAGAAAACTGTAGCAGAATATGTCTTTAGACATGTTAATATGTTTACAGAAATCCATGGAATAATACAGTTAAAACAATTTTATACTGAGTGATATACTAAAAGGAGACTTTTGGAAATTTTAAAAATCATACAATTTTAAACTATCATCATTACAATTTAAAACAAAAATTTGAAGAAAATGTTCCATGTCACTCTTCATAATTTAGTTGACTTTTATCATAGACATTACAGAAATAGCATGATTTGTTTTTATAAAAATTAACACAATACAAAGTAATTAAAAAAGCTTTAGGAAGCTTAGCTTTAGAATAAAATACTTCAAATAAATGTGTCTATATGTATATTTAACTTTATGATGGAGGAAAATACAATAGATTTTTATTTATGGTTTTATATCTAGTGTCAGTGATAATCTTTAACCTCCATTTTCATAGTTTAGAGATTCTTTAAATTTTTCATTTATTGGCTGGAAAATCCAATAATATTAAGACATAAATTTCTTCCAAGTTAACTTATAGATGTAATCACTATGCTCCAATGAACTGGTGGATATTTCAAGATTATTCTAAATTTTTTTATAAAAAGACAAAATGCTATGAAGAGCTAAGAAGCTAACCATAAGGGAAAATAGCTATAGCTTTTGTACCACAGATACCAAGATTTATTATCAAGCAAGTAAAATTAATACAGAGTGATATTTTTACAAGTATAGACAAACGGAGCAATGATACAGAATACAGAATTCAGAAATACACACACACACACACACACACAAATGTATCCTTGAGTTTTGACAGAGTTTTCAATGAAATTTATTGGAAAAGAATGCATTAATGAGTTGTTCTAGAACAATTTGAATTTCATATTGAAAAATAATGCATCTGAATATCTACCAACATATGCAAAAACTAATTCCAATCCATTTGGCAATCTACATGTGAATATATAACAACAAGTACATTTTTGTGACTGAATGTAGGAACTATCTTTTCAATAAGAATAAAACAGTTCAAAAATGAGAAAATTTAATGTATGCTATATTATAATTAAGAATATCAACATGTGCCATTAATAGGGAACATATATAATGAAAAATAAATATTTTTGATATTTCCATTATATATAATGGAGTATATAATGGAAAATAATATTCAGAAAATATAATATTTTTAAATCAATGAGCAAAATATAGGAAATAACAATAATCACAAAATGGAAAAAATGTTTAATAGTCACTTCTCAGAACTAGATATCTGAATGTTAAACATTTGACATGAAAATTTACATTGATATTCATGAGTAAAACACAACTTAAATCAACACTGAGATATCAGTATATTCAAATGTATGACAAAACATGAAAAACTTTTCCTGATTTCTTAGTGCTCTCCATTTGTATTTGTCTGCTTTTCATCACTGTGACAAAAATATCAGACAAGAACAATGTTGGGGAGAAAAAATTATGCTGGGCTCACAGTTTCAGACGTTCAGTCCTTGATTGGTCAATTCCATTGTTCTAAACTGAAGGTATAGCAGAATATCATGGTGTAAGTACATTGTGGAGGAAAGCTTCTCAGCTCATGGTGGCCAGGAAGCAAAGAGAGAGAGAAAAAAAAGACCAAAATATAATTACCAAAAGCACATTCTCATTGACCTCTTCCTCCAACCAGGCCCCATCTGCTAGGGTTACCATGCAGTAGTTTTTTGAAATTACTCATCCATCCAATGGATTGATCTGCTAATGAGTTTCTAGCTCTCATAGTTTAATCATTTCATCTCTGAACATTGCCATATTGGATAACAAATGAGTTTTTCAGGGGACTCTTCATATCCAAACCACAACACCATTATAATCATACATCCATGCCTTTGTCATGGGATTACTGTCATACTTCATTAGACTGTGTAGAGCATTGCCTACATCAGTAAACTAAGATTTGGTTTGTTCTCAAGGCTTGTTTTTACAACAGAATGTGAGAGGAAGTAAAAAGCAAGCCTGAACTAAAGCCTGAACTTCAACTTGAAGCAAAGTTTCACCAACTGACCACAGACCTATAAGCAAATAAGTAAATGTTTGTTCCCACAAACCACTGAAAACATGCATAACAAGAGTTGATAATGCTGGAAAGCACTGGAAAATGCCTTCAATGATGGTGGGAGGGTAACAGAACTAACAGTTGCAGACACCATTGGCTTCCAGGTAGAAAAATGAGAAAGAAAAGGAGAGAAAGAAATCCTATAACTAAAAAAAATGCTATTTCTATTGAATTTTCAATAAAAATATGCCCATATGTTCAACTAAAGAAAGGACTGAAAAGGTTAATTACAGCACCATGCTAATAGACAAGAACTGATAACAAACCAGATGTCCATCAATAATAAAACGAATAAAGAAATCATGGTATATTCACTCAGAGGGACAATCCCCCAAAATGAAGTACTAGTGCTGCATGTAATAGAATTAACTTTAAACATACATTGGATGAAACAAACCTAATTCAATAGGCCACATATCACGACTTTACATAAATTTTTAAAAATCTCAGATTAACCTGCATTGATGGAATTACAAAGATGCTTAAATTTAGAGGTAGGGATAATAAGTAGATAATGGTATGCATGAGGCTTTTGTGGAGTCCCTAATATTCTATTTCTCATTTGGATATGAGTTACATGAATATGTTTCCTTGTAAACATATGGTGAGCTGACCCTTTATGATTTGTGCTTTTTACTGTATGTGATTCTGCTTACTATTCTACTTAAAACCACCATTTCAAAGCTGAGTATAAGAATTTCTATAGGGAGAATGGGACACAAGTGAACTTAAAATTGTTTCTACTCTCTCATTTTCTCCTTGGAGTAATTGTTATGCAAATTTTTTCTCATTGAACCACAGCACTGAACATGTAACAATAGCAGTGGTAGTTATGAAAATGTTGACAATAATACTTCCTTTACTACTTTTATACTTAGAATCAGAAAAAAAAAAAAAAAACTTCTTAAATCAATCAGTAGCAATCCTCAGCACCTTATCTCAATCAATTCCAGGCTTTATTGTCACCTCATTAACAATAATAGAATACAAAAGTATCATCAAATATATTATTTCCTATTTTATTCTTTCAAGTAGAATATATACTTGCCCAAAAATTATTGGTGATTTGAATTAAGACTTATTTAAAAAGGAAAGTTACTAATTATATAGAAAAGTAAGGTGTTATTCTTTAAAATGTTTTTCTTTTTCACACAATGTTCAATTAAAGATATATAATTATTTTTTTTTACATCATGACATGGGATAAACTGGAATGACATTAAAAACATTTAATAACCATTAAAAATCACTGGGAAATGTCCCATTTTACTATAAACTTATTTTAGTTCTGATAGTAATCTTCTGCAGCAGAAATTACTTTATCCAACTTACACACATAGTAATTTAATTTAAGCTTGGGAAGCAATATGGCATATATAACAGTGTATTTAGAAAGAAAAAAAATGAATTCAAAGTTGATATTCTCCATATACTTGTTAAGTAAAAACAGATCTCTAAGCATTCTTATGTTCAGTTAAATACACATATGCATATCTAATAAAAAACGTTATGCATTTGTTTGATAATCAAACATGGGCATAACAACTAGCACACAATCAAATATTATTAATAGGTATTCGATCCAGCCCCTTCCAGTTTCAGAGAGATTTATAATTTCCAGAAAGTAAAAATCTGGTCAATGGCAAAACCATGTTTCCAACTTATATCTGTCAGAGTCCAAAGCTTATAATTTTTGTTCTTTATGCAGATGGGTTTTGTGGAAATATTATAACACTTCAGAAAACAGGACAGATTTTCTCCCAAAGACTCTAGATGTAGTGACCAGATTATATAAAGAAACATGTAATCTCACCTTATTTTATGACTAAAACTGCTAAAAAAAAAAAATCTACAAGTACCCACCCAGGCTAAAAGTTGATATGTGTTCAAACTAAGACTCCATATAATTTTTTTTTCTATTAAAACTACCAAAACATTAACTGTTCAGCACATGAAATGACAATTAAGGCTGTAAAAATTAACAGAATCACTGAATGCTGATGGTCACTTAAAATGTTAATTTACTATCAATTAAATGTGATTAAAGCAAAAACCATTGCCTATTATTTTGTGGCTAATATATATATATATATATATATATATATATATATATATATATATATATATACATCAGTAATAATAAATGAAGAAAAAAGATCCTCAAGTTTGTTTTGGGGGCACCCAAAATACTAGTTATGTTCTGCTAAAACTGCATCTTGAGAAAATGGTCATATTCCTGCCACCTTTACCCTTTTGCTCATTAAAATTTGTAAAAATCACAAAGACAGTAAAGATAAAAATAAGCAACTGTTCAAATGATCACTGGGTTTTATTATGAAAGGAAATTTGTGACTTTAGTTGAATTACTATGTTCTAAACATGACTGAGAGGTGTCGGATTCATTTGTAAATCAAGTAACATACCTGATGCACACTATCTTAAAAGTGTTTGAATATATTGTAATTAATGACATCTAAATATTTTTTTTTAAGTTTGTAAGATTGCCACCTTTAAACTTATGCATTTTTCAACTGATACATGGCAAAAGTGTAAGTATTATCAAGTATAATAATGAACTTTTAATACCAAGGCAATAGCCTAGACAGTACACAGAACTTGTGGTTGAGATGATCCTCTCAGGTCACGCCTCCTATAGGCAATAACTTTAAATTCTCAACAAATGCACAAAAGAGGAAACTTGTTGAAGCACTGAAGAATGAACAAAAGCAAGCAGAAACTGGAGGGGAGATGACAGCAGTAACTAAAAAAACAAAAAGCTAAACAAAGCAAAGAAAAACCCCTGGGGGAGGTTTCCAGGATTTTAGACTAAGAAAAAATCCCTTGCCTGTTCCATGAAGGCAACTGAAACTCAAAGGAAAAATGTGAAATTTTGGTGTCTTGAAGATACAGAGAATAGGGCTCAGGAAACTACAACTATTGAATACAGAAGTGGGAAATGGCAGAAAACAGAAAGAAAGCCAAGAGAGAAAACCCAAATTACTGTTAAAAAAAAAAAAAAAAAACATGCCCAAATATCACTGAAACCTGAACATGAATTCATGAGAAAAACTCCAAGCAGCCAAGCTGATGACCTGAGAACTAAACAATGCAACTTAAAAAAACAAAACAAAACAAAAACCACCCTTTTTTAAAAAGAGTTTGGAGTTTGAGATCAGCTTCTTTACATTCATATAAGAGAAACCAAAAATGTTTCATTTTTGAACAGTAACATATGTGTCTATACTTCAGTCCTCACAACTCTTGTTTTACTCAGCTTTTTCACTGCTATAACTAAAAACATTTTTCTAACCAGAAAAATTATAGAGGAGGAAAAGTTTATCCATGAATTCAGAGGCCTTAATCCCTAGAAGGCCAGGTCCATACGTCAGGACTCCAGGTGAGGCAGGAACAACATGGCAGAAGACTGTGACAAAGGGAAGCAGCTCACATGGTGATCAGGAGGCAGACAGAAAGAGATTCCATTCTCCAGATACAAATCTATACCCACAAGCCATGCCCCTAATTCCCACCTCCTCCAGCCACACCCCACTGCTTCAGTTATCAGTTAATCCCTATTATAAGGGAATTAATTCACTGATTGGGTTAAGACTCTTACAACCCAATCCTTTCTCCTCTGAACTTTCTTGCAGTGTCCCACATGTGAGCTTTTGGGAGACACCTCACATCCAAACCATAACAACCATCAAATCTTGGTTGTAGGAAATTATGAACTACAAACATCATGACCTCAAGTGTGAATTCCATTTTCTCATTATGCATCATTTACCCAGAGTCATTTGTCCACAGTTTGCTCAACTTGTGAGCTGTTCTAGAATATTTGGCTAACACTTACTTTACAATACACCTAGTACTCAGTCTTCTGATGTCTCCATTCTTAAAAAGGAGATATCTCAAGTGCAGGACAGGGAGTGGTTCATTATCTCATATGCTATAAAGATCTTACAATTTTGCATATATGAAAGGACACAAGCTTTTTCCTCAGGATTTCTGGATTGTCTGAGACATACAGCTTTTAAAGAGACTATAAGAAATGGTAGTTAAGAGCAACAACTTATATAATCAAATGATTTACATTAAAATTCTGGCTTCACCCCTTCATTAATATGAAAGCTTAGCCAATTGCTTGATCTCTGAGCTGGCCCCAGTTTGCCCATCTGAAACAATGGATGTGTCAATAATGTAAGGGGACAGATAGTTGCGAATAGTGGGAACAAGAGCATAAAAGAATAATTTGTATTCTATTTTTTGTATAAAAAATTGTATTCTTTTTGTATTCATTTTTGTATAAAATGAGCCCACTATGCTGATCCAGCAAATGCTTTCTTTGTCAAAAAGCAATCTTCCTGCAGCTCTGCCTGGCCTGAGTAGACAGGATATGTCACACTTCTCAGCAATGAGGCAAGGTCGAAGGTCAGGCAGTCAGTGTAGGTAATGAATGATGGGGGACAGGGGGTCCAGAGAATGAGCACTGGTTAACAGAGAAAAGACAGTGGGTTGCTAATGATTAACCCCAAGCTCCTACTCCTTCCTGACCTTAGGTGCATATATGGAGAAGAAAGAGAAGGCAATGATTAAAAGGGGAATTCTGGGGTCTATAAAAGAGCAAGACCCACCCCTCTCCCATGGATACCGAACTCTGGGCCCCCTTCCCTTTGGAGAAGTCTATCACTATCATTTTTCTTAAATAAAACTTGCTTCCTATGCTTGGCTCAGTGGACCCATTTCTTATCTCTAAGACCCATATCAGCAATACTAAGCAAGACAGCCTTATAGTCCCTCAGTGTCACTAAACTTTCAATGGGCATCTTATTTATTTGTTTGTTTATTTATTTATATATGACAGCGGAATGTATTACAATTCCTATTACACATATAGAGCACAATTTTTCATATCTCTGGTTGTATACATAGTATATTCACACCAATTCAATCTTCTAAGGAAAGAGGTGTTATTATAAATTGATCCTGCCAACACCTTGGTCATGACTGCATGCCTCCAGAGCTGTGAGAAATAAATTTCTAATTTTAAGACACCAAGAATATGGTATTTTGTTATGGTAGCACTAGTCAGTTAACACACTTAGTTTTAACTCTGCTTGTTAAGATTTACTAGATGAAATGTTAGTATTTACTATCATTAACATATGAGAGAGAGAGAGAGAGAGAGAGATATTTTTTTTCAGTACTAGGGATTGAACCCAGGCTCTCACATGTACTAGGTAAGCCTTCTAATAACTCATATCTACTTCCCCAGATCTATCATTGACATTTCAGTATTTAAAATATTACATTTGAATATACAAGTTAAGAAAAAAAATCCTGGGCTCAACAAATTCCTCTAAGCTGCAAAGTAACAGAGGACAGAGAGAATTATTAAATCCTATTATTTGACAACAAAACCCTTATATTATGACCTTCATAATGTAACATCTTCAGACATAATAATTGTAAACATATTGTTTCCTTTTTTAAGTTTGAAATTTCCTATAAGAAAAGTAAGTCCTCTTGTCATGACGAAGTGCAGGAAAGATTCTTCATCCTTTCAAATTTGAAAGTAGAAGTAACTATTCACATTTACAGTGTTCTGTTGACAAGCCCATTCTGCACATCCAACATGAAAGCAGGACCATCAGGAAACCTTACCTCAACTTCCACCTTTCCCATTAAAGAGTTTCAAATGTTGACAAAGTGCATTTCTATACCATGAAAGCAGTACCAAGAAACATTGCACTTGCATGTGAATAGAATACTCTGTCTCTTTAAAGAAGTTATCAAATATATCAAGATGTTTCTCCAATCTACCAACTTTCTCTAAAATATCAACAAGGAAATCCGAGTATACTTACATTACCATTCCTTCAGTATACAGAATATCTGAGAAAATTAACTTGTAAGCAGACAGGTTTATTTTGGCTCATGATTTTGGAGGTTCCAGTTGATGACTGATGAACACCATAATTTTAGGTCTCTGGCCAAGTAGTACATCATGGCAGGAGCAAGAGTGGAGCAAACACACTCCTATCGCAAACTGGGGAGTGAAAAGAATGAGGAAGAGGTGGGGGCCCATATCCTCTTCAAGTGCACACCACCAACTATCTCCCTGTACACCCACTCTTGAGGGTTCTACCACCTCCCATTAGTACCTCCCTGGGGGCAAGCTTTTAAAACCTATGGGCCTTGGGAGGCATTCAACATCCAAACTATTGCAATACTATTATTAAAAACTGAAAAAAATATTAATTTTACACAGCTGATTTCAGATAGAAAGAGGCTTATAATCACAGTTCTTTTTCTAAGAAGAACTCAAAGAAAAATATATGATGGATACACTCAGGGAACTTTTCTGAATTGTTTGAGATGAAAATAGAGTTTAACAAGTTATAGATCCTGAAGGGCCTTGAGTGTTCATAAATGAGCATGCTTTTATGAGGGATACTTGAGCCTTGTAGTCACACAACTAAATCTGGGTTATTCTTCTAATTTCTTCCATAATCCTGTGAATACCGCATCAATTCTTTGTAACTCAGGTATCTTCATTGTGAAATGGAAATAATTAGAACTAAATATATACATCATAGTTCTCTTGTGAAATTATATGAAATGATCCAGGTTAACAATGAGCAGAGAGAGCTGTGCATTATGAAAAAACAAGTACAGTTGCTATGTAGACGAAGAGGGGATAGGGAGGGGGAAGGAACATGGGAGGGGAACATGAATTCTAGATAGAGAAGAGGGGAGGGAGGGAAAGAGAGGAGACAAGGGATTAGCAAGGATGGTGGAATGTGATGCACATCATCCTCCAAAGCACATGTATGAAGACACAAATTTGGTGTCAACCTACTTTATATACAGAGATATGAAAAACTATGCTGTATGTGTGTAATAAGAATTGTAATGCAAGAAAAAAACCAAGTACATGTATAAAGACATGAATTTGCATGAACATACTTTATACAAAGATATGAAAAATTGTACTCTATATGTGTAATAAGAATTGTAATACATTCTGCTGTCATGTATTTTAAAAAAATAAAATCAATAAAAGAAGATTACAAATGAAGTAGATGCTTTATACTAGTCTACAACTGAAATTTATTAAAACATTAATCATAGCCCTGACTCATTTGTAATCAGTGCAAGCTTAATGGAATACTAGAAATAAATAAATTGTTAACACCTTCAAGAAAACATTTGGTCAACATTGATACACTAAATATTCCCATATTCATTTAATATTTCCAATTCTTAATTTTTCCCATAGTAAATTTTCAAGGTTTTACTTGTTGATTTAGAAAATTGAGTAGAAGTAGACTGTACAAAGAAAACATCATTTCTTCTTCTATGCTGGACCTTTCACGGAGATTATTTCATTTAAATTTTTGATCTACAAGGTTAACCCTAAATCTTTTAGATGGAAAACTCTATTATTAAAATAATTAGCATGTTAAAATGAATTGACAGTTTTCAAAAATATATTTTTATTTATAAATCTTGTTGTTTGACTCCAGGAAGCTGAATGCAGTTTTTGCTCAATGAATACTTATAATGAAGTTCTATGATACTTAGAGATTAAAAATGGACATTTGATTTTTGAGCTTTATTAAGACAAATGATAAATGAAAAAGTGCACATTTATTCCATATGCATTTAATGAGTTTGCACATATGCATACAGTGTGATACACAACCATAATCAAGGGAATAAATATATCACCACTTTAACAGTATTCCTGTATGTTATAGGTGTTTGTAGTTGGATAAATAAGTTTTTTTTTTTTTTTTGGTGGTAAGATCACTTAAAACAGAACGGTTTTCTTAATATATTTTATAGTGCCTAATACCATGTTGATGACTATTAGAGCTATATTGAATAGAATATTCATTTTGTATTACTGAATAAAACACTATACCCATTGAACAATAATTGCCTTTTTGCCTCTTCTTTTAGCCCCTGAAAATCAGCATCCTCCATTCTCTGATGTTATTGATTTAACTAAGATATCTCAAACAGTATTTATTCATCTGTAACTGGCTTATTCACTTAACATAACATCATCTAAGCTCATCAGTGTTGTTGTAAATGTTAGGATTACCCTTTGAAGGCTGGATAATATTCCATTTTGTGTCTATACCACATTTTTATTTATCCATTGATTTATTGATGAACACTTCATTTGATTCTATATCTTGGTTATTATAAATAATGCTGCAATAAACTAAAAGATGCAGGTATCATTTTGAAATTCTGATTTCACTACTTTTGACTATATACCTAGAAGTGGGTTGCTTGCATCACATGCTAGAGCTATTTTTAATTTTTTGAGAAACTTTCAGGTTGTCTACAATCATTTTATACTCCTGCCATTCCACGTTCCCAGAGTAGATACATACTCTCCAACATTTTTGCCTTCTTCTTTCCCTTTCTTTTTTTTCTTTCTCCCTCTTTTACCTTTGCTATTTCCTTTTTCTTGTTATGTTGTTAATAGCCATTCTTGCAGGTGTGAACTTTTGATGTGCCCATTTTTTAAATTGGGTTATTTGGTGATAGTAGTTGTTTGTTGCTTTTGAGTTTTAGATTATTATTTATCTTTTAATATTAACCCCTTATCAAATAGCTTGCAAATATTTTCTCGTAGTCCTTCAGTTACCTTTATACCCTCTTTATTTTTTCCTTTGCTGTTCAGAGGACTTATAGTTTGTTGCTTATTTTTGCTTTTGGTACCTGTGATTTTGTTGTTAAATTCAAGAAACAACAGCCAAGGACAATATAAGAAGATTTTCCCCTACAATTTCATCAAGAATTTTTACAGTTTCAAGACAAACATTTAAGTCTCTGATACATAATAGAACGCAAACATTTCCCAAGGTCTTGAGTGTACTACACTCATTTTATTCCCTGAGAACTTAAGATCAATCACATTCTTCTTTAATGTTGTCTGCCACACAGTCATGGATAGCATACAAACATGTTTGTTTCCTTGAAGACGGCCAGCACTATGGTTTGGATATGGAATGTACCCCAAATGTACATATGTTATAGGCTTAATCCCCAGCTTGGCACTACTGGTACGTGATAAAGACATTAAAAGTTAGTGCCCCGTGGGAGATTTTAGGTCATTGAGGGTGTATTCTTGAAGGGAATTGTGGGATCTTCCTTTTCTTGGCTCTTTAGCATCCCAGCCAGGAAGTGACCAGTTTTGCTACACCAGGCACTCCCTCCTCCTTGTGCTGCCTCTCCACCTAAAAGCCATAACTCCACCCTATCATGGACTTAGATCTCCAAAACATTGAGCCAAAATAAACCTTTCCTCTTTGTAAGTTGATTATGTCAGGGATTCGTTGCAATGATGGCAATCTAACACAGCTTCTTTTCTTCTTTCTCTTCTGTGGAAGATCATAGTTATTCAGATTTTGGGGGAGAGGCATGAGGGATTGAACCCAGGGGTGCTTAACCAATGAGCCACATCCCCAGCACTTTATTAAAAATATATATTTTATTTAGATACAGGGTTTCACTGAGTTGCTTAGGGCATTGCTAAATTGCTGAGGATAGCTTTGAACTTGTGCTCCTTCTGCCTCAGCCTTCCCAGCTGCTGGGATTACAGGTGTGTGCCACTGCACCCAACTATTCAGATTTTTTGTGGGGAGGGTACCAGGGTTGTAACTCAGGGGCACTCAGCCAATAAGCCACATTCCCAGGCCTATTTTATATTTTATTTAGAGACAGGGTTTCACTGAGTTGCTTAGTGCCTCACCATTGCTGAGGCTGGCTTTGAACTCACAATCCTCCTGTCTTAGCCTCCTGAGCCACTGGAATTACAGGCCTGCACCTTTCCATAGACTATTTTTTATATACATGGGAGTTCTAATGTAGCAGAAAGACACATCTTGTCATTCTTACTAGGACACAAAGGAAAACAACCACATTCATCAGCTTTGGGCTACTTGCACAGAGACTTTGAGAATGCTGAGAGTAGGATAATTTAGGGGGAAATATTGAAATTGATTCACTGACATTCAGGAATGAAATATTCTAACCATTTATTTTAGGGAAATAATATCAAAGAAAACTAACACAAAGTAAACAAAAAACATCTCTACATAGATTACATTGTCTTACATGATTACCATAATAGACAACAGCTTGCCCATTGCCTTCCTAGAATCTCAATTGAATATTTTTTCCATTTGGGTAAAATGAAAATGTCTGTCATTAAATTATTTCAAACAAAAAGAGAATTTTTTTTATTTTTCCTAAGGAGAAAACTGAATGATGAAGAAGCAAAGAAAAATGATAAGAATACTTATAAATGAAGAGCTATTTCAATACATTAGCTAATAGAATTAAAATTGGTACAATATTTCTAGAATTTGTGAAGATCTATCAAAATTTTAAATTGCTTCAGAGTTTCAAACTCTACTTGTAGACATACAGGGAAACTATTAATTATAAGGAAAGGTAATAGATAGATACAAGCAAGAGTTTATAGTATAAATAGCCTGAAATCACTGGATAATTGCAAAATACAAGACACTTTGTATGCTTTGCTTCTGTTACTCATTAAATCCTCAGAATTTATTACAACAACAGCCATTATTGTTACTGTTGCCACATATGATGTAACTGCAGGGCCCAGTCTTTTAATGGAATCACATATTGAAGTATAAATTAGAGAAAGGTAGATGTGAAAAAAATTAAAATTGAATATGTAAATAATTAGACAACATATAATAAAACCATTTAAATAAAATTAAAGAATATATTTAAAGCCCCAGAAACATTCACATTTTCTAATAACTATTATGAAATTATAAATGGAATTTCATTTTATCAAGCTTATGTTTATGATTATATGTGTACACAGGCACAAATTCATTGTGAAGATGGATGTGACATACATATAAATGTGTAAATGTTTGTACTTGTGTATGAATGTGTCACTCCTCAGTGACCTAAAATCTCCCATGGGGCACTACCTCTTAATGTCTTCATCACCTCCCAATAGTGCCAAGCTTGGGACTAAGCCTTTAACATATGTACATTTGGGGTACATTCCAGATCCAAACCACAGCCTACATATTTGCTAAGTCCTGAATTTAACCATTTTATCCTCCTAGATTGATGGGTTTTAACCCATAAGACTTTAGTTAACAGCTAAATGCCTCATTCAACTGGCTTCAATCTACTTCTCCCACCATAAGAAAAATGTACATATTTGTGCATAAATTTGCATATGCATGTAGGTAGAAATGTATAAATGTATAAGTTCATGGAGATAAATTTATATGGGATTCCTGATAAATAATTGTACATAATATGTATGCATATACATTTGGAGGCACATGCAAATATGTATGCATGCAATGTATATTCATGTCTGTATGTACATATATGTAGATGCATTTGTGTTTATGTATGAATATGTATATGTAGAAGAATGCGTATAAATGCAATGATAAATTTATATATTAACATAATCAGTTGTATACTTACCATATACACACACACTCTTTCCTACAGATTATTTTTTAAAAAATTGTAGGTCAAATGACTACAGTTTTTTTCAAGTATTTCTAAAAATTAGGAAGTATATATTTTATGTTTAATATAGAAATAAAACTAGAAGAAATCATAGCCAGGAGCATAAATAAGAAATGTTTGCTGAGAATGTAAGCAAGTTGCAAAATGAGAATCTACTACTACAAAATGTAAAGGAGATTTAAAAGATAATTGCTGGGCTGGGATTGTGGCTCAGCGGTAGAGCACTCCCCTAGCACCTGCGCGACCCGGGTTGGGTTCTCAGCACCACTTAAAAATAAAGGCATTGCGTTGTGTCCATCTACAAAAAGAAAGATTCTCTCTCTCTCTCTCTCTCTCTCTCTCTCTCTCTCTCTCTCTCTCTCTCTCTCTCTCTCTCAAAAAAGAAAAAAAAGATAACTGCTGCACTTAGAGCACCTGGGAAAATAAGACTGTTTCACCTCTTCCACTTAGGAGGAACAGCAAATTGTAATTCTCATTCCTGGGCCAAAATGGTAGGAAACACACACACACACACACACACACACAACAAGAAATGTACCTCTAGAATGTAGGAGTCAAGTATAGAAAAAGGAATGGCAGGTTCTGCCATTAAATCTTTAATGCATGAATGTCTGATTCAAGAATATAATCTGGACAATCTGGTAACAGGATGACCAAAAGGAGATAAGGCAAGTATAGGATCATATCATCTTCAAACAGTGATAATTTTATTTCTTCCTTTCCTGATTTGATCCCTTTTATTTCCTTCTCATGCCTAATTACTCTGACTAGAACTTCTAGAACTGTACTGAATAGGAATGGTGAGAGTGGATATCCTTGACTTGCTCCAGAGAAGGAAATGCTTTCAGTTTTCTCCATTCACTATGATGTTGGCTTTAGGTTTTTCATATCTAGCTTTTCTGATGTTGAGGTAAGTTCCTTTTTTCCTTAGATTTTTTTCAGTTTTTTTGTCAGGAGTAGGCAATGAATTTTGTCAAATGCTTTCTCTGCATCTATTGAGAAGACTGAATTTTAAAAATTCCATTTATGTGTTGAATTATATTTATTGATCTTGTGTTATACCATCCTTACAAACTTGGAATAAAACCAACTTGGTCATGGGGTACAATATTCTTAATATGCTGTTGAATTTGATTTGCAAATTTTAAAAAATAATTTTTGCATCTAAATTCACCGAGATATTGATCTGTAGTTTTATTTCCTTGATATGCCCTTATCTGATTTTGATATGAAGGTGATTCTGGCTTCATAGAATGAGTTGTAATGTGTTCCTCTCTGTTCTATTTCATGGAATAATTTGAGGAGCATTGACATTTATTCTTCTTTAAAGTTCTGATAGAAGTTGAGAATCCATCTGGTACTGGGTTTTTCTTTGTTAAAAGATTTCTAATCACTGCTTCTATCTCATGGCTAGTTATTGAAATGTTTACGTTTTCTATGTCTTCTTGTTTCAATTTTTGCAGGTCATATATATTTAGAAATGTGTCCATTTCTTTTACATTTTCCAATTTATTATAATTAATAATCATGTTATAATCCAATAACTTATTACACTTAAATATAATAATTATAATTTGTAAGTTTTCAAAATAGTCCCTAATAATCTTCTGAATTTCTGTGATGTCTGTAGTGATTTTTTTTTCATTTTCTTTTCTAGTTTTATTAATTTGGATATTCTGTCTTTTTCTTTTTGTTAGTTTGGCATGGATTCATCCATCTCATTTATCTTTTCAAGGAACAAACTGTTCATTTCATTGATCCACTGTATTTTTCCCTCTGTTTCATTGATTTCAGTTTTAATAGTAATTATTTCCTTCCTTCTACTGATTTTTGATTTGTTTTATTCTTGTTCTTGAAGATCCTTGAGATGCACTGTATTGCTTATTTTGGATCTTTTGGAAGTATAGGTTGTTGTTCCAGATTTGTTTTGTAGGCACTCATAACTATAAACTTTCCCCTTACAAGTGTCTTCATAGTGTCCCAGAGGTTCTGGTAAATGGTATCACTGTTTTCCATTGATTCTAGAAATTTTTAAATTTCTCCCCTGATTTCTTTTATCATCACTTTATCATTCTAAATTGTATTTTTTAATCTCTACGTGTTTATGATGTCTCTGTGGGTTTTTAGATGTTGATTCTAATTTTCTTCCATTTTAATCAGAAAAAAACACAAGAATTTTTATCTCTTGTTTTTGTTTTTTTGTATTTGCTAAGAGTTGCTTTGTGACCAAAAATATGATCTATTTTTAAGAAGCTTTCATTAGCATCTAAGAAGAAACTGCATTTGGCTAGTGTTGAATAAATATTCTATAGAAGTCTGTTAACTCCATTTGATCTATAATATTTTTAGGTTTGAAGAGTATTTATAAGTTTCTTTCTGTATTACCTATCTATTGGTGAAAGACGTGTTGAAATCAACCAATATTATTGTGCTGGGGTCTATCTTTGTCATTAATACAAGTAATGTCTGTTTTATGTAATTGTGCTCACAGATTTTGGGGCATAAATATTTACTGTTGTTATATGTTCTCTCATGTTGCTGCCTTTACCAGTATGAAGTGTGACCTTTGTCTCTTCTGATTAATTTTGACTTGGAAGTTTGCTTTTTTGGATATACAATATTTACTTTGTTTTTGTTTTCAGGCTTCATTTGCACAGTATATCAGTTTCCATCTTTTCACTTTCAGCCTATGGCTGGTTTTGACCATAAGATGAGTCTCTTGAAAACCACATAGTGTTGGGCCTTGTTTTTTAATCTATTCTATAACCTATGTCTTTTAATTTGAGAGTTGACATCATTTACATTCAATGTTGTTATAAAGAGAGGTTTATTCATTATTTCCATTTTGATTTATTTCTAATGTTTCTTTTGGTACTGTATTCTCGTTTGTTTAGCTACTCTTTAAATGAGACTTGTCCATTTGTGTGCTCTGGGCTTTTTTTTTTATATCTTCTGTGTGTACAATTTCCTTAAGTTTTTCCACTTAGTACTCATGAATTCTTTTAGTTTGCGTTTATGTTGGAAGGTCTTTATTTCTTCTTCAATTCTGAAGGACAACTTTGCTGAATATAACAACTTTGGTTGATAATTATTTTCTTTTAGGGCTTAGAACATATGATTCGAAGAATTCTTGGAGTACAGTTGTGCTGAAAAATCATAATTTTCATGGTCTTACCTCTAAAGATGACCTGATTTTTTTGCTCTATAGGCTTTCAAAATTCCGTGTTCTGTAGTTTGGGCATTTTAATTGTGTTACAGAGAGGTTCTTTTTTTGGTCTTGTCTATTTAGGGTTCAGAATGCCTCCTGTATCTAGATATCCATCTCATTCTTAAGGTTTGGGAATTTTTTTTCTCTTATTTCCCTAAAGAAATTATCTATTCTATTAGCCTGCATCTCACAACCCTCTTTATTCCAATGATTCTTAAATTTGATCTCTTAATGTTGTCCCAGAGTTCATATATATTCAGGTCATGGTTACTTATTTTCATGTCTTTAATACTGTCTACATATTCAAGACTGACTACTTTTTCTTCCAGCTCTGAGACTTTTAACTGAAAATTTTATTTGATTTATTTTGTCTTTAATTTCCAAGATTTGTGTTTTGTACTTTTCAAATACTATTATCTCCTTATTCACTTTCTCATTCACATCCTGTACTGACTTCCGTAATTCATTCAGTTATATTTCAGTGCTCACTCAGAATTCATTGATCACTATTACAATCATTGTTTTGAATTATTTTTCTTGTGTTTCATCCAGGTCAATATCTTTGGAATCAGTTGCTGATGAGTTATGAACTTTAGAAGACATCATGGTACCTTGTTGTTTTATACTTCTTATATTCCTGTGTTGGGTTTTATAAATCTATTGGGATTAATTTATTTTCCACTCTTACTTGTGGACCTTTTTCAGGCATAGCCTTCTCTTCCCAAAATGTTCCAAGTGATCTAGATTAATATCACTTGTAGGCATGGTGTCTATACCATTTATGCTAATTCACTCTGTTTTTGTTATAGGAGTTGATATGCCTTAGTGGGATCTCAGGGTACCCAGGTCTTTGCTGCTTGCTATCTGGTTATAAATTAGGGGGTTTTGCCTCTTATAGTCTTTGTATTAAAGCATCGCTGATGTTTGAGCATGGTTAATTATTCTGTGAAGCAAGTTATGTTTCTCTTGACTAGATTTAGTCTAGAAGCAATGTCTCCACCTTGTGAACTTGTAGTGCCCCAGTAGATTCCTAGCACCTCACAGAAAAGTGGAAGAAAACAATAGTGACAACAGAAGCACATAATATACAGCATTAAAATTAATACACAGAGCCTCCTATGACATCTGTAACACTAATTACCACAAAAATGGGAATTTTCAGTTTAGCAATTGCCAACAGCAAAAATAATACATAACCATGAACTAGGAATAGCATTAAAGTAAATAACAAGTGTCAAATATGCCATTCACAGTACTAATAACATGAATAGCAACAACATTAATGCTGGGAACGTAGAGTTATGTAAAGCATATAGTTTTAAAAGATGGTAAAAATACAGTTCATTAGAGGAAAAAAAAAGTGTAATGATATGGTAGAATAAATTTAGAATGTTCAGAATGTCCACAGCAAGAAAGCCGAAGAGATGTAGCAAGTGACAGGTATAAAGAAGGAGAAGAATATATTAATTTTTTAAAAAGTAAGTAATGAGAGAGCAAATAAGAGAATTAATATGCTAAGAAAAAATAAAATAAACAAATAAATAAAACAGAAATCCTACCTTTAAAAGTACAAGGAAAATTAACAATCATAAAAAATGCTAAAAACGAGAAAAGGGAAAAAACATGTAATATATGTCTAAATGCCCCGAACCAATCAGCACAATCAGAACACACAAAAAAGGGAAAAGGATTCTTTATGAAAGATGAAAAATTATCTCAACTGACATTGTCAGAACTTTTGGTAAGGAAGGATGATCACTGTCTATGCCCAACTGCCCTTTTTGTTTCTTCTTGGTTTATATAATAAAAGAGAGAATATGACCTGGCAATGTTACACGTTTCTATTTTTTTTTGTTGCTCTTCAAGTTGCTAAGTGACTGGTCTAAAACCACAGCTGGTTGAATAGTTTTCAGCTTCTCTTCTCACCAGTAGTACTATCTTTTTTTTTCCCCAAAGAAAGCAGATCTATGAAATTCCAGGGTGATTCTACTTCAGAGTTCTAAGTGGGAATTTCCTTCAGCTGGGGCTTAGCTCTAATCAGATCTTAGGAAATTGTTGGGTGGTATCCATTCTGGAGAGATTAGATTAACATACCCTAGTTCAAAGAAAATGGTGATCTCTTCTGGGAGTGTAGATCTCCAGAGTTTTCTAAGAATCCTACTTGTGGTCGAGAGGAGCAAATCCTACAAGGTCCCACACATTCTACTACTTCTGAATACAGCCTTCCAGGTTTCATCTCTGAGAGTAATCATACCTGCATTTTGAGATTCTGGACCCTCTTTAGCTGATCACATGATCCACAATACTCAAAGAGAAAATGAGTTGCACTTCCTGACACATCTCTAAATTAAATCCCCCTGGGTACAATCTTCTCGGTGCCTGTTTCACTCACATTCTGCAACTTCTCAAGCAGCAGCTACACCAGGTCCCTCTTCAGGATGGCTCCCTGCCTCAACTCTGCTTGGCAGTTGAGAATCACCCAATACTTTCTAGATCAGCCAAGCTCAGGCTGCTTTTATGTTCTACATGTTTTACCATGCCAAAAGAGTCCATTGTGTTTCTCTCTGATTGTGCTGTCCTTCTCCATGTGGAGAATCCAGTGCTGCTGATACTGACACAAACAGCTTGGCTCCAATGTCCTCTTTCTTGTTCTTTGTTCAATGCATCTGGCCAGTACTGAATTACAATAAATTTTCTCTTTCACCCACCTCACTGAGAAGCAGCGCTCCTGCTGCTTGAATCCTAAGTCATGGAGCAGCTGAAAATGACATCTTCCTTTAATCTGCTATCTTGAATATCCCAGGATATAATTTTTAAAGTCTATTTTTATGATATTTGTTTTGTTTTTAATTTTTGAAAAAGTAACAATTTATTTTTTGCTTCTGTTTATTTTTTAGCTTCTTGAGCTAAAAAAAATATGACATATATGACATGAATAACATCAAACTGCAACCTACCTACTTACAGTTACAACTCAATTAAGCCATTCTAGTGATATTAATCCACCGATTAGGTTTAAACTCTCCTAATGTAATTTTTTTTTCCCTCTGAACATTCTTGTATTGTCTCAAAAGAGAGCTTTTGGGGGACATCACATATCCAAACCATCATATTAACATATAAATATTGTTTCAAAAAATTTGAAGAATGTACATGGATATCTATCCAATCTATAAAAAACAAATCTATAAATTAAAGAAAGGGGAAACTCATTACAGCAATATATTGAAATTGTTTGATAGAGATCGATAAGACAGAGTTTGAATTTTAAAGAGCAATTATTTCCTGTACAGCCCCATAACTGAAAGAGAAAAATAAAGGAATTAGGGAGAAAAAAAGAAAGAAAATAATGAAAAAATATATAAAGGAGTTCAGTTAAAATAATACTAATAACTGATAGTATAATGTGGAATAAATGTTAAGCAGCACAAAAAATGTCACTTAATTTAAATTATTTTTTCTAAAAATTATACATTGATTTTTGTTTTAAAAAAACTTGCTATAAATAGTTCTTATAAGCCTTCATACATCATTTTTTAGTATTCATAAGACATATATTTTCTTGCAACCTAGTATAACACCATTTTGTTTTTAGCATAACAGGAAAATGTGTGATTTCTAATTGTATTTATGATGGGTCCAAGTTAAAATCAAAACTTTTCAATTTCCATATTTTATGTTGATTTTCTACCTAAATTAATTCAAGCAGAATTTTTAATTACTTTAATTAATACTTATATCACTAAGACAAAACTATTTTAAATGCATGAGATGTTTTATGATTAGAAAATATGGTAGATATCAACAATATCCTTACTTTATTTTCACAAGTCATTTGAAGACTTACAAATAGATGTGGAGATGAGACATATTATTAGTCACCCAAATTAACCCCACATTGTAGTGAAATATATCATATTATCATGTATCAATGAAATTAAGGTTGAAGTTTTATCATGTAGCTATCATTCAGCAATGTTTTCAGAAGTTCTGAAGGTATGCCACAGATGGAGAAAATACCTACTCTCTAGTTGATAGCATGCCACTTGACCTGACACACAAATTACTAGCCTAACAACTTTTTTCAACCTTCACAGTGTCATTGAGATTAAAAAAGAAAATTGGCACTCATTGTTTGGTACTTTCATTTCTACTGCTATATTTTCTTTTTTTTTTTCTATTGCTAGCTATATTTTCTTTGACTTTGAGAGTATATTGAATACTCAGCTCTAAGCTGAAAAAAATCTTTTGACCCATGATAAATACATAGATATGATGGAATTCTTGAACTTTTCTGTGAATTTGTTATTACTGTTGATATTATTTCTCTTTTATATGATATTTTTATCCTATACTGCAAGCAGTATCATGGATAACGTATTATTCAGTATATTATAATCCACAGAGGACCTTTGTCTTCTGATGTTCTTTATTCTAATTTATTTTATTATTAAATGTTATTTTAACATGAAATGGGGGTAAGAATATGACAATAAAATAACAATGCTAAAAGTAAACAGTTTGGAATTAAAGAGACTTAATTTGGCTCCAAGCCTTACAGTGGTATAATTTTTGTTGTTGTTGTTGTTTTTAAATGATGCTACCTAAATTCTCTGAGCTTCAATTCCTCATTCCTAGAATGAAAATAATATCCCTATCAATAATAAATTTTGTTGAAATATTAAAGATATTACCTAGTATTCTGCTTGATAAGTAAATGCCAGGATATATAAAATATAGTTATTATGATGCATAAAATTAATCGTGGATGAAAGAGTAAATAACATCCTATAATAATCTAACCATTTCAAACAGAGACTTAATATAAATTTATGCTTTCATCTGTTAAATCTGTTTTATTTATATGCTCAGTTATTGAGAAAAAAAAGAAAATTTGAAGTTTTGAACTAATCCAAATCATTCTAAGGTGAACTTGTATCAACCTTCCTTTATTATTTCTATTTTAAAAAAATTTTATTGTGGTACTGAGAATTGAACCCCACAGGTGATTTATCACTGAGTTACATCCCTAGCACATTTTAAGTTTTTATTTTGATCCAGGGTCTCGCTAAGCTCCTGAAGCTGCCCTCAAACTTTAGGTCCTCTTACCTCAGCATCTTGAGTCACCCGGATCACAGGTATAGCCTCTCTTTTCACTCTTGTCTTTCATATGCCTTATTCTAATGAGGGTAACCTGATGAGTTTTCACATTATTTGACTCAAATGTCATCTCAGATATCCTATCTAACAGTCCTTAAAATGTCTGGGTATTCCCCATCCCCCATAATATGTATGAAAAACAACCTCTAACTCTTTCACAAATAAATCAAGGAAATATTTTCTATTTGGATTTTGTATTCCTCAGAAGTGTTATGTTAGCATTGTTGGCAAGATATGCTGGACTCAAAAGCTCTAGTAGACCACTGCCCAACAAGCACAGCTATAGGGCAGTTTCTTCTACATCAGTCTTGGTCTTTGAGGACAGCTGTCATCAAGATTTTCAAAGTTTTATGCCCCTTCACCAGTGCATTCCTCATTACTTTAATGAAATGAATGTCCTCTGAGCCATCTGGAAGACATAACTAGGTGGAGTGTTCTAAGCTGTGATAAAGTAAATATATTCCAACTTTCCCAACCTTTCCATGTTCTGTGATATTTTTCTCAATATTATACTAGTATATTCAGAAATTTTATTTAATTCATGGAGAATATACATAAGCCACAAATTTCTAGATGCTCCTGTCCTCACTAAGCGTTCTCTAACCAATCTTATATTCTGCCACACAGACCAAACCCTGAGAATCCACTTTTATACATGTTTGACTGCTTTCTACAATTCCTTTGGTACTTAACTATTCTAGGCAGAGGCCTGTTCTTAATAGGCAGCAGAATACAACAGACAATAGTATGGCAGTATGTAAAAAAGTGGATGTGTAACCGATGTGAATCTGCAATATGTATTCGGGGTAAAAATGGGAGTTCATAATCTGCTTGAATCAAATGTATGAAATATGATATGTCAAGAGCTTTGTAATGTTTTGAACAACTAATAATAATAAAAAGAAAAAAATAGTCAATCTAGAGGCTATGGTGGTGGTAAGAGATGATGGTAAAGAGCATCAGCTTGATATGGTGAGATGCCTGGTCTGCAGAAAAGCAGAGGTGGTCTCCTCAGGAACAAAGGGAATGTTGAAGCTTCTCCAATTCTGGAATTTTCACAGGAAAATATTGAGGATCAAGGTTCTCAGGTTTATCCATCTAAATGTCCTCATCCAGTGTCTGAGGTTCAAACAACTTTTTGACATGAAGATTTTGAGATTGTGGGTGCGGTTGTTTTGTTTGTTTGATATACCTCTGTTAATGTTTGAAACTAGTTCTCATTTTTAGCCTTTTGTTGGTTCTTGCAGGGTTCTTTATGACCTATCTTAGCGGTTGACTTTCCTGTCCATATTATAGTTTTCAAGGTCATCAATGGATTTTAAAGAAATACAACTACCCCCATTATGCAATTATTATCATTCATTATGGAACATTTAATGTGATAGCTACTTTATATTCCAATTCCTCAAGTTACAGTTAACCAAAGGGGCAAACTTAATAAGTAACCTGATACCACTTCCTGAACAGTGGGGTCCTTAGTGCCATTCTTAGATCATTCTTAGATCACTCTGATCTTAATTGGAACTCTCCTAACTTAGCCTCATAAAGCAAAGACTGACATTGAAGGTTTGCATGCTATTATTTTATTAGAAAATATAATTGTAAGGAGTAGGGATAAAGGACAAAGAAAATAAAGTGAAACAGGCAGAAGTGCCAATACAAAGTTATGTTACAGTTGACAGCTGAGCTGTGCAAATGAATATTTAATGTCATAGTGTCTTTTAAGAAGTCATACACCAGTCCACTGGGGAAGAAGAGAAAAAAATTATCTACTGATTTTAGTTCCCCACTGATCAAATAATGCCCAATGAAACTTTAATTCCTTCCTTCTTTCCTTCCTTCCTTCTTTCCTTCCTTCCTTCCTTCCTGCCTTCCTGCCTTCCTACCTTTGTATCTGGATTAGTGTTAAAAAGGGCCCTTTGTTGTCCTGCATACCCACACCAAAGGAAAAAGCCTAGAGCAAAAGTTGTAGGTGCCAGAACAAACAGCTAGGAAGTAATGATCTCTAAGGTATACCAGCAAATTGTATGACAAAGATTAACTGTCATAGATGCTTTAGTAGTAGCAGAAGCAACAGGTTTGGGGACTATAAAAAGAGTGCAAACTATTTTTTTAAAAAAGTCAAATTGTAGATCTGGGGACAAAGGTGCATGATTGCATCTTCACCACTCAAGATCTTTCTAGATCAAGTCATGGTTTTATGGCATCCCTATTATCATTTGATAACTTTAGTCACATTGCCTCCACAACAAATTATCAGTTTTTTCTCCCACTCTATGTCTATAATGATCCCAATGAAATTAGAACATTCACTCATTTCAACTATAGCATTTCACATTATGACTGAAATAATTTTCAAAGGTGCTAATTGTGCACTCAAGTCTGAGTGATTTCTCTTGCCTCTTATGCATTTTAATTAGGAATTGCATTAGCTTAACACACAAGCTAAATTCATTCTGTATTTTTAACTACCCAAATATTCAAATTTCTCTTTCTACACTATTGCAAGAAAATTTGAGGACATTATATTTTTTGTTTGGGCCACCTTTAAGTCAACCCTCTGTTTACATACATTCTATCAGAAATAATGTACTAAACATCCAGGGAGATCTACAACTATTGCAAATATAATAATATTACTCTAATATTGAGAGAGAATCCTCATGCCCTACATGCATCTAGAGCACTGTAATTATTTTTCAATGGCAAAGACTTATTTTCTTGTTTTTATTTGTTATTTGTTTTATTCTTCTGTTCCTTCTTAGGGTACAGTTGAACCTATTTTCAGTCCCCCCTCCCCACCCAATTACAGGTCTAAAGATGGTAAAGGTAGCATAAATTGAACTGCATTGTTTGTACAATAAAATTCCCTGAGTCAAGAGACATAAATTCTTTTAATCAGGGAAGGAAGTATATCAAGGCACAAAAGAGAACGACTTCAATGAACATAGAAAGGTAAGTATTGAACAGGAACCTTAAGTTGTCCAAATTCTATCATATACGTTCATTCCAATTCTCTTTATCTAACATAATCTTACTTTTGCTTATGTTAATAGCTAAGGATTTTTATTCTTCTGAAATACAATTTGACAATATCCCTATTAGATTTCAAGATATGTTCTTGGCTATCTTCATCTTATATCTGAAAAATAAAATCCTGTGATATTTAAATATGTTCAAAGAAAGCCTTTGAGGAGCACCCTAGGTATTTGATCTGGTCACTTGTTTTCTTTTTATTCAATATCATCAGAGATAGTCACACTTTCCCTGTGATTTTGAATCTTCCATAAACTTTACCCTAATATTTTACAGCATAAATATGGTGCCTTAGAACTTAGACTTCTGAAAACATTTCCTTCCAGGTTACCACAGATGATGATTTAATTAGCCATTTCAGCAGCATTTTCCATGGACTGCTCCATTTCCATCTTAGATCTTAGATGCAACTCTCTTAACTTGCCTCAGGATTTTTATGACTTCTTCCTCAGCTGGATTTATTACCTAAACCCAGATTCTGCTTATATTTTTAGGGGTTTATTTTTTAATGCACTTTTGGTTATTGGTCTGTGTTCCTGCTTGTGTAGAATGGAAACTGATGTGGGAAGCATAATAAAGAAAAATTGACATTTATTAGAAAGAATACTGAATGCTTCCTTGGGGTTGGAGTATTAGTCTTAGTAAATCAGCAGAATGAAAATAAAAAGAAAGTACAACAATTAAGTTTACCAATTGGGTCTAGTTATGATGCTTCAAGTTCAAGAACCTGTTGATACCGCTTGTCATCAATGTTGTCACCATCCTGAGTAAATTCTAACTACTTCTTCATTCAGTCCATGTTTAGAGATCCAGGTACCAACTTTTGATTGGCCATGCCTAGTTTATAATCTCGAGGTATAAATGGGGGTAGTAATTAGTCTAGAATTCCTGTCCCCTTTTAGCTGCTATACTAAAAATAAACATATATATATTTTTTTTTTATTTTACATTTTATATAATTTTTAAAACAACATTGGATATATATATATATATATATATATATATATATATATGTAAAATTTTCTAACAGTACTAAAATGTTTTCGTGATGAACAGAAAAGCAAAAAACAAAACAAAAACTCCAAAAGAGATAATGTTCATTAATTTTGTTTTGTTAAGTAAATTAAGAAAGAATGATATATCAATTCTGCACCTATGGATTGCCAGAATATTTGCAAATAAATGCTTTCAAAATATGATATATACAAAAGTTCTCTAAAACATACAACTTTAATACTTGCATGGAATTACTTTCATTGTATATTCTGGAAATGACCACAATCTTCAAAATATAATCCATTGTAAGACAGTTAAAATATATACTTATATTTGTATACTCAGTTTCACACACAAAGAAACTTAACCCTATTTTATTAAAAAAATAAGTTATAATCCCAGAAAAATTTTACAAAGTAGATAACCTAAAAATTCATATGAAAAATACAGGGAAATACATTAGTATACTTGTATCCATCAACATTTTTTTGTTCTGAAGCAGCCACACAGAAAATGGAAAGCAATGCCTACTTTATACTAGCCACACCTATCAAATATATTCTGCTTTGAATATTAAGTAAACAGTTTCTTAAATAAATCTGTACATAGAAAAACTCATAGCATACCTGTGAAGCTATCGACACATGTGAGGAAAACATAGCATGTAAAAAGTACAAAGATGTTTGTTATAAGATTAATAGCTGCCTCAAGAATAATAACCATTAATATAATTTAAAAGGTCAAATAAAATTATAAATGATTGACTAATCAAGGATTCAAAGTTACCAGAATACCAGTGTTTCTTCCCCAGTAAGAGAAAGTGTGTCCACAGAAAGGGTTGTGTGTATGTCCTGGTTGCCACAAAAAGGTGCTTCTCAGTGAGATCTCCTTTAAAGGAGTGTACTACAGGGAACATAGTGGACTGACAATCAATTTTCACCCTCTAAATACACCACTTCTTCTGAGGACTCTGAGTTTATGCTTCCCCTGGGCTATTTACTGTCAAGGACTGGCCTTTGCTTGTAGTTTGCAAGACTTCTATAACTGTCACTTGGGTTGAGGGTGCTCTATAGGCTTGGATAAAACATTTAGAATCACATTTCTGCCCGAGGCTCTTCCTGGTCTTTTTTTTTCCTTTCTTCCTTTTTTTGTCTCAGCTCCCAGACATACATCAAAGACTAAAAGCTGTTCTTGTTTATTCCTGCTTTATCATCTTTGTCATTCACAGGTGTTTTCTCAAAAATCTCATGTGTGTGTATTTTCATATTGGTATCAGGTCTTTGGAGGACTCAAATCTATACATGGAATATCATCTTCATGACTTCTTTCTAACCAGTTCAATCAAATAAAGAGAAGGTACAAACATAATATTCTACCTACACAAAATAAAAATGAACTCAGTTCCAATTTTCTAGTCCATCCTCCAATCATACCTCCTACTCTAAACTCTGGTACAATGGAATTCTAGGACTGTCATTGTACGTAACCATTATGTCTTTGCCCTTCTGTATTGCCTGCTTAAAAACAGTATTGTTGACACAGGAGGATAGTTAGACAGCTTTAGTTAGACTTGGGTATCATGTCCTATAGTCAGGCCATGTAAGATGGGAGAATAATAAATTATCTTTTTATCTTCCCTTGGGCAGTCTCTGTTTCAGTAAGGGGGACTTAGAGCATTCAATCTCAAATCTTTCATCTCTAAAATGAAATTTGTATCTGTGATTTTATGGGTACCACCTGCCCTCACACACACACCATAGTTGGCAGTCTAAGTATTTTTTAAGTGGATCATTTTATTTACACGGTACCACTAACTAGAGATAATGCTGATATCTAAAAACTAAGTATTCAAATAGTGAATTTCACAGCATTCCTATTTATCTACAGCAAACCATGTGGGGTTTTGCTGCCATTAGTAGAATGGCAAACTGAACTAGAATTTCTACTAGAGACACTATGGATTTGATTTGATATAAATTATACTTGTAATATAAATGCAATCAAAATCTGAAAGCTCCTTATTTAAACCTTTGACTTCTATTGCAATAGTCAGATGACTACTTGAATTTGTGAACATGATACTATTATTTGCATCTCGTTTATCCTTACTTATGTATGAATAATCTCATTTTTGATCAAATTTTATGTGTTCCTTAATCTTTTTTCTTTTCCTTCCTCCTTCCCTCTCACCTTTTTGTTAACCAAGAGTGTATAATTTACTCTTTCCTTTCTACAGTAGATATTACCCAGTAGTCATCAAAGAGATGATTTAAGTCCTCAAAGGATATCTGATAATATCATATTGATTGCCCAGAAAGAATTCAAACCCAGATTTCTGTCTATGCTATATTTTCCAATTTTTTTTCTATAAGTAGATATTTTCAAAAGAAGGGATGCTACTGGCAACTAATAAGTAGGGATTGAAGATCCTTTGTAATATTTTAAAATACAAAGGATACAAAGGTCTGCCCTTTCCTATCTCAAAAAATATTGATATGGTCCTAAATGTCAAGAGTATTGAGATTGAGAAACTGGATCAGATATATATAATCTTATGGATAGTTAAATCAAGTTAGAAAATATGGCATTTTCTTTAGATTAACTTTTTAAAAACTTATACCAATTCATAAATCAATAAACATTTGATTTATGGTCAGATTGCCTTATGAATTTTGGAAAGATTGATTACTATTTTAGAACAAGGCTTTATCTTTTAAGCATAAATATTTTTGTATATCTTCACTTTTAAGTCTAAGGATATAGATGAATTACAAAATACTCTGAGCCTCAGTTATCATTGGATTGATAATTATGCCATCCTTAAGGGGTTATTATGAGAAGAAGATGCATAAGGCATCTAGCATACAATATATGACCAATAGTCATTGTTATTGCATGTTTGTATTTAAATCACTATCATTGTTATATATCAATACAATAGATAGATTGTCAACATCTCAGTTAAGTGGTATCACACAAGCTAAGGTCCTTAATTTCTAAAAGAGGTTTTGTCCTAAATTGATAGGTTGTTATTGATAAACTGTGTTCAGATATTTAAAATGTTGGGGTTTTATTCCCAGAATTATATTAGTTCTAGATCTATAACATCTTATGGGATCTGTTTTTCTATAAGTTTTCATTAGCTTTATTTTCCAATTTTTCTTTTGCATTTGAAAGTGGAAGTAATGTGGCTTAATATTACTTAACTGCAAAATGATGATGGTACCTATTTTAGAAGGTTTTACTGTATGATCAAACAATACGCAAAAGCACTGTGTGAAGTGACAGTTTTTTCTGCATTCAAGTCCTTGCAAGTTCAAATACTTTTTATTCCTAAATTTGTTTTCTGGACACATTTTAGACAACAGGTAGAACACATGATAAGTAGAAATTTTTCTCTAGAATTTCCAAATAAGAATCTTTAAGTAGCTTGGCATGTTGGTGCAGACTTATAATACCAGTGGCTTGAAAAGAGAGCGACAAATTCAAAGCCAGCCTCAGTAACTTAGCAAGACCCTAAGCAACTTAGTTAGATCCTACCTCAAAATTTATATATAAAAAAGACAATTAAGAAAAGTTCTGGGATATGGCTCAGTGGTTATGCATCCCTGGGTTCAATCCCTGCTACCAAAAAGCAAACCCCTGCCCCCCGCACCCCCAAAAAAATGAGACTTTTAGTACAATGGCAAGCACATATATTGAATAAAATAAATCAAGGAAAATCTTTTGAGTTGGTGAAGTTTAACAGATTTAATGACAGATAATTTTTAATTAGATTTATAGGATTTGTTCACAAGTTCCTAATTGACTATTATTAAATAATTGCAGTTTCACCTAATTTCAGTTGGATCATTACTCAGCAATATTCCTGTCACTATACAAAATTTATGATGTGCTCTAACCAAAAGATTAAATAATGTCTAAATCTTTTAGAAACAGACCTTGCAGAGCTCTGCATATTCCTAGTGTGTATGTATGTGTGTCCATCTGTGTGTTCGGAAGCCACTGCTATTTCCTATAAATTGTTTTATAGTTATTAAGATGGAATAGATTATACCCAAAGTTTTCAAATGACATTCATGCATCTTTCAATGCTGGTATCTATTTTATGAAAAAGGGACCATAACCATGTAATTTATTTAAATATTTTAATGTTTAAAATTAAGTGGGTTTCTTTAATTTAGGAGTTCTTGGAAATTTTATTATAGTAATATGTGTGATAAATTGCAAAAAGTGTTTTAGGGACCATAGGTCATGATTTTGCAAAGTCAATTCCACCTCTTTCCTTTAAGTTACCAGTAGGTTTCCAGAGTATATGCTGTTACTAACCGAAGCTTATCAAGTTCATAGTGTCTCTCTAGTTTCAGAGTCATAGAACTAAGTTATTGAATGCATAGGATTGCCTTGGGGGATTCGATAAGTTCAAGTTTTTGTAGTTTTGGTTTTTTTTTAAGTTTTCATAGATCTCTAGGAAGATCTGATAGATCTCTAGGATCTCTTTTGTCTGTATTTGAAAATTGTTCAGAGATGTGAAGAATTTCCATGTCTACGAGCCTGATAATAGGGATAGCATCATAAAGAAGGGAACAAAAACTAATTCTTTAGAATCAATTCAACCTTGAAGCCTATCCTTCCTTTGAACTTCCAGTGATGAGCGACAATAAATTTACTTCAGTTTAAATCTATTTGAGTTATATTTACTGCTGCCAAAACTGTTTTAACATTATGATGCAAAAGCATAATGGATTCAAGGATTTTTTGGCAATGGAATATCATTGTTTGAAAAAAAATGGAAAATCTAGTATAGACAGGATCTGGGTTTTAATCCTTTCTGATTCGTTACTAATTCATTTTGGCAAGTAAGAGAGTCTGTACACAATTAATGATCTTACCTTATAAAGCTGTGATAATGAAATTCCCAAAGTTGTTATAAATTTGTTATAAAGATAAGTAAAATAATTGTTTAAAGAACTCAGCATAATCCTTGACAAATATTATGTGCTCAGTAAATTCTGCTTATTATAATAATAATTACTATTTTTGTCACAATTTTAAACATTGATTACTAAAAAATGAAATAAATATTTAGTTGACTAGAGTAAAAGCTATCTTAAGAGTTTTGAGTTCTCACATGACATTTGCCTCTCACTTTAGACTAGTAAGGCTCAACAATAAAAACAACACTAACAAAAGATCCCTAGAGGATATTTTAAGGTATTACACAAGTTAGTATTAATTGGCATTAAAAATTTGTTGATTTTACTTCAAATAATAAAATGGTCTGACAATGAAGTTTATCTAGTCTTCAGACAACAGACAGAAAATCACAGCATCACAAAATCTTAAAGCTGAAAAAGACCACATGTAACTTAGCCTGACTTTAGAAATGAACAATTAAGTGCATCTTACAGGTTCTTATCAGTTGGTTTCAGTGTGAGGACATTCAAAAGTGATACTAACAAAAATCACACTGCTCTAATTTCTTTTTTTTAAAAAAGAAATTCTTTCAAGCTGCTTATCCTTATGGAACTCACATGGAAAATACTATAAATATATGCCTATAGGAAGCCTTGATTGATTGCTGTTCATGCATGAAGCATTGTGGTAATCACTTTAAATGCATAACTTCAGTTAAATATCTCCAAAGCTCTAAAAGATAGGTACTATTACTATTTCTGTTTCATACTGAGGAAATTAAGATTTCAAGAGAATAAATAAGATTGTCAGATGACTGTTAGTAACTTGATCACCTAGGATCTTAACTGTATTTATGCATCCACTGTATCTGATTTTAAATTTCAGCTAACAGTGTCTTTCATAAATTATTAAAGTAACTATTTTGAGTAACTATTGAATATTTACTATGCATTATCTTTTGGATAAAGAAATTTCATCTCATTTTAAAGAAGCAATTGTTAAAACTAGGAAATAGCAACTTGCCCAACTTAATATAGCTAGGAAATAGTGGAATTAAGATTTTAAGCAAGACAAAGAGATAACCTATGCTTAAAGATAAACTAAATATTTCAAGAAAACCTAAAAAAAGAGAGTAAACTGAAAATTTGGTAGGCTGTTAGTTAACCAAATGGTTACTCTATTTAAATTTCAGTCATAAAATAAAAATTTGAAACATAATTTGTATATGGATGATAATGTAAGGGGTGTATTATTCTTAAACATAAAATCCTATTTCAACAATTTAATTACATACTTAATTAAGTTGTATATATATTGTGTATATATAGTCACATAAATATATTGTGGGAAATACAAAAATTGTACACAGATGTATATCTATATATTGTGTATATGTATATCTAGTTAAAGCATATAATAAGCCTTAGTGCTGTTAGAACAATTTTATGTAATATTTTGAGCTACTATTTCACTGAATCTTTAATATATATGGTAAGTCAGTAGTTGTTCTAAAAAATCATTCTACAAATAAGAAAGAGAGGTACATTAAAGTTTTTAGGTTTTATAAGGTCATGCATCATAGTTTATTGATTTTATCAATTACATTATGCTTTATAATAAAAATCAAAGAAATAAAATAAAAAGTCAAAGAAAGATCTAAGAAAGTGTTTCATAAAATAAATGCCTAAGACAAAAGGAATTGCAATGATAGACTCCAGGCAAGGAAAACAAAATAACAAAAAGAAATAATATCAGGCTGAGTGAAGAAAATTGTATGCACACTCTAAGTTGGATAAAATCATTGCACTTATGTTATTTTGATAATTTTATTTCAGTGACATGATAGAAAGTCCTCATTCTTAAGGAAATACATCCTGAAATACTAAGAGATAAAGATCCAAAGTCTCTTTCATTCAAATGTTTTTTTTAATGAATAGAAAGGTAGATATAGTTAGATCAGATGATCATATTATACACAATCATTTGTTCATGGAGAGTGAAAAAGGAAGAGATGGAGGGAGAAAAAAACATACAAAAATGGAAAAGAATGATAATGACAAAATGAGTGGGGAATTTTTAATTGATTAATCTAGTTAAAGCATATTTAAGATATGTTTAAAATTTTTATAATTTTTCTGTAATATATATATATATATGTATATGTATATATATATATATATATATATATATATATATATATATATATATATATATATATTAGAATAATTTTTCCTAACCGACAAGTTCATCACCTAATTCCATAGCATTCCTTTAGTGTTTAAAAATCATTCTTTGAATCTGAACAAGATAATAAAAAATATGTCAATTGAGGACACCAGAAACAGAGACCAATGATATTTATGTCTATGATATCACATACAAAATCAACCAAATTGTTAGTTATAAGTTTGATATCATTGCAACTTAACTATCCCTTAATTTTCTAATTAAGCTTACAAATGTGAAACATCCATCAACATGGAATATTAATGAAATAAGGTATAAAGCAGGAAATAAAGAATTTAAATTTCCAATCTAAGCATGAGTAAGAAATGTGATACTTCATATAAAAAATGATGAGAGCAGAGGTTTTGTGTGTGTCTACACACACATGCACACACACATATACTTCGCAAACAAAAACATTCTTACATAACTTTATGTCAGTCTTAAAAAATTTTGATGGAATGAGTATGGTTTTGCTGCCAAAAACTTTGAGTTAATGTCCTAGATCTAGCTATTTGAACTAAAGTATTTATTTAACCTGTAGCCTCTTAAATTTTTATTCTTAAAAAGACTTTTATTTATTTTTTTTAAAGAGAGAGAGAGAACTTTTTATATTTATTTTTTAGTTTTCGGCGGACACAACATCTTTGTTTGTATGTGGTGCTGAGGATCAAACCAGGGCCGCACGCATACCAGGCGATCGAGCTACGCTTGAGCCACATCCCCAGCCCTTAAAAAGACTTTTAAAAAGAACACAGTCTGTGGGGCATGGTGGCCAACAGCTATAATCCCAGTGGCTCAGGACTGACACAGGAGGATTGTGAGTTCAAAGCCAGCCCCAACAAAAGAGAGACGCTAAGCAAGTCAGTGAGACCCTGTCTTCAAATAGGGCCAGCGATGTGGCTCAGTGTTTGAGTGTCCCTGAATTCAATCTCCAGTACCCCCAAAATAAAACAACAACAAAAACAACAAACATGCCTCAGAATACATTGAATAATTTGTGTAAAGTGGATATGTTGCCTTCACCTGTAATCCTAGCTATTTGGAAGGCTAAGGTGTGAGGATCATTAGTTCAGGGTTAAACTGGGAAACTTAGTGACACCCCATCTCAAAACCAAAACAAAATAGTGATAATAAATTGCATAGTTGTAATTAGGAGTATTGCAGTGGATTAAAATTAGATCTGTATCTAAAAATAATATAAAACAATAGGGAAATAAATGAAAAACACTAAAATATATCATCAACATAGATTGAAGATAAGGTTTATAAAAACTAAAAATACTCAAGTTCTGAGTACATATACATCTGAGAAAATTTCATATGGGCTGGGAATTATAAAATCACAAAAGTAAATATTAAGTTTTTAGATATTGTAATGATTTTGAGATTGTGTATAAGATAGTATTTGTATGTTATAGATGCCATATTATATGTATGACTCAAATTAAATGAAGCCTTCAGTTTTCTTTAGAACATGACAGAAGAATGAACCAAACTAAGTTGAACAATCTGAAACTATCCGAATTTGCACAAACATCTTTGTCAGGTAGCAGGAAAACCCTGTGAGTTATAAGGATTTCAAATATACACAGAACCCACAAGATGGTCTTTCGAAAGAAAGAGAAAGAATTGAATTTCTCTGCATTATTTATGAAAGGGAGAGAAGGGAAGGCAGCCATGAAAAACAAAGAGAGTTGAGCATAAAGCCTATTCTCTGGGACCTGAAAGAGTTTCACCAAACCTTGTTTTCTCTATTGGGTCTTCATACACATACTTTCAGAAACTCAAACTCATTCTGACATGAGTAGAAAAGAAAAAATCTGCAGTATTAACATTTGCCCTTCCTTGTAAGATGGTAAATACACTGCTTCTAAAAATAACAAGAACTTTTAATTCATAAATTATAAAATAAAAGTCTGTTTTAAGGTAGTACAAACCTGTTGAAATTAGAGAAAAGGTTTTGCAGCAATGAGAACATCAAGAGGTAAGCTAAAATTGTGAGGCTATTTTGCTTCTGGGAACATGCTTTAATTTCTGACAGAGGCAAGAAAAATAAGGATGAATGTCTAGAATGAACATTTCTATTATGCCTCACAAATATTTAGAGTTCAAAACCTATAGGGAAACAAAGTCAATGGAGGAGTGGAGGCCTTGTCTTGGGAATAACAGTAAAGAAGAGATAAAATGTCCGACTGGCTAAGTTTGTCTCTGATTGAATTAAGATAATTCAACACAACTTTATGTTTCTACAACAGAAAATAATGAAGCATCTCTAAGGAAAGATAATATAATTTAGATATGCTATGATTCTGTATATACAATGGCACATCATTCAAACAGTGGGATTCATTATGCTATATTCATAACACATAACAAGATTTGATCCATTTTATTTCCCTCACTTCCTGCCTCCACCTGGTCCACTTGCTCAACTTTACTGATCTCCCTTCTATTATTATTATTATTATTGTTTTAAATTTGCATGTTATAATTATATACATAGTATGATTCACTGTGTTATATTTATACATGGACATAGATAATTTGGTAGATTTAATCCCTTGGTACTTTCCTCTCTCCTCCTGAAGGATAAATATTTCTGGAATGGTAGGGAAATCCTCTTGTAAAATCTGCTCCTCAATAAAATTGATGAGAAGAGAGGCAAAAAAATAATAGGTAAAAATTGGCTTCAAAACTTGGAATTAAATAAAATTTCCAGTAGCCCAAAGTGAAGGTATTCAAGAAAATTGGCTAAATCCTGGTAAGAACAGTAATCATTGTGGTGTTTTAATTCACCTTATTCCCTAGTCTCTAATTCTAGAGTATCCCTAAAAATGAACAGTGGTAGTTGTGAAAAACAGTAGTCTACTAGCCACTGGAGGAGCAGAATATGTATAGAATTCCATAAAAAGAACCATCTCCACATAACTGTCAGTATTTGATCTATGGGAAGCTCTCTGGAAATGCTCATTCCCAGGAAATGTCTTTATTTGACCCGATTTAAAAATGTGCTCTTGCAAGCAATGCTATCTTCTAAATAATTTTCAGAAGCAATCAATGGTAATTGTTTAAATTTGAATATATTTGAAATGTTAAGAACATTAATGATGCTAAATGAAGCACTTAAAGAAATAGCTGAAAAGTAAGATGTCCACAGGTAGCTTTATAAAGTTTTAATGGATTCCTGAGATTGCAGAATGCTGCATACAAGTGTGAAGTAGTGTGCATGCCCAGGAAATATGTGACGTTTAATTCACTTTACAAGTGAATCAGACATATAAATAGATGCATGTTATAGTTTGAATATGAGCTGTCCCCCAAAAGTGCTTGTGTTAATGCAGGAAGTAAAATAATTAAATTATGAGAACCATAACCTGATCAGTGGGCCAATCCATTTGATAGATTAACAATTGGAATAGAATGCTGTGTGGTAACTGTAGGAAGGTGGGAAATAGCTAGAGGAAATAGGTCATGGGGAGCATGCCATAGGATTACATATTTTGTCCCTGGCTCTTCCTGCTCTCTCTTTCTGCTTCTTGGCTGCCATGAGCTAAGGAGCTTTCCTCTACTTTGCTCTTCTGCTATAATGTTCTACCTTACTTAATCCAAAGCAATGTTATCAAACAGTAATGTACTGAACCTCCAAAACCATGAGCCAAAATAAACTTTTCTTTCTCTAAGTTGTTCTCATCAGGTATATTTGTCATAGTAAAGAAAAGCTGACTAACATAAGAAATTGCTACCAATTGCTGTAAATAACCTGACCATGTATTTCAAAAGTCTTTGTAACTACTCTATGGGAGGGGTTTGAATAATTTGGGAGATATTTAAAAAAAAAAGCCTTAGAATATTGCAAATAGAGCTTAATAGGGGGATGTGGTGAAAGCTCAGAAGACCAGAATATTGATAGGAATGTGGACAATAGGGAATGTGCTCATGATATTTTGGAGAGCAATGGGGACTTCACTGAAAATTGGATTAGAGGCTATTCATTTTTCATTCTGTCAAAATGTCTACATTTTGTCCATGTCCTGAGACTTTCTGTGAGGTTGAATTAAAACATGATGGACTAATTATTCTTGTGGAAGAAATTTCACCTGAGCACAGTGTTTAGGCAGTGGCATGAGTGTTGCTGACAGGTTTAATCTTGGTTTACTATGAGAATTGAGAGCAAGAAGCAGAGAGGAAAGATTTGAATGTCTTTTAGTTTGGCTGGAAAAGGAGCATATGTAAAATGGGGGCCAAGGAAGTTGTGCTTGCTGAAGAGATACATGAAGGAACCTTAAATGCATATTATTATGTCGGAAAAACCAATGTGAAAAGGCTTCATACTATATTCTAGCTATAAGGCACTCTGAAAAGGAGAAACTATAAAGATACTAAAAACAATAGTGGATACTAGAAGCTGAGGTGAGAGGCAGGGATGAATAAGTAGGAGTCAGTGAATTTATATCCTTTTGTAATTGTAGACACATGTGTATTAACCATATTTTCTAGAGTTTTTGACTGATATTTTAGTTTCTGGGGCCAGGCTGAATATACAGGGACTGTCCCTCCCAGGGTTAACAAATTCCCCAAAATAGCAAGGGATTCTTGTGGAAACCTGTCTTTCACATGCAAATTTAGAACTCACTCTCCACCTGCCATTTAAATTACTCTAAATTTAAATTACTCTAAATTTATTGGGCTCTCATACTTTCGGCCAAAACTTCCTTTCCTATTCAACTCAGGCATGGGACACCAAGACAGTCTCTACAACATAGAGCCTGCTGAGATTATTTAAACTAGCCAATCCTAAATATAGTCTGTCTGTTCCCACAATTTTACTCAACTCTTCCTACAAATGGCACAATAAAGACTTTCCAGCATATTCCATCATCTCTGTCTTTGCCTCTCACTGACCTTAGTGATCTATCCTGTATCCTTGCATAGTATGCCTTCCTCTTGGGAATTGTGAGTAATAAACTCTCTTTTTAATGGCAATCATGTCCTGATCTCTTGCCCTCACCACAACTAAATAAATCTGAAATCCCAGGTACATTTTAAAACATGGAATAATGCATTAGGCAAAAATACAACATAGAGTGAAACATAACATAAAGGTAGAAACTTAGTGAATAAATGGTGCTTCAATATTAGATCATTGTTTTCAACTAATGTGTGCCACACCAAGGCAATATGAAACTTGAAGGCTAGAAGAGGGAACTGTAGTTTCTTTTATTAGAAATAAAAGTATATTTTTAAATAATAGAAAATCTAATAAATGGTCAAAAATATTTGCAGTTATTATATCTGCAGTGTCACATTAGATTGGGTAGAGAGAGGTGATGGGAGGGGAGGGGAGGGGAAGGGGGATAGGAAGGGCAGCAGAATAAAATAGACACTAGTATTTCTGTATGTATATACGTGGCTGTATAACCAATGTGATTCTGCAACCTGTACACTTGGAAAAATGAGAAATTATACCCCATTTGATTCAAATGTATAATATGTCAAGATCATTGTATTGTCATGAACAACTAATAAAAAGAAAAAGAAAAAAAAAGAAAATCTAAAAAATGGTCAAAAATATTTGCAGTTAATATATATGATAATTTGTGTGCTGAAAATAAAATACACTACACAACAATTAAGAAAAATTAATAATACAATTAGAAATGGGCAAAATATTCATATAGAAATATTTTTCAAAGTAGATATACAAATGGCCAATATATACATGAAAGATGTTTCTCTAGTCATTAGAGAAATGTACATTAAAATCACATTGGTGTCATATCATACCCAATTTGATAACTAAAATGAAAAAATACTAGTTTTGCAATGAAAGTGGAGATATTAAACTATCTTATATTATTAATGGGAGTATAAAATGATATAACCATTTTTGAGGAGTTTTGCTGTTCTTCATGATGTTAAAATTATAATTACACTCTTCAATATATACATGAGTATTAAAACATATATCTATAGAAAAACTTGAACACAAATTTTCATAATGCATTCTTCACAATAGCCCCAAAGTGGAAACACTCTAAATGTTCCTCAACTGATAAACAAATCTAAGATAGTATACTCAACTAGTGAAATGTTATTTACCAATAAGGTGATGAATGGCTCATACATATGTATTGAATAAACCTTGAAAGTATACAGTAGAAAAGAATAATTGTGTGATATGTGAATCACATCTAAATAAAGCTATTATAAAAAGGAGCATCAAGTAAAATTTTCAGTACTGAATATTTTAGTGACTTAAATTATATTTGTTAAAAGATCATGTTTAAGGCTGGGGTTGTGGCTCAGTGGTACAGTACTTGCCTAGCATGTGTGAGGCACTGGGTTTGTTTTATAACATTGCCTATAAATAAATGAATAAAATAAAGATCCTTCAACATCTAAAATTTTTAAAGCATTTTTTTAAAAAGATCATGTTATTAGTGATTTATTAAACGTTTTTCCCATGAGATCATAAACTAAATGATGAATATAATTCCCTCCCCTTCTGTTTTCAAAACTGCACTGATGTTCTTAAATCAAAGAGAAAAACATGGAAAGCAAAATGATTTAAAAGGAAGAAAAATGCCAACCAATATTATCATAAAACATGACTGCTTACACTGGAAGCTAAAATAATCTACAGTCAGACAATTAAAATTAAATGAGTGCTGGGTGTGGTAGTCCACACATTGATTCCTACTGGCTCAGGTTTGATTCTCAGGCTGAGACAGGAGGATTGTGAGTTCAAAGCCAGTCTCAGCAACAGCAAGGTGTTAAGCAACTCAGTGAGACCCTGTCTCTACATAAAAGTACAAAATAGAGTTGGGGATGTGGCTCAGTCATTGAATGCTCCTGAGTTCTATCCCCATTACCTCCCCACCAATAAAACACAAAAATATCCCAAACAACTGAATGAGTATAAACATTATATGGAGAATTGGTGGGGAGGTAGAGAGAGGGGAGATAAAAAAGAAGAAAAGAGAATTCAGGAGAGAAAATGAAAAATAAGACAAATTCACTAAGTCTCTTAGGCAATACGTAAGCATAAATATAACATTTTCAACCAACAGAATACAAAAGTAGAGCCTTAAGCATATGTAAGAAAACAGTGAGCCACAAATTGTTAAATGGAATGATGGAGGAAAGAAAAAGAAACAGAGAAAGAGGAGCAAGTGACAAGGAGATGTTAATCATAACAGAGAACCAAGGAGTGCTGTGAAATAATAATAGATGGGTATACAAATATGTTTATGTAATAGAGAACATAATATGGGATATATGAAATAATTTATTATACAATATAAAGTATTAGGAAAAAAATATACCCTAGGACATAATGTTATATATTAATTATTTGGGTCAATTTATATATAAGATTAAGATACTAATAACTATGAGAACAAGAATATAAATGGTCTTATATTTGAAAATACAAATAACTTCATAGTTCAATTATGTTTTATTAATATACATTGTTTCAGGGCTTTCTTGTTACCTGAGAATATATACATCCATAATAATGAAACATGGGCCGGGGATGTAGCTCAGTAGTATAGTAGAGCACTTGCCTAGCAGGCATGAGGCCCTCAGATTGATCCCCAACACAGAAAAAAAAAAGATAAATAATAATATATCAGAATTCAGAACGAACTTTAAGTTATATCGAGAAATGTAAATTGAAAAATGATTTTCCATTAGCTTACAAAGTAAAATTTAACTCCATGCTAAATATGAGACACAGTGAATGGAAGATGTTTCAGAAATAATATATTTAAAAAGATAGGCCAAAATATATCAAACCTAATTAGAGTCAATAGAAAAGAGAAATCATGACATTTATATCATTTGAGGTAGAATTGGACCCACAAAAAGCATTTAAAGTGTTTGAAGGGACTTTCTGTGTTGATGATTTCTCTAATAAATGGAGACAATAGCTGTTTGTAACAATAATAGTGGTTTGTAACAATGGAGAAAATAGCCGTGTTTAACTAGGCAGAAACTACAAAAATGTCAGCTACAACAGGTGTTCAGAAGGTACACTTGAATAATATCCATCACTAAAAGAAATCTGGGTTCCTTGAGATACTAAGTCTTAGAATAGAAAGGCTCAAGATGGATCTGGATTGCTTTTCAAGTGAAAAAAACAAACTCAAAAGTTAACAAGGTCCTTTGAAGAGAACATGTGGACCTTCACTAATGAAACTCTAACAGAAAAAAATTTTGGATAAATTGAAGATTAAGCATAATAATAATTTTAATGGATTGACATGAATATAATTTTGAGTGAAATTGTTGAGTTTTCATGATACTAAAATCTCATAGCCAGTAAAATGATATATCACTATTTTAAAAAATAGACAAGTATATTACTATTTAATTAAAAAAATAAATATAGGAAAGGTAATAAGAATTTATCCTGCCTTTCCTTTGGGAAATCTATTGCAATTTAATAATCCTAATGGCAAAGCAGTATCAAACACTCTCATATACTCTTATATATAATGACCTGCATAATGACAACATGCCCTCAAGGCACTCAGATTGGAACAGACAGTTGTGAGTTGTAGTAGAAACAATACAATTGGCAAGACAATTAATAATCAGCTCTCATAATCAGAGACTCCCAATTTCAATACCTTTTCACTGTCACCTTGAACTCACGCTCTCTCTCTTTAAGCTTGAGCAGTGGATGGAGGGAGTCACACAAAACCCTGGAGTTTAGTCTCTATTGCTACAAACCACTATTATTGTTACAAACAGCTATTGTCTCCATTTATTAGTTTAGTTTAGTTTTCATTAGTGAAGGTCCACATGTTCTCTTGAAAGGACCTTGTTAACAGGATTTGAAAGCTAACTGCTTAGCCAATTAACTGGTTTATATAATTCTGTGTTATTTCTAAAAGACAATATGTCAGCAAATTTTAAACCATAAAATTTTAAAATATGAATCAATTTGGGAAGTTTAGAAATATTCCATTAAGATGTACACGACAGGAAAATATAGAGGACTACATTAGGATTTCTACTCTGACATGGTTTTATCCTCAATAGTATGGAGACAAGAAACAATAAAAACTATCCTTTTAACATATTTAAAGATATTACAGATTCTCTTTTTACCCAAGTCTATGATTGATATATTTCATTAAATATAGCAACAGTGACATATTAAAACAGTGCTTTTATTGAAGTCACTACATTCCCAATCTTGTTTTTGTTGTTGTTGTTATTATTGTTTGTTTGTTTTATTTTTTCTTATTTTGAGGCAGAGTCTTGCTAACTTGCCCAGACTGGTCTTGAACTTGCAATCACCCTGCCTCAGCCTCCTGAGCAGCTGAAATTGAAAGCAAGTATCACCATGGCTGGCTGAATAGCTCCACTTCCACCAGCAGGATACAATATCTAGAAATCCTTCTCAGATAACATTTGGCTAACATGGGTTTAAGGTAAAGGAAGTAAATTTAAATTATGTTTCCAATATGCTTCACTGTAATAAATAACCATGAGAATCAATTTAATGAGAAGGAAAAAAATCTAGCCAAATTAAAAATAGTGAATATCAATCTAGTAAAAATAAGACAGACAAATCAATAGTGACAGAAGTTAAGGCAATCACCTGCTTCCAATAGCTAATTTAGGACCGAGTCAAAGTGCAGCAGAGATTAATGAACCTTAGAGTAAATCACTATAGCAAAGAGTTGGGAAAAAATGTTGCAATTAGCACACATGCTGGGGACATCAATCTGAGATTCCCAGGTACAATATGAAACAGTTGTCAAGAGAAGATTGAAAACTAGACCCAGAACATAGAAATGCAGATGAATCATGACTTCCCAAAACATAAATCAATCACCATCAGATGGGACCTAAAACCCACTCAGGCAAAAGCTTCTATCTCTTTACCCAGGTTTCTTTTTTTTTCTCTCTCTCTCCCTCCCTCCCTCCCTCCCCCTCCCCCCTCTCTTTCTCTCTCTCTCTCACACACACACACACACACACACAAGAAAAAAAAACACATCAACTCCCTAAAACTCAATAATTTGGCTCAGAACTGTATCTTTTTTACTAGGTCTCCAGTGATAAAACAGATTGTCAGTTATGAAACTGAACTTAGAAAAGAAAATGAAGGATCATTAAATCTGATCTGAAGCCTCTATTTCAATACTAAGCATATGTGAGTCTAGTGGTAACTTTAACTTTAGGAGATTTGATTTTAAGCAGGTTTTGTCTTTTTGTTGTTGTTTCTTCTGATGGTGTAAGATCCAACCACCCCACACTCACTGTTGCTTTTTCCACTCTGAACATTTCCTTTAGAGCTTATGAGCAAAACCTATTTATTAGCTAGTATCCTTACCATTTTAAGGAACAAAAATGAACAAACTATCTTAAGCCAAAAGGGAGAGATGACCATTTTGAAGGACAGACAGTGATACAGTATGGAGTCTGGAATTGAATGTAATTGTTCCAATCCTGTCAGAATTGTGAGGCTAAAAATTATGGATTCAAGTTATCTCCTGGATCACACATGTTTGGCTTCATTTCCAGGGTAAAAGACCTTCTCTTCTATTCATTCCATTAAAAAAAAAAAATCCCAGGAAAGAAATCTGATTAGCACTATGTAAAGGAATGACATACAGAGAAAATAATTTTAAAATTTGTTTACCAGAAAGGTAAGATCATCAGATTTAAAAGGAATAAATAATGAAATAGAAAACACAAAAGACATTTAAGAGGAAAAACATAATGTTATCAAGATTATTAAGCTTATGTTGATCTATTCAGGTTTGGGGGAAAAATTCCTTATATCTAATGGAAATGAAATATCTTCAGATATCAGAATTTTTAAAAGCCATTGGTAAAATTGCTTTCCTTAGGGACACAATAACCTACAGGGAATACTCAGAAATTAGCTTAGTTTGGAACTAAAAAAAAAAAAAGTTCAATAATTTTTGGTTTGTTTCAGGATGCAAAGAGTTCTCTCAACACCTCCCACCCAAGAACATGATGTTCACACTTATTCCTACTATTGGCAGGAGAATGTGATGGTTTTGTTTCCACAATCCCTCATTTGCATGTATCTGTTCCTAAAACATAGATTTAATTCTGTAAGCTTATTTTGTGATCATATGAATAAGAATCATTAAATATATGCTTTGTTTGACCAATTTCAATTACACAGGTGTGACAAGAATTGCTAATTAATTCACAAACATATCGTTAATTTTTGTTTAGCCATATTAAGTCTTAGAACTTAACCCCTATCTGGAGGCCTCATACATCCCCTAATTTTATAACTCTATTGTGCACATTAGAAATACTTTTTTTCTGACATCAAGAACCAAAAGATGATTTCATTCACCTCAGCTGGGTTATATGTCATGTTACCAATAAAGTTATCAAACTGAAGATCTCTTGCAGAGTTCATACTTAGATTTTTTTCTTATCTCTATTCCTTACACTTTCCTCATACTGGGTCAGTCAGTTTGCAGGTTTGCATTGATGTACAACTTTATCAATGGCTTGTTGGCATGTAGACTTATCATTACTTATTTTTCATTACTACTTTTCTTAGGAACCAATATTCTAGGTTTCAATAATCATGAAAATGAAGAATGATAATAAGAATCGGCAACCTTATTATTAGTAGTATTGTTATTATTAATTGTCGTTGTTGTTATTACTACCATCCAGAGCACTTTTTCCTCTTGCTATTAGATATGTATGAGACTTACTCATGTTGTTGGCAGGAGAAAGAGTTATTTTTTTTTTCTGTTTCTCTAGTCATGCTTATCTGGATGTGAAGAGGTTCAATGCTATCCTGTGTAATGCTACCCTGCATAATGGATAAAGCTATTCACATGAATAGCTTTGGACCAACTGTGTGTTTGGACCAACACACAGTTTACAGTGAATCCAGAAATATAGTTTCTACTACTTACTTTTAAATCTTTATTTCTTGATATGTGCTGTTCCTCTCACCTGCATTTCCTTGTGTCTGCCTCACCTCACCAAATCCCTCACCCTCACTCTGACAACTTGGCCCCCTTTAGGTTCACTGTAATTCATTCTTTAGTGAAAATTTCCTCCAACATATAAAAGCAATATTATTCAATAATATGTCAAATTATTTTATATTGTATAAAATACAAATTTTCTTTGATGATCTTTGAATCCATAAGATGATTTCACCTTGGGGCTCAGGTACAAAGCCTTATTTGACACACTACAATCTGAATCCCATGATCTCAAGAAATACGTTAAACTTATATTTGGCAGTTTTTCAACCTCATCAGTTCTATTACTTTGTCTTTTTGAGTATCTGTCACTTCTCCAATTTCCAAGATTTTACTTTTTTGAGAATGTTTATCTTTTTTTTTCAAAATAAACTTAGATTTTGAAAAATTTTAAGCTATGGAAATCAATATCATAATCAGAAATATTGTTGCAAAATGATGTTAGAGCAACGAGTGGCAGTGATTTATCCAGAGGTCTTCAGAGGGTGAAATATTCCCTAGCAGAATTGGAAATGAGAAGGGTCTAGAAGGAATTGTTGAAAACTGACAGGTAGTGGGGTTCACGCTTTAAGCTTTGTGAAAAGAGCTTTATAATTTCTGTCTTCACTGTAACTGACACAGAATTCCCATATGGAAATGATAAAATACAGACCACAGGATTTGACAGGCAGGAGATCCCTGGTGATCTAACTGAAGAATTTAGATAAATATATTAGTAGAATATTGAATTATTGCAACCTTTTAATGGAAAGTCCAGAACCTATCATCATGACACCTATACTATGTTTCTGTCTTGGTATTTGAGAAACAATTTAAATGACATTTAGGCATTCTGATAGATAAGGTTTGGGTTGCATGGATTTAGGTGGGGAACCATTTAAAGGTTTTCTAGCTGTTCAGGGAGCTGTATTTTTAATCTATCAGCAAAGACAGACTTGCTTGCGTGCATTGAAATCACCTTTAAAATAAATAGGTTTTGAAGAGATTTTATTTAAGTACTGGAATTTATGGGCTTATTAACATGAAAATTTAGTAATGAAGGGTTTTGTATAATCATGTAAAATATAAAATATTATGCCACCATTCTTGGATTATCTTAGACAATTCAATTAACCTAATTTTATATAACTGGATATTCATATCTGGCATGTGACACCTGACATCACCCATTCAGATTTATTTCTTCAATAGATCCAAGAGAACACTGGATTGAAAAGTATTATTCTTTTCTGTACTTTTCAGTTCTGCTTTGTCTTTTGCTGAAAACACACACACACACACACACACACATGCATATACCTATTGTTGGGCCCACAGTTTTTTGATTCATTAATGTCTCTATGATAAATTAGTCTTGGTTTTTCTGTAGGTTGGTTTTGTTTTTAAGCATCTTGAATAACACTCTACTTTTATTCACGTGTTCTGAAACATTAGCACAAAGGATTTTTGTTTTGCGTTGTTTTGTTTGTTTGTTTTACATTGCCAGAAATGGAACTCAGAGCCTTGAGCATGCTAAACAATCACTAGGACACTGAGCTATTATATCCAGTCCTCAAAATAGATCTCAATACACTGAAATTATGGTGTTACAGGGCTGGGTTCCTTCTGGAGGCTCTGAGGTCAGATCTGTTTCCCTGCCTCTTCCAATATCTAGGCCACACACATTTCTGTCTGACTCTAACTATAGTATCTCTACCTTTTGCTGATAAGAACCTAGTAATTACACTGGGACCACCCTGATAATCCAGAGCAAACTCCTCATAAAAATTAGTATTTTTAATAATATATTTAAAGTCTGTTTTTCCATATAAGAACATAGTTGGAAGCTTCTGGCATCAGGATGTGAATTTTTTTTGGGGGGGTGCTATTATTTTGCTTACATTCTATTCCTTACAATTATATTTCATGTGTGTGTGAGAGAAAGAGAGAGACTGGGGATAGAACCCAGGGGTCCTCTACCACTGAGCTATATCCCCAGCCCTTTGATTTGTTTTCTTGTTATCTTTACATCTATTTTTATTGTGTTTGAATATGTTCCTGTTCCAGGCCAAGCTTGCCTCTGCTTTCTTCCCTGTGTTTATTTTCTTTAGTAACCATTCACCTATATGGCTCCTTTATTTATTTATTTTTTTAAATATTTATTTTTTAGTTGTAGGTGGACACAATAGCTTTATTTTATTTTTATGTGGTGCTGAGGATCGAACCCAGTGCCTCACGCATGATAGGCGAGCTCTCTACCGCTAAGCCACAACCCCAGCCCCTAATTATTTTTTAAGATCTAAAAGCTTTGACTTTGTGTATATCTTGGCCATCTTATTCTTGTTGAAACTGACTTGCAGCCATTTTACCATTAAGAGAAATGATTATTAACTTTATGAAATGCACAGAACAGGAGTTATAAAATATGATAGTAGAAGGGGAAGGTTTTGGAATTATTTTAACAATGTGCCTTTAAAAATGAAAATGTGAATAAACAATGATTATGTGCACAGTTTTCATGATTGCAACTGGTGGGCTCCCCTGCCTGGGATTGTTAGTTTCTATTCTATACGCAACAGACTACTTTTTTAAAAAATGTTTTGTTAGCATTATTTTTCCTCTACTTTTCATATTATTAGCATAACTAATTAGCATATGTGTTTATAGATATATGCAGACACACACACTGTATATATAATTATAACACATTCCGGAAATGTGAATGTTTTCATAAATTTTGTGTTTCTTAATTAGGGGTGTTTACATTTTGTTTACACTTTTATGTATTCTCTGTTCCAAGGGAGTGAACTTAAATATTTATCAAGCTCATTGTTTTCTAATTTATTAATGTCTTTATTATAAATAAGTTTCATATTTTGTGTAGGTTTGTTTTATTTTTAAGCATCTTTTGTAGTACTTTAATTTTTTTCCCTCACAATAAATTCAAGAAGTTACATCTTCCACTGGTAAAATATTGACTAAATTCCATAAATTTTAGTATTATCTATTCTCATAGTCACTTACTTTTTAATCGTTTATAGTTTGATTTTTAATATTTTCTTCCTTAAAATATAGATATTATTTCATAATTAATCTGTGAATGTGAGGAATCTTTTCCATTTTTTCTTAACTTCCAAATTTAATAAGCATAATCAGAAAATAATTAGCTGTGAGAAATTCATTAAAATATTAAGTAAAATTTTTATTTTTTGGAACATCTCATGAATAAATAAAAATAAATCATTCTCTTTAAAAATTAATTTTAGTATACACAATTCAATATATAACCAATCTATATGTCACATATATATAAAATGTGTGAATATTTATATAATGTTCAGCTTTCTTCATTTGCACATCTAAATATCATTACTTATACATCTAATAGAGATCTTAAATTAATAAATATACTAAATGAAATATAAACCCACTCTCTATTTCTCTAAGACTACTTCCTTTCCTAGTTTTTCCTATGTACATGAGTGCTAGGACCCTTTACTTAGTTTTCTAAGTCAAAGAATTTACTAGTTTGTTTAGCAGTCATAATTTATTGATGTGTTTCTTCCACTGTGAGTCATATTGATACTTCATGATATACATGTTCTAAATCTCTCCATTTTTGCCTTCATATCTTGTACTTCCCCGCTGACAGCTACAGTAATTTCTCTCCAAGACCATCACTGAAGCTTTCTAATTGGTCTCCTTTTCATTTATTTTCAACATAACAAGAGGGGTCTTAAAAACATATTCCATTTCCTGCCCATTCCCCAGTCGTCAATCTTCTTCCCTGAGCTTACACTCCAATTGTTTTTTTCTAAAATACCAAATACATTATCATGGACTATATAATTGTTTTAGTGAGTTATTCCATGCTATGACTAAAAGACCCAACTGGACCAACTGTGAAGGAGGAAAGGTTTATTTGAAGGCTCATAGTTTCAGAGACCTTAGTCCAGAGAAGGCTGGCTCCATTCCTTAGGGCTTGAGGTGAAACTGAACATCATGGTGAGACAGTGTGGCAGAGGGAAGCAGCTCACATCATGATCAAAAAGCAGAAAGAGAGGTCTCCACTTGTCAGATACAATTATATACCCCAAAGCCAAGCCCCAATACCCACCTCCTCCAGCCATACCCTACCATGCCAATTACCACTCAGTTAATCCCTATCAAGGGATTAATTCACTGGTTAGATTAAGACTCTCAACTCTATAATTTCTCCTTTGAACATTCTTGCATTGTCTCACACATGAACTTCTGAGGGACACCTCACATCCAAACCATAACAATAATCTAAGTGCTCTCTCTCTCTCTCTCTCTCTCTCTCTCTCTCTCTCTCTCTCTCTCTCCCTCTCTCTTCATGGTCTGCCATGCTGTGATGCACCCATCTTTTCTAGCTTCCTGTTCTGTACACAGTCTAGCTTGTTTTACTATGGGGTTTTTGCAACCTTTTCTTATCTGTGTCCGGAATTCTTTCCCCCCAAATAGTAGACACTTAGCTCTCTCATTTTGGTCCAATAACATGGTCCATCTCCTGAGAAGACTTCTTGACCTTTTATTTAAGTACATTTATCAGTCACTTTGTATACTTACAAACCCAAATTACTCGATTTAAAAAAAAAACACACTTTCTTAGCTTCTAGTTTTTTGTTTGTTTGTTTGTTTTTAAATATAAATCAGTAATGGGCAAAACAAGGATCTTTTGTAGATCTCTTCACTACCAGTCCTTACAAACAGTGTCAGGCATATAATAAAATCCTCAATACAGTAATTATCTTTTGGATGACTGACATCTCTCCATACCTTTTTCTTCACAGACAACTACTTCCCTGATCATGGAATAGAATACCATCCCTCAATCCTTCCAACTGATAATGTTCCATGCTCAGTCCCTGGCATGAGCAATGCCTGGGGTTTCTTGCTGGGATCATCATTTTCGAGGCATGTGGGCACAGTGAAGTGGGGAGGTGATATACACTATCTCAACACAAAATAATAACATAGACTCTCAACTGAGATTTCTAAAAAAAAAAAAGCATTTCATTTGTAGAGGACTTTAAAGTTGTTTGTTCCTTCACGAAATTATCCGATTTTCTAAACTAAACTAGCATATATTTCTTTAATATGAAATCTCTCTCCCATTCTTTTAATCAATGAATTCCCTTCATTGTGTTAAAGGACATTTAGAATTTAAGTTTATAGTGTGTATTACTTAAGGAGCTGGGAATATAAAAGTTACAATAATTTTTAATAGTTGTCTATTTAGCTACTCAGGGAAGACTTCAACTAAATTGAATTTATTTCAATTTAATGATTTCTTTTGGCTATTATAGAAGAGCTGGGAAGGATAAGTGAGGATGGGCAATTCCTTTAACTATATTTTATCATTTTTATTTTGCTCATTTTCCTTTATTAATTACACATTTTTAGGTTTTGGTTTGGGCCCAACTGACTTTTGTTATACCCATATTATGTATATCAAGTTATTACATCCTTCTATTTTGTTTGGTTCCTTGATAATCCCCTTACTAATTTTTATTTTATAAAAAAATGTTTCCACTCTGTGATAACCTTATTTCTTGGTATTTTTCTTTTTTCTCCAATTATTTTGAAATTACATATCTTTATTTAAGTTCTGGCAATGGTACTGTAAGATATAAAGTTGTGAGTTAATTTTTCCTGGAGTAATATGTTAGCTTAGTAAAAATACACAAATGTACAATTTTGATAATATGTATAAAGTTATACTAAAAATAAAAATAATCCCAGAGAAAAGGAAAAAAAATACCCCTTCCCTGCACACAAATATTCTACCTAGAATTTTTTTCTGATATTATTAATGATTTTTAATCCAAATTATTATTTTATACTTCAAAGCAATTTCTTTTAATATTTATTACTAACACTTGTATGGTTTTATCCACATTAAGGATTATTATTGAGACAATTCTATTGTGTTTTTACATCAATTTGTTCCATATTTCTTTTGTTTTTACTATTTTCTTCATTTGAAAGATTGCTTTGAAGCTATTAATTATTTGATTGAGATCTCTTCCCTTTAAACTCTATGGTTATTATTCTATTACCTTGCCAATATTTTATCTACCCTTTCCATGTCCCCTGTGGTTGTAATTTTAGGATTTATTTGATATGCTTAAATGTCTAAAATTTCACTGGGGCATATAGAGTTTCTATTTATTTGATTCTAGATTGATTCCTTCAATAGGAAATCTTGAATTGTACTTTAGCTCTAGAAAGTTGTATCCTATCATTTTACTGTCTTAGATATTAAAACTTTCCTCGTAATACCCAACAGTCTGCTGGCTTGAGTTGACATTACTTCCTATAAGATCTGGCGGGGTTCGATACCTCTTCTTGATTTTCCAGGATTCACTTTTTGTGCTCAGGCCTCTCACACACACAGATCATCTTCCCAATGCTCCAAAGAATGCCCTGAGCTCCTGTGTGTTGCTGGAGGAGGCATCTCCCTGTCTTTGAACCACATCTGCCTGAACATATTTACTCCTAACCTGAACAGAGTGTATTCTGATAGGACACTGTGACTTCACTGTTGGATTCCTCCAGGTGGTGACTCAGCAAGGATTCTCACCCCATCTGACAGGTTTGATGTTGTTGCCAACTTTGTTATAAGATGGCTCTGTGAATACAAAATCCCCAGACACAAACAATGGCAGTGAACATCCAATTCTAGTCTAGTAGTACTGCTCTCTCCCCCGAGCAAAATGCACATTTAAAGAGCTCTTTTTGGCAGTTAAGGAAGTTCTTGCAATAGTAAAACAAAAGAGAATTTAGACTACATTGCCCTTGTGTTTACTTTAGAAGCAACTCAGAATCTTTCAGGTAAGTCTGCAGCTAGTCTGCAAGCATTTTCTTGAAAAATCACCCATATCTTGAAATGAAAGTCAGAGAGCTCTCTTCCAAGATTGTAACTGAGGATGTGGTGAAGAATATCAGCAACCTGTTTCATAGCAAAGAAACAGAAGTCAACTATTTTGCTACAGGCATTATCCATCATATCACAACATATGACAAATGGCTCTGGATATATGGTGACCTTCGGAGGTGTGCTTTTCTCCAGTAGCCGCATGCAACCATCCAAATTTGGCAAAACTCAATGTGTAAAATGACAGGCACTGGTGAACAACAGATCATTCAAGGTGTTTCTCCCACTCTGTCAACAACTTTGAACCAGAGTTTTATCACTGATGACTTAGGAGTATTTATCATATACAGTAAACCTTCAGCAAATGTTAGTCAAAGAAGGATTGCAGCTTTTCTGTGAAGAGAGAAATGAGACAAACCCCTAAGCACTGTAGATTTCAACCTCCATTTATGGTGACTTGAGAATGAAATTTTGAGTTGTGGAGACCCCTTATGTGTTGACTGCCATTCTTAATCTAAGTGGCTTCAGTGTGGCTCTGTGTTCCCCAATGTCAGGCTTTCTGTCCTTACAACAAATTGATGTTAATACCAGTTTGAAAATTGACCACCTCATCGATTATTTGTTGATGATTCTTCATAAATTTTATAATTCAACAATCCCAAGTCAAGTTGGAATCATTCTGAGGATACCTCTTCAGCAGCAATTTTGAAAAATCAAATCCTAGGCACTGTAGGAATACCTGGGAATTTGGGACAGGAACAGAAGGTGAATTATTTTTCTTTGGCCATGGATAATTTCTTGACTATGGGAGTTTGTCAGGGGAAGGAATCTATTTATATAAAAAAGAAAAGATACATGGGAGATCTTGTCATTTATGTTAAATTTAATATACCAAACACAGGAAATGCTTATTGGGAAATTTAATTTCCATATATATATGTGTGTGTGTGTATATATATATATATATATATATATATATATATATATATACACACACTACATGTGTGTGTGTGTGTGTATTGTTTACAAGCCTGAATCTCTGTTGGAGAAGGGGAAAAAAGTATTACACATATGTTGCCATTGATTATCTAGTGTTGTTTAACAAATTGCCTCATGACTTCATACTTCAACTCAGAAACATATTATCTCAGATTCTTGGGATGGAAAAGCAAAAGAACTGACAGTGGCATAGCTACATAAAGCTGAATATTATTCCATCTCAATCTCTCAAGAGGTGGCTTATACTTTATTCAATTTATTTGACTAACTTCTAATAGTGAGTCAATAATTCCAACTTACAACCAAGGTCATGTCTACCAGGAAGGTGGGATTATGGGAATCATCTTGGAAAACAGTCATTATAATTTCATACTTAAACTCTAAGTCTATTAAAATTCCCCTGATATGATTTGTTGGTTCATTAAATATTTTATTGACTCTATTTGGTTTTCTCATTAGAAGAATAAAGGCAGTGAAGTATATCAGAGAAAGTTGGGATGGCAATCACATTCTTATTTAATTCATCTTGTTCTACTATGAACTGAAATCTTTAGAAGATTCTCTGTAGCACAGATTCTTCATCCACCTACTCATTCAATGAGTACTTCTATGCACCTGTCCATGGTTCCAGATGTTAGGATACATCAATGTAAATATTTCTATCCTGTGAAGATTACCTTCTAGTTGACTTCCAAATCTATGTGTAGCTCCAAAGAGTCAGATTAAAGATCAATTTTTATAAAGGAAGTATAAGTATGTATAAAAAAGACCCACTGGCTTGGGTTAAATCCAGAAAATAGGGCACATATATTTCCAAGGTTGTAAAGAGCAGAAGGTACTTACAAAAGGAAAAACCTGTCATTCATTCAAATTTGGTGGCATTAAGGAAAATGTTGAACTTAGGGTCATTCAACCAGAGAAAAGGGGTTCAGGACTTGAGGGTAATGGAGCCTGAAGCTACTCCCTGAGTTGTTCCCAAGCTGCCACAGGAAATGTTTATGGGGAAATTTAATTTCTATGTGTGGAAAGGGAGTTGTTTAAAAAGCAATTCCAACTATTATGTTCCTGATAATTGTTTGGCAGTATATTTCCTGGTATACACAGCCTGAGACTCCAACACAATTCTCTGAAATTATAAGGTTTCTTAAATATGTACTTTTATGTTTAATTGACACATGATAATTATACATATTTATGGAACACAGGGTAATATCTCTCTCTCTCTCTCTCTCTCTCTATATATATATATATATATATATATATATATATATATATACACACACATATATATATATATACATATATATATATATATGTGTGTGTGTGTGTGTGTGTGTGTGGATATGTAGCATTTCTCTTTCTATGCTGACTTACTTGTGTGAACTAGAGGTTTGCTACAAAAAGCATCTGAATTTATCTTGACTCCTTGGTGAAAAAAGAGAACAGAAAAACTGCAATATGAAGAGTGGTGCAAATAGAGTGAGGGGCTTACAGTTTTTAAATTGCCCTGCCATCTATTTCAGTTGGTGAGCAGATAAGACACTGCTGGTGAGCAGGGCTCAAACACTTGGAGCTTAAGTACTACACTCTGAATTGGAAGCATAGGGTCATACTTGGTCTGCAGAGATCAGGACTTGCTTTCAGAGTATAGTGGACTTACCCTGGCATTGCTGTGCTACACGGGTTACTCCTCCTCTTAACTCAAAAGTCAGATAGACATTGTAGCATAGATTCTTATAAAATGAAATTATAAAATTGTGTGATCCAAAGCAAGAGGAAAAACAGAGACAGAAGAGTAGAATAGGATAATGAATCAAAGATTGGAGAATTTCTTTGGATCCCAGGAAGCACAGATATGTTGTATAGAGAACTTGAGATAAGTTAGGCAAATTTTGTTATTCAGGCAATGATATTCATTAAGAAAATAGACTTCTATTGTTTTATTTTAACTGCTATCCCAATTATGTGTAGGCCAAGTACATTGCTAGACACATTTTGGAAATTTTTGAGTTATGCAAATATCCCTTACAAGGAGATACAAAATGCATATTTCCTATAAAGTTTAAAATATGAAATATATATTAGTGATAAAGTTTAGTTATATATGTAACTTATTTATAACTAAGATATATAAGTAATATACATGTGATGTAGCAGATATAAAAATTAATGTACTATGAAATTAAGCAGGTTAACATCCTTGGATGTATCGATTTAAAATATATAAGACAAATAGGCAAAAGGGTGTTTAAAACATAAAAAGTGTATCTACTTAACACCTGTATGATAAGAAAAATATTAATTCATAGAAATTAATATTGTTATTCTCCAACTTCACCCATTTACCTGGAAATGCCATAATTTTATTCTCTTTTAATGCTGAGCAACAACATTCCATTGGTTGTGTATGCATATATATAATTTATATGACATCTAGGTGAAGGACATCTAGGTTGTTTCCACAGTTTAGCTATTGTGAATTGTGTTGCTAAACACATTGATGTGGCTGTGTCACTATATGCTATCTTTAAGGAGAATGTCATGGTAAGATAAGTAAGCCAATCCCCCAAAACACAAAGATGGAATGTTTTTTCTGTTATGTGGATGCTAATCCATAATGGGGGGAGGGGCATGTGATGAGTGGAGGAATTTTTGGATTGGACAAAGGGAAGGGAGCAAAGGGAAGGGAGCAAGAGAGTAGGAAAGATGGTGAAATGAGGCAGACATCATTACCCTAGGTACATATATGATTGAACAAATGATGTGACTCTACTTCATGTACAACCTGAGAAGTGAAAAATTGTGCTCCATTTGTGTACAATGAATCGAAGAGCATTCTGCTGTCATGTATAACTGATTAGAACAAATAAAAAAAGAAATTAGCATTGTTATTATGAATTCTTGTGATATGATATCATAAGTCAAATAAAAAGGGAAAGGAAATTTAAAAATTGTTGGCGTGTTGAATCAAAAGAATATAAAATTGGAGTTGAAAGAAATAAGCAATAACATAGCTATTCTTGTAGCTTCCTACCTTCTATTCACAGGGGCTCCCCAGGGCTATTTTTTCTCTCATTCTTTTCTGTCCTCTAGATAATATTACAATTAGCCAATTTTCATTTGCTTTAGAATTTTTTAGAAGTTCTATTGACAAAGATACTTTTAACTCAATGCCTTCTCAACTGCACTGAAATATTTTTATTCCTTCATGAACATTGAGAATAAATGTTTCTTTAAGGGATCTAAGTTTTGAAGTGCTGAATCCTGTTGTGTCTGGACTGAGATGACACATTGCAGAGTGGTTACAGAGTGTTGAAGGGTGTGGTTTCGGGAACTTGACCTTGGTTTGCTTCTTGGCTCCACTACATTCTTCACATAATAGAGGTCATTGTTTGCTGGTGTATTGTCTATTTTCTCAAGTAAATGTAACCCCTAAGAGAGAAAAAAAAAAGAAAGAAAGAAGGAAGGAAAGAAGGAAGGAAGGAAGGAAGGAAGGAAAGAAAAAAGAAAGAAAGAAACTAAAACACTGGCTTCAATGTAGGCATTCAACAAATATTTATTAAATAAATGAGTAAATGGAACTTAACCCTTCTGAAATACGCAATGATGTTAAAACGAAATATCTAGCTTTCTGCCTAAAAATAAAAAGTATAATATTCCCTCATCTTAATATTTTTACTTGTAAATTATAACATTAAGCAATCTAATAGAGGTGAACGTGCTGCCCAAATGACAACTGACAGTTTGGACATCAGAAATCTTAGTAGTTTCAGGATATTAATATCTGTATGCTAATAAAATGGCTAATAAAACATTATTCTGTTAATAGCATTCTCATCCCTGGGTGGTTGATTAAAGTGTGAATAATACCTTTATGCTTTATAACATAAGAATATATTAAGCATTCAGGTGAGTCAAAGATCTGTCAAGGAAGAGACTCTTCCTTCTCTTTATTATGCATTCTTTGGCATCTTGTATTAATGAGTGAAACTGTGCCACAGACCTCCTGCTTATGGGGTGGAGGGAAAGAAGTAGGTAATGTTCCACAGCGTTTCCTATTTTTACAATGCTGTCATGACAAACAGTTCTCTTTTTTAATTACTTAGAAGTCATATGAGCCCAATGGGTGTAAACCAAATTAGAAACACCAAAGCTGATATTTCAGTGCTGTGAACAGTGTAAAGTCATTCAAGAATGCAAAGGATGCTAGGTTCATTCTGTTATCCCAGATGATTATATTATTGCAATATAATTTATCAAACAGTCCTTTCTCTCCCTGCTGATTTGAAATTCAAATATCACAAAATATTTTTCTACATACAATAACTTTCTGGATTCACATATCTATCCCATTACTTAGGCTACTAATCTCAGTACCATAACCAAATCAATTTAATTATTATATTTTTAACATGTTATTTTGTTGGGGAAGAAGTTTGTCAATTCTGCTTTTTCCTGTAAAAACATGATTATTTTCAAAGGATTTTTCTTCCTGCTGAATATAAAATTATTTACAAGTTTTATAAACTATGTACTTACTATTACATTAGATTTACATTTACTTATAGATTAGTTTGCACAGAATTGGCATGTTATCGAATTTCTCATTAAGGATCACAATATATATTTTCAAGCCATCTGTTTTTATTTTGTGTCTCTGAAGGAAATGGAATAGATATGTGACTGTTTAAATTTCAATTCTTCTTCATTTGGAGAACACACATTACCTCCTCAGCAATGGATAGACAGATGGGTAATTTATTCTTTTCAGGTGGACTATTATTCATGTTTTTCTGTTACCTTTCCTGTGCCTTAAATTATACATACACATACCAACAATAAAATAATATATACATTCACAATAAATGATAAATATATTTATTTATATAATTAAACAATATATAAAATAATTTAAAATATACCATACATAGCACATTACATTAAATACCCTACAACTTTAACTATGTCAATACAATCACATTACTTTTTACATATTTTGAGAGACTATATCTTGCAAACATTTAGTTTTATGACACTAAGAAAAACTTTCAATAATCATGTTACCATATTTAGTTATATATGAGAGTGAGAGAAAATGGCTATGCTCAAATATCGTCCTTTTAATAATTAATCAAGCTTCTTTTCAACAATACGAATTTTAGCATTGCCTTTCCCTCTGTGTGCCAAGTGTCAAATCTTAACTTACATTTTATAACAGAAAATGTATATTGCTTTGAAATGTGAGCTACTGGATGACTACAAATGGATGGCTATCTGATGTAAGCACAGTTGTATGTGCTGTAGGAATAGTCTTCTGAGTGTCCTGAGAGTTCATTAATATTTGATTTCTTAACTCAAACATGAAATATAGGATGTGCTTATAAACTGCATACTCAGTGTTTTAATAAATTATATGCTTAACTGAGAATAGAATTTAGTTCACTTTTCTTACAGTAAAGCATTTACTCAACTATATAGCGATCCACTACAAGAAGACATACCAAAAATAATTTCTAGGCACAAATTGTTAGAACCTGTTTGGTCAGCAAAGCCGCTGTATAGTTTCATGAAAATTAATTCAGCTGAAACAAAAATGTTTTATGCTTTCTGTTTCAGAGATACCTGAAACCTTGCATGGCCAGAATTGCATTAATCATGGATACTTTCTGTTTTTTAATGAAATTGAAAATATTGATGGCACATTTTTAGAAGAGCATTTAATATAAATAGAGTCTAAAATTACAACATTCCTAAAGGTTTGGTTAGAGAAATTATGTTACTAACTTCATAATGTCTTCAACAAATTAAACTTGGGTTCCAATTGAATGTACTGCAGATCATAAGTATTCAAAATGGTTCTTACTAAATGTCTGCTTCTTGCATTAATTCCTCATAATTCTTTTTTTTTCTCTTTAGCCATTAGCATCTAATGATATTTTCTCAGAAAGTTTTGCAAACTTTTCCAATATCATAATTCGATATAAGTAATAAAACATGTGAAATTACTTTTAAGTTAACCTTAACTATTTTGTCCTTATACTAAACTCTTGAGTTACAAGAAACTCTTGCAAAGACAACATTGAAAAGCCATGGAAAAGGAATAGTCATGGGCATTTGTATTCAAAGATAGGGAAGAAACTTACTCTCAATAAGTTGTCTTGATATAGATATACAGTAAGTGTTGCTTTTTCAGGAAACACAGTCAAAGTCACATAGCTACCTATTTAAAAATAATCAGTTTATAGAAAATATGGGTTCAAGTTATTTTGCCTATAAAAATGGGTTTATGCTATTTAACGAAAGCATTTTCATATGCATGATAATATAGATGAATATGATTTATAAATATTAGATGAAAGTTTTATCTTATTTAAAAGAGCAAACAATGTTAGTTAAGTATTGCCTATTCCTTGATACATTTGACAGGCTCTTTTTCATCAAGCCTCATTTAATACTTACAATAACCATACAATGCATAATTTTTTTTCTTTTTTAATTTAGTGCAGACTTTTTCTTCCTGTGCTCTCATTCTCAATTCCATACTTTTAAAAATGTATTCATTTAACTTATACATAATATTAGGCAATAATTACACAAGCATGTAACATAATTTGCTCCAGTTCAGTCCCAGTAGTTCCCATTTCCCTCCTCTTCCCTTCTCCTGTTCCCTTTCCTTATCTACTCTATTGTTCATTCTTCTATTTAGTTTATGTATAGTTCACATTCTCTTTATAGTTCTTTTCTTAATTCATGACTTGTGGATATACATAAAAGTGAGATTTACTGTGATATGTACTTAGTAAATTTTGGCAAAATTCATTCCACTATTTTCCCTTTTGTGTCTCTCCTTCCTCCTCCTCAATCTGCTCCCTCTACTCCACTTTTATCTCTCTCTTATTTTTATGGAATTCCCCCATTTTTTCTTTTATTTTTTCCTGTATTTTGATCTAACTTCTATGTGTCAGAGTAAATATTAGACCCTTGACTTTGTGGATCTGACTTATTTCATTTAGCATGGGAGTCTCCCATTTCATTCATTTACCATCAAATGCCATAACTGTTCTTTATGGCAGAATATTACGCCATTGTGTATATATGCTACATTTTCTTTATCCATTCATATGTTCAAAGGGACCTAGGTTGGTTTCATTGCTTAGGTATTGTGAATAGTGTTGCTATAAATACTGATGTGGATGTGCCCCTGTAGTGTGCTGATTTTAGATCTCTTGGATATAAACTGAAGAGAGAAATTGCTGGGTCATATAATGGTTCCATTCCTAGTCTTTTGAGGCATCTCCATACTGCTTTTAAGAATGACTATATTTATTTGCAGTCCCAACCAAAATAAATGTATGAGTGCATTTTTTCCCCAACATCTGAAAAAATTTATTATTAGTATTCTTGATAATTGCCATTCCAGATGGAGTAAGATAAAATCTCAATATATATTTGATTTGTATTTTTGAGAGCTAGAGATGTTGAATATTATTCCTACATTTATTGGGCATCTTTATTTCTTTTTTGAGAATCATTGTTTATTTTTCATCCATTTATTAATGGGGTTAATTTTTGTTGTTGTTGTTGTCAAGTTTTTGAGTTCTTCATATATTCTGTGTATTCATTGCCTGAGAAGCAAATGGCAAAGATCTTCTCTCTTCTGTAGACTCTCTTTTCATACTCTTGTTTCCTTTGCTGCTCAGAAACTTTTAAATTTTATTCTGTCACATTTACTGATTCTTGGTTTTATTTCTTTCACTTGAGGAGTCTTGTTAGGAAGGTTGATGCCTGTGCCAATATGTTGGAGTATTGAGCCTACATTTTCTTCTAGCAGTTACAGAGTTTCTGGTTTAATTCCTTGGTCTTTGGTTCACTTTGAGTTGACTTTTGTGCAGGGTGACAGACAGGGATCAAGTTTCATTCTTCTACATTTAAATACCTGTTTTTCTCACCACTATTTGTTTAAAAGGCTATCACTATCTTTTCTTTCCTTTCTTTTTTCTTTTTCTTTTCTTTTCTTTCTTTCTTTTTCTTTTCTTTTTTTTTTTTGACCAGGGATTTAACCCAAGAGCATTTAACCACTGAGCCATGTCCCCAGTCCATTTTTTTTGAGACAGTCTCACTTCAGGCCTCCCCAAATTGCTAAGGCTGGCTTTGAACATTTGATTCTCCTCTCTCAGCCTTCCAAGCCACTAGGATTACAGACATGCTCTTCGTCATGTTTTTGGCACCTTTGTCAACTATCAAATGATTATATCTATGTGGGTTTTTCTATGGGTCTTGTATTATATTGCATTGGTCTTGTCTGTTTTAGTGCCAATACTATGCTGCTTTTATTACTATAGCTCTTTAGTGTAATTTAAAGTAGCATATTGTGATGGTTTTAGTATCACTCTTTTTGCTCAGGATTGCTTTGGTTATTATGTGTCTCTTATTTTTCCAAATGAATTTTCAAACATTTTCTCTAGTTCTGTGAAGAATGTCATTGGTATTTTGATGGAAATGGTACTGAATCTGTTTAACATTTTTGGTAGTATGACCATTTTGACAATATTAATTCTGCCTATCCAGGAACATGGAGGATCTTTTCATTTTCTAATATCTTCATCAATTTTTTCAGTATTGCTTAGTTTTCATTGTGAAGGTCTTTATCTTCTTTGTTAGATTAATGCCCTGGTATTTTTTTGAGATTATTATGAATGAGAGTTTTTTTTAAATTTCTTTTTAGCAGATTCATTATTGGAGCATAGGAAAGTAAGTTGTTTTTTTTTTTTTTTTTATAAATGTTAATCTTGTATCTATTCTTGTAGAGAAGAATAATATGCACTAAGTTAAAAAGAAGAAAAAGATTGATTGGGAGATTTGAGGCAGCAGTAGGTAATGTCAGAGAGAAGAGGGAGTATAAGAAAAAGTGTAAGCTTGAGATAGAAAAGCAAAGACAGAATGATTCAAATTAATGCTGTAAAACTTTAGAAGAAATGAAATCAAATTGGTTGAAGGCATATATTGGCTACTAAGGTAACAAATATCAAATCAAGATGAAGAGTGATATATCTATATCTATATCTATAGATATATAGATATATATTATATATATGATATATATCTATCTATATATATATATATATCACTCTAAAATATATATATATATATATATATATATCACTCTAAAATGAAATGTATCAATGTCTTTATCTATAGAGATCTATATATTAATATATAGATCTCTATAGATAAAGACATGGATATATTTGATTTAAGAGTGATTTGTAGTAAACCATGCCAAAGTGAACTGAATTATTGGGTCTTGGTTTGAATTTCATCAAGATTTGGGACCTTTAGAAGATGACCCTCATTCCTTGGTTTTGGATCTCTCCAGAGGTGCTGGGATGCAGAACTCACTCCTCTAGTTCCTATGGATCTCCCTACAGCTAGTTCTCCTTTCCTGTAGTCTCCCAGGGTCCCGAGGTTAGCTTCTTAGAGGGTGAGGGGTATTTTGTCTGTTGGCCATTTCTATTGTGTTCAGGATCTCAGGACGTAGGGCTCTGGGCTATAACTCTGATTGTCATGAGTCACTGTACACTGTTACCCTCCACAAGGTCTGTTTCAAAGTGTTATAGAATCTAGTGGTTGTCTGCAAGTGGGACCTGTGGTTGTGGATTTTCTGTGGGTGCTCTGTGGTACAGATGCATACCCCTGACCAACACATTTCCAGGACACTGTCCCTACTACCAGGTAGGGAGTTGGCCAGTTCACCTGGATTCTATCTTTTACTGCCCAAGGTTATGAACTTTGGGCACAATTTCCTTCACTGATTGGTACTGAGACAGCATCCTGCCCCTATGCAAACAGTGTGTCTGCTCCAACCCCCTTGTTTGCAATGAGAGGGTGGAGTTTCAGCACCTTTCAGCTAGTAGTGATCCCTCTACAAGTTTCTTTCTAGACAGATTATTGAGGTGTCCTACTATAGAGGCATTCCTTCTGGTTTAATTTGATGCTAACTGGAGGTAGAGATATGCCATGCATATTGAATTACTTCATAGGCAGCTGGCCTGCTATGGACTCCACTAAATGATTGTCATGGCCAGCATGGCTTTCCATCCAGGTTTTGGGTTAAACTGCTTAATGTACTTCAATGAACCTGCTGCCACTGTCATACTGAAATTCCATCTGCTTTTCTTTCTATCTCTTAAGAGAGTGAGCTTTTCTTCTCCCTCTTCTCTCTCTGCTTCCCCTTACCCTTGGGGTAAGCTTACACTTTTTCTTATACTCCCTCTTCTCTCTTACATTATCTACTGCTGCCTCAAATCTCCCAATCAATCTTTTTCCTCTTTTTAACTTAGTGCATATTATTCTTTTCTACAAGAATAGATAGCAAGATCTGCCCTTATTTTCTGCTCCAATAAAACTTGAAGTCTTTCCAGGTCTGAGGCTGTCCAATATTGGATCTTAGAGCATTTATTCTGTCACCCAACTCTCTGGTCAGCTGTTCTTTAACTGTCTCCTTTCTGTGCTGTGAAGAAGTCAAGGATCTCTGCCTAATTTTACTCTACTATCTTCAGCAACACTCTTTTGAATAAACCCTTGTTATTGATTTGACTCTGAGGAAAACTCAAAGCTTAAGACCAGTTAGGTAACTGCCTCCAAGCTCATAAAACCAAAGATGATAGACCTGGGATTTAAGTGACACTTTGTCAGATTGTCCACATTAGAAGTATTAGGCATTATTTTAATTAAAAGTAAATTGGTAAAGTACACATAATACATGCTTAAATTTTATTGTAACTCCATTGTTCTGTGTTTAAATAGTGAATCCATTAGTATACTCTCAGAATATTTTTGAACCTCATTTAATTTGAGATAATTTGAAAATACTTAGTGGACATTTTTGTCATAGTCTTAAATATAGACAAGGCCACAAGATGATAACTAGAAAAAAAAAGAAGAGCATCAGATGAGAGAGTTTGGTGAGAGGAAAGATTGTCAGCTTAGACAAAACAACAGTGTCAGGGATTAATGGTGATGTTCAAAGACAAGCAAATGTTTCCAGGTAACATATGAGTTAACAAGAAGAGATTCCAATTTACTGTGATTCCCAGTGAACAGTCTCTGAAAGTAGAACACCAGAAACATACTGTGCATATTAAAAAATTGAGCTACTGACCTTAACCAGGCTTAATATGATACAAATAATCATACTGTTTTACAGGTCACAGCACTTTGCAATTTTACTTATCATTTATACAAATCTTATCGCAATAAGTTTATTACCAAGTTTTACTGTAAACCAAGCTATTATAACTGAAATCTAACTAAGGCTGAAAGGAAAATATCTTAATTCTATTGAACAATTATTACTAGGCATCTGTATTTCACACTCTTCATCTAAGATTTATAGTAACGTCAAATGTAGATATTATCATGATTCCACTATTATCAGTGGAATTAAAATCTTTAATTGAATACGAAAGAAAAAAAACCAATATATTTCAAAACCAGTATTTGAATCCATTAAATCATTTTTCTTTCTAAAAGTAAAATATTAACTTATTCAGTTAAGAATGCCATTGCCTATATATCTCAGCCCCACCAAAAAAAAAAAAAAACACATTATGAGGATATTATTAAGTGATTAGAGTGAAAATACAACCTAAATGTTCTAAAGAGAATTATTGTTTTACTTAAACTGAAGTTACACAAAGCTTAAATTATTTACTGCATCCTTGTGTACATTTAACATCAGGTATTTGGTTTTTACATTATATCATTGTCTATGGAAAACTAAGGTTCTTTTTCTACAAAGTGTGTGACTTTAAGCAAGTTACTAATTGTATCTTTCTGAGTTCCCTCATCTGTAAAATAGGTATAAAAAGAACTATCTGGTTTCACAAAATTTTGTGAGGTTTAAATAACTTAACATGGACAATATGCCTACTAAGATTGTGCCTGATATATTTGAGTTCAATAAAATATAAGTGATATTAAAATAAGGTATCATTAAACTATTATTACTATAAAGGGGCAATATTTCCTACAAGGTTGAGCTTCTAATATCAATAATCCTAGTAACATTGTTCAAAAATCAATTAAAATACATGTTAAAATGTTAAGTATACTTGTAAGATGTAATAAAATATAAAGTAGTTTCATTATTTTTATGGAATCAAGATAGTTTCATATTCAAGGGTCCATGATCATCATACGCATAGTAAGTTGTTAGTAATTCACTTTCACAGGTTCACTGGTGTTGAGAGCCATCTGTGGGCTATGTGTTGACTACAGTAGCATCACAGACTATTGAATAGGAGAATCTCGTGTCTGGGAACTTCCAGGGGAAATTTCCTCTCACAAAGACTGCCCAGACACCTTGTGAGCCCTATTCAAGCTCTGCCTGGTCCCACATAGCACTGGTAGGTGAGATGACCTGCTATAGTCGCATAGCCTCTTAGAGATGGGTGTGACCTGCCAAGATGCCCATCAACCTGCTGACTGCAAGACATCAGGAAGCAAGACTCCACCCCTGAAACCTTTCCCTACCCTTGATGTACCCCCTTAAATAAACCACGGGAGCCATTTTTTAATTGTTCAGCCTAGATTCTCTGTGAGCTGGATCTATCAGGTGCTCTACTTCAAAACTATCTTTCTGACTCAGTGTCTTTTGTTCTTCGATTATTATTTCTGACTTATTTTCTCTGTGGCTTACACCCTCCTGTGCTGGAAGAAGGACCCCCTAGCAAGGTGATGGCTGCCTCCCCATATGCTAGAGTATTGCATTGAAATGAAATTATTTTAATTAATTCATATGCTTTCTGAAAAATTCATTCTCTTTGGCCATTACTACTGCTTCATGAGAACTTATTCTTAGTCAAAAATACCTGCTAGTCGGCCAGTATGTGGTGGCACACGCCTGTAATCCCAGTGGCTCCAGAGGCTGAGGCAGGAGGATTGTCAATTCAAAGCCAGCCTCAGCAATTTAGTGAACCCCTAAGCAACTTAGTGAGACCCTGTTTCAAAAAGAAAAGGGCAGGGGGAGGCTGGGGATGTGGCTCACTGGTTATGTATCCCTGGGTTTAATTCCTGATGCCAAAAAAAAAAAAAAAAACTAGACTACTAGTGCTGCAGAGGAGGATGAGGAGAATGGTGTGAAGATGATGATGATGGTGGTATTGGTGATGGTGGTGATGGTCATAATGATAATGTGCCAGGCACACAAAAATTTCTATTTCAGGGGGGATAAAACAGATATCCTAGTCTCACAGTTATTTTCTTTTTTTAAATTATTTTTTAAATAAATATATATTTTCTTTGTGTATATATATATATATATATATATATATATATATATATATACATGTGTGTATGTGTGTGTGTGTGTGTGTGTGTCAATGAAAAGGCATGTAATATCAGGTTGGAAAGCAAATATATATATTATATATATATATATATATATATATATATATATATA